>NC_091013.1:2527500-2827500 GCF_041296385.1 Aphelocoma coerulescens
CCAAACCTGCTCAGGCTGGTATTAACCCCCTGGATATAAACTCCTCATCATCCCACTGGAAGATTTTCCTATTTTGAAGGATTGGCTGCTAAACCAAACAGGTTTTTGCTCTAAGAGCTGGAGCTGTAGGATGTATTTAATTGAGTGGAAGTGTCAGACTGCTGATGAATTGGATAAATGTTGCCAGATAAAGCTGCTTGTTTTGGTGCTCAGTTATTAAACAGCAACACAGCCAAAACCTGATACCTTTTTGATATGGTTTATGCTGCTGCATGGAAAAAGCCTTTTATGAGTGTTGTTTAAAGCAGATAAGGAATTGAATGTGCTAAACACATGGGCAGAACAATCTCTCCAAACGAGCTTAACTGGGGTGATCAGGAGCAGATTCTCACTGGTGTCTGCTGGTTTTTAATGACATACTTGTCAACATGTAACCTTAGAATGCAGACACCATGGTAACAGTTTTAACACAGTCTCTTTAAAGAAATAATTGTGTGAAGCACAAATAGAAACATCTTGACTCTTGTAGTCTTTTAATCCACTTAGAGAAATGCTTTTCAATCCATCAAGCAGCGTTTTCTGGATGTTGTTGAACATCTGTCTTGGAATTACTTGGAATAAAAGTCTAAGCAGGTCCACCCACGCTGTGTTTGTTGTGGCCCTTAAAAGGAGAATTTAGATGTAATACTTTGATACTAGATTTAGATATTAGATATAGAAGAACAACAGACAGAAAGAATTATGAAATTCACTTGGCTGTATGATAATAAAACCATGCTGAAACTGCTCCTGTGCACTGAAATACCCAAACATGTGAACTGTTTTAGGTGTGTGAGTGGCTCCAGTGCTTGGGATCTTGTGAAATTCATACACTGAGGTGCAGGAACAGACTCTGTGCATTCCAACACACCTTCACTGTGTTACTCATGGAATCATGGAATGGTTTGGGTTGGAAGGAACCTTAAAGCCCATCCAGCCCCACCCCTGCCATGGCAGGGACACCTCCCACTGTGCCAGGCTGCTCCAAGCCCCAATGTCCAGCCTGGCCTTGGGCACTGCCAGGGATCCAGGGGCAGCCCCAGCTGCTCTGGGCACCCTGTGCCAGGGCCTGCCCACCCTGCCAGGGAACAATTCCTGCCCAATCTCCCATCCAGCCCTGCCCTCTGGCACTGGGAAGCCATTCCCTGGCTCCTGGCCCTCCAGCCCTTGGCAATTGTCTCTCTCCAGCTTTCCTGCAGCTCCTTCAGGCCCTGCAAGGCCACCCTGAGCTCACCCCAAAGCTTCACTACGTGACCATGAGAAAAGTCCCTCTCCAACCTTCTTGGAGCCCCTTTAGGCACTGGAAGTGGCTCCAAAGTCTCCCTGGATCCCTCTCTTCCCCAGGTTTAACACCCCCAGCTCCTGAGCAGAGGGGCTGAAGACCCTCAGGGTCCCTCTGGAAGCGAGGGGAAGGCTCTTCCCAATCCCTGAAGCAGCTGCACCCCCAGCTCCACACACTGGCACAGGATGCTGTTTGTTTCCCTGACCCCACAGAAATTCCATTTCCATGCTGAAACACGTGAAAATGCAACAGAAATTGCCTTTACTCGCTGTTAGTTAAATTATGGGTAAGCTTTTAGCAATAACAATACCAATGACTACATTTGCTGCATCTTGAACGTTCATCTGCTAGAGAGATTTTCTGCTTAACACATTAAAAGTGGGTAAAGAAATCATTTATTTTATTTTATTCTAAAAAATCCTGTGTTTCACTTAAGGGAATTAGTGCCTTAAGCAATAAACACAAGTATGCAATAAATAGCATATGTGGGATCTATTAACCAAAGTGCTTGACTCTGCCATCTGAATAATCCCCCTTTTAGAGTTTCATTTTAAAAAGTTTGTATGTAAATGACTGCCCAGAGAGTTTATTTATTAAAAAAAAAAAAGAAATTCAAACAGATCTTACAGCATTGAGGTTTTGTGATGTTGTTGGTCTAAGTTTTGATCCCCTCCAAGCTCATTTTCCTACCCTCAGAAAAATTAGTGGGAGTGTGAGATTGTGTCTTGAATTGTCAGATAAAGTAGGAACATGCTCAAAGCTCCTGCACAATCTATTTCTAGTTCATATGGACAAGGCAGCTCAAGAGAGTTTCTAACTCAGCTTTCCTGAGTTTCTGCTGTAAGTTTTGCAAAAAAATGATTAATTTTGTACTTTTAATACATCCAGACAGAGATAATAATTCCCATTATAGAACTGCAGCAATGGCTTACAGTGATCAGGACAACACTGATCTTCATTAAAATGAGAATAAATTCAGCCCTCAATAATAAATATTTTACTACTTCTCCCATATCTTTTATATCTCTCTGTATAAAATGTAATACAAGACACCTTAATATAACTTTAAAAGCTATTATGTCAAACATTCCTCAGCTAAGAGCACCCCCAATTATAGACAGAAAATGAATTGTTTGCATTTGTCCTTTTCTTCCCTTAAATGCCTTAATGGATAAGAAAGTATTTTTTAGCACTCCACCAAAAAAAGAAAAAAAAATCAAATGAGCAGGGATTATAGCAACAAGCATCAATGTTAATTCAGAAATGGATTAACAATTACAGATTTGAAGTACATTAGCATTGATCCCCAGCACGAAATAGTTGTGATCAATAAGCTAATCTGTAAATTTGATTAATTGAGTAAATCCTGTTTACTAAAGTATTCCATAAGCATAATCTACAAATAGAAGAAGGTGAAAATCCTGCTTTTAGCAATAAAAACAAATTTCAGAGCTCTCATATCAGCGTTTGGACAGGAAAGGAAAATTCTCTCATTCCAAATTGTGTTGCCACAGGGATACCAAAACTTCAACAGTTTCACAACAAACCAACCAAAAAAATTCTCTGGATACCACAGAAATGGGACTGACACTGAGGGAAATTAAAAATACAGAACAGGGCAATAACCTCTTAAGATTTTGGATTTTGGTTTTTTTTTTTCCCTATGAGTTTATCCATCCACCAAGCTGTACTGCTAGACAGGAAAGGGAAATAGGAAAAATTGCTGGAAATACATCCTCAGACCTATTTCAGTCTATTTATTCTAGGAATTGTATCAAGACAACTCCATTGGTTAAAAAAAATAAATCCTAGCCCTGACTGACAGCTTTAAATAGGGCAAAACTGGTTAAATCAACCCTTGGTGTTGAATGTGAGACTTGAAACTGTGTCAGTAAGTGCTGCTAATTAACAATAATTGAAGCACGGAAATAACAGGGAGTGAAATATTGTATTTAATTTTTTAAAAAAGGAGGTTTAAGGAAGAATAAATTTCACCTTTTTTTTCCTAGCTGTAGGTAACAAGACTGTGCTGAGTTAAAAGGATGCAAACTTTTATTTTTACCTGCAATTTCTAAGTTTTGTGGTGGAAGTTGAAATGGTCCCACTTCAAAAATTACGGAGTGATGGTGTTAATGAAGGCAGTCAAAAGAATGGCACTAAAGTAAGGAAATTTAAAACAACTCAATGTACTTCACACAGAAATGCAGAAATATTTCAATTCTTTTGTTCTGGGAGAAAATCCCACTTGATTTTTTTATGCAATCATTTCTACAGAGCCCCAAATAATGGAAGTGACAGGCCTGGAGACACAACAGATCCCACACTATGAAAATCCAGCAAAAAAAACCCCTGTCATGACATTTGAGATCCTCAAACACAGGGAAAAACAGGAATATATGGAAAAATGATCCTTTGGCATTCGCTTCATGAGAAGAAACCAGTTTGAACAGCAAGGCTTAACAGGAACTGACATAAATAAATACAATATTCAGCTATAACTCAATTTACAGGTTCCCCTAAAAGACAGCTGAAGTTTTCCAAAAATTAGGGCTATTCCAGCAGCCACCTGTACTCAGGGAAGTCACTGAGTCAACCCCATCTGGTTTTGGAAGTGGATCATTCTTCCAAGCAACTTTAAAAATATTTAACCAAATGTTGGTGCTAATGGTTAAAGATGTGCAGAAAATCCTCATGGCTGCCACATTCAAATTCCACTGCAACTGAAGGAGCTGAAAGTTTAAAGCTTTCTCCAAGATTTCTGCTAAAAACTGGAATTGAATCTTACCTTGACTCTTGCTCTGAAACAAAATCTCCCCAAATCTCTGACAGAAAACGTTTTTTACATCCCACATTTCCTCCCAGCCAAAGCAGAACATGTGAGAATAACTAAGAGTCAGTGAGATCAGCAGAGGTCAGAACTACAGAAATGATGGGGATTTTTACACATTGCAAGAGCTGTTTGCTCACAGAAGTGCAATTTTGGGGAAATTTGCAAGTCAGCTGCCATCAGGAACATTTTGTCAAGGTATATAATGAATGCTACTGTTTTCCATACATGAAGCCATGAAATTCTAGACAGTCAGGGAGACTTTCTACTCTCTACACTCAAAATTGCTGCTTATTCCCTCTACAGCATTTCCTTTTTTTTTTTCCCCTTAAAAAAGCAGCATATAAATTTTCAAAAAAAGTTAATTACCTCCTAAAAAAGCACAAGCTGTCTGAAGCCATAACACAAATATATTCCTTACTGATGTACTTCACAGCCTCCCAGCTTTTTAAAATAATATTTAAGCTCATGTTTGACTCTGGAGGAAAAGCAAGTTCATGTTATAAGTTGATGTCACCTGATTTGATGTATTTGTAAATCTATAAAGGCAACTTGGTTCCAATGGGAATTCAATATCTCAGAATCAAATAAGTGTGCAGCACTCAACATTTTTCTTATCACACAAATAAGAACAGGAATTGCTTTAAAACTGGCCTAACCTCATTTGGCTGTTCCTTATTGCCAAAAAAAAATCCTGAACAAAATAAAATCCGAAATAAAATCATGAATGTTATGTGTGTAGTTTAAGATTTTGGGGGATATTTTTGTGCCACAGCGAGCTGAGCATTAAGACTTGGTATTGGAAATATAAATTACCAGTAACACTGTAACTGCAAAGGAAACCTGTAAACAATCTCATCTAAAAAAGCATTATTTCAAGTTTAACAGGTTCCTGTTTCTGCTATTTTTCTGGCAACAACTGTATTTTTGAACATTAAAATAGTTCTTACATGCTAAATAATTTTAGAACTCTCAAACCTGCAACCAGTAGTTTTTCACCTTAAAGTAAGAAACAAGTTAAATTCATCTTCAGTGCCCAGAGAAGCCAGAGGTGAAGAAAAAAAAGTATATTTAAATATATATATAAAATTTTTACAATAGAAATTTTTAAAAATATAAATTAAAATATACAAACATATAAATTTATATAGAATAATATATATTATATTTTTATGTACAACATATCAAATATATTATAGATATTTATATAAATCTATAAAATATGATGACCCTGGCAAGATCTTTAGTGACCTACATGATCTCACAGTGATGGTCTCACTGTTTCTCATGTGTACAAAGAGGTGCCTGAGAGCATCAACAATTTTAAATTTCTTATCAGTAATCTAAAAAATAAAAGCTTAAATATAAAAAAATCTGATTCACCTTCAGGATTAATGGAGGGGAAGGTGAACAGATGAATATTTGATCTAAAGGATGTCCACGGTGTTTTATGTTTAAGAAAAAGTGTGGAATTGTTGGATTAGAATTTGGCTTGCCCATGGAGTGTGATCACTTGTTGATGGTGTTTATCAAGAGAATTTAATGCTTGGAAATATATTCCCTTAAAAAGGAGAAGAAAAGAAGAAAAAAATCAAAGCAGAGAGGAATTTACTCCACGAATGTTTCCCTTTGGCATCAGCACAGCACAAGTTTCCATTTATCGATGGCTCTGTGCAAACCCAGCAAGGAAACATTTGATAAATCTTTGTGGAATTCCAAAGAATATTTCCGTGTGTTGTCCCCTGGTTTAAAACCTGATGATCTTCACAGAAAACTGACATTTAAAATGAGTTTCATCATAAATTCACAGGTGCCAAATCCACTCAAATGTGAAATACCAGCTGCAAACCAGGTTCCCAATAACTCCTTTGAGTGAGTCTGACTTTACTGAGGATTTATCCCCCAGAAAAGGCTACACCTAAAAGTGAAGCAGCACTTTGCAAACCCACATGGAATTCAGACTTAAAAAAAAATCCTTGGAGTTTTCACAACAGAAATGTTTCCAGTCTTATTTTAAGTATAAGCATGATTTACTTGAAAATTTGGATTAAATTTAGATTACCCAGTACAAACCAGAAGGCTGAAAAACCCAGCAGGTAAAAAAATGTGGCTTTTTCCACTGAAACAATGAAATTAATTGTTTTAAAAGCTGAACTGCACATTTTTACCTGGAATTTTTTTTAACCTGACTGCTTACTTTGGAAAGATATTTTAATTAGGAAGGAGAGACACTGGAAATGACTTAAAGTAGTAAAAAAAATGCCTCTTTATCAGCTGCTTTTCATAATTATATTCTCTATGTTTTTCATAATTATATTCTCTATTATATTCTCTATTATATTCTCTATATATTCTATTATATTCTATATTCTCATTTGTCTATATAAATAATAAAAAATGTCTCTCAATAAATCAAATATGTTTCTTTGGCATCTTCAGAGAAAACCTGTTTCATTACTACCCACGTGATTTCAGGGGCACATGAAGAATAGGAAATAAGCTGGTTTGCATTTTGGGCTTGGAATGAAAAGGGGACTTGGATTATTCAAGCTCTTTAAAGAAGTAATGGTACCTCTGCACAGTCATCACAGCAACTGACCTGAGGAAAAGTATTTTTTTGTGGAAAATGAGCTTCTGTAAAAGACAACACACAGTAGAACATTTCTGAGAACAAGTAACACATCTTTGTGCTCTCTCCCTAATTTGTTACAAGGATAAAGACTTCAGGGAAGGGAAGATGCAAAAAGTTCCTTTCACTCCTTTTTTTCAATCCAAAAACACAAGGAGAAAAGTGAAGGACTTTCATTAATGGCAGCCCTGGATATTCCTTGGATGGAAAAGGCAATCCCAGACTCTTTTCTACATCTGGTAGGAATTGCCCAGAGCAGCTGGGGCTGCCCCTGGATCCCTGGCAGTGCCCAAGGCCAGGCTGGACATTGGGGCTTGGAGCAGCCTGGGATAGTGGGAGGTGTCCCTGCCATGGCAGGGGGTGGGAATGGATGATTTTTAAGGTCCCTTCCCACCCCAGCCATTCCATGATTCCATGAAATGTGTGTCAGACTCATGCCCTGGAGAGTTTGGTAACGTCAACCCAAGCACTGATTTAACATTTCAGTCTGTAATAACACAATCCTGCACCTCAAGTTATATTCCACAGTTTAACTGTAGCACCCTCAGAACCCTTTTTCCTAAAATTCCTCCCTCCCTTACCCTCTGGAAGCACTGCACCTATGGCATTGTCCAAAGGACAGGGCTAAAATCCATCTATTTACACAAACTCCGACTGCTGCATAACACAGTGTGCATTTCCCACCTTTGAAAGGACGTGGGGGATGATTGTGGAAAGCTCCTGTGCTTTGGAGAGGCTGCTCTGGGATCCAGCAGAACATTCCCAGCAGGATTTCTCTCTTTGGAAAAGGGGCTATTCCTCTGTCAGTGCCTTATCTCCAAAGAAATCTGCTTGGAAACCGAGTGGAAACTTCACTGGCAGCTTTGCACAGCCCTCCCCCGCCCCCAGCTGCATTTTCCATATTCCATTTTACAAAGCAGGAGTCACAGAATAACTCCCAAATTGCAGTTTATTTAAAAAGAATAAAGCTCCGAAAGCTGGCAGAGCCGAGCCTTCCCCTGCCCGCTGTCAGCAGGGCTGTGTAAACTCAGCAAGCAGACAGGTTTTTGTGTTCTCAACAAATGGAAACTATGTCCCATAAAAGAACTTTAATGGGCAAATGACACTGGATTTATATTTTTTCCCTGCAGCAGCAGCAGGGTTGGAGATTTTCTTCCTCTCATTTGGCCTTTCTTTCCACTCGGAACACGCATTCTATCATGAACCTGAGCAGCACGAATGGACAAAGCCCATCAGAAGTTTCAGCTGCACACAGTATTTCATATTGTTTGGTGATGTATCACTGCTGCAAAGCTTATTTTTTTTTTTTTTAAAGACTTCACAAGGAAAAAAAAACAACTCTTACATTCGGTGGAAAAACTTTCCTCCTCACAAAAGAGATGTTGTAGAATGTATGAAAACAAAAGTGCCAATAAGATTTTACTTTAATACCCGAGGGAGAAACACGATCATCTGCACCAATAAGAAAAAGATGCCTGCACGAGGTGCTCTACTAATTACAGCTGCTTTGGTGGGCAATATCTCTGGTGAAACAGATGTTAGGGACCTATTAACAAAAGTTTTTCAAACATCTGCTTACAATTTTAAGGCAATTGTAAATACAGCACGGAAGGTCAATTGGGCTCATTAAGGTCTATGTGCAAATCTACTGCTGCAGGTTTCTTTTTAGCTAATACTGACTTTTTTTAACACAGGAAATAGAGTTTAATAGCAACTTGTGTCAATTTTGATTGTGATTTCATACAACAACAAACAACAATCGCATGCCCTGTGCTTCACCAAATAACCCATTTTCCTTCCTCTTTTTCCTCTCTACCTACAGCACACTGCCACGGTTCCATGAGGTAAAGGAAAGGTTATAAATTGAGCAATTACAGAGAAATGATTGATTTTACTTTTAAACACCAATTATAGATCTTGATAGGAAATCTTCAGTTGTTGAACCAAAGAAAAATGAGTTTTGATTACAACGCATGGTTACGAGATGAAAATTATTCTTTCAAGTGTCAGAACAAAACACAGATGTTCAGTAGGTCTGAAACACTGGAAATCATGGAATGGTTTGGGTTGGAAGGGACATTAAAGCTCATCCAGTTCCATGGGCAGGGACACCTCCCACTGTCCCGGGCTGCTCCAAGCCCCAATGTCCAGCCTGGCCTTGGGCACTGCCAGGGATCCAGGGGCAGCCCCAGCTGCTCTGGGCACCCTGTGCCAGGGCCTGCCCACCCTCCCAGGGAACAATTCCTGCCCAATATCCCATCTATCCCTGCTCTCTTTCCGTTTAAAGCACTCTTCATCACCCTTCCTCCAACTGGAACAATCCAGTAAAAATCTTCGGATGAACTGCTCCAGACAAAATCCCCTGATCCTGGACCCAGCAACAGCACTCAGGACCTGCAGTGCTTCTACTGCAGATTTTAACTAGCTCTCCAAAATTCAGGGATACCAACCTGAGCTGGAGTTCTCAAGACTGGCTCTTCTAGAGGACACACAGTGAAACTGCTCTCTTGAGTTACAGCTTGAACCAAGCAGGGGACGAGGTGGATGCTCCATCCCTGGCAGTGCCCAAGGCCAGGCTGGACATTGGGGCTTGGAGCAGCCTGGGACAGTGGGAGGTGTCCCTGCCCATGGCACTGGATGGGCTTTAAGGTCCTTCCAACCCAAACCATTCCATAATTTCATGACTCTGCATTAAACCAGATCTGTATTAGTCAGACCCTCTGTGCAAAGGGCCCAGCTGTGAGTAACCTGCAGCTCAACTGATTCCTGAATCACTTCCTTTACATTCCCAAGAACCCATCTTCCACCTGGAACCATACTGGTAATACATGGGAGATTCTCTTTGCAATACACAAGCCTGAAAGATTTTCACATTCAGAATGTATTTATGAAAAGGAGAAGGAAAAATGCTGTGATGTAGAGAAATTCACAGGATTGAAATAACAGCCTTCATCCTTTCAAAAAAGTTGATCAATGTGATGGCAAATGCTGATCTATTAAAAATCAAAATTAATGATTTGGGAAAAAAATACTTATGAGCAATTTAAGAATCACTAATTTAAGAATCTATCACTACCTGTTAGAATTCACTGCAAGAAAATTAAGGATTGTACAAGCATTTAAAGCTTCTGAATATTGTGGCTTGCACCAAGTGTGAAAAAGATTCTACTTTAAGCAATTTTTGTGCACATTTTAAAGAAAATCCATCTTAGGAAATAAACATTAAACTAAGAAGGTATTCACCTTCTACTATCAGGAGCAGTAACCAGTTGAAATTATTTAAAATGAGTTCAGTATAACAGAGATGAAAGTGTAAAACTTGTAAAAAGTTCTTTATTTCTGCAACCTTGAAGCTGTGTTCATATAGATCTGAAAAAGTCATATGAGTCCTCCTTGTCCAAACAACAGCTAAATCTGACAGCAAACATCAGAGCTTGCAGAAAACATTCCCATCAATAAAGACTTGTCCTTGCCCAGCTTGGCCCAATATTGCCTGCTTTAAAAACTTATCACCCAATCCATCTTCTCTTGCACTAGAAAGGATATTTTCAATATCTTTAGTCATTTTTTCCAAGCCAGTTTTCCTTCAGCCAGCAATTAGAAGAGTCTAACTGGACTGTGGATTTCTTTATTTCTTCTAAAGGAAGTTGGTAGCTTCATTTTGTAGGGCTGTGGAGTCTGGAGATGACCATGGATCATCTGTAAACGAAACTTCTGGATTCATGTGGCTTTTATCTTCAAGTTAAACTCAGCTGAGCAGAATATCATTAACTGAGATTGAATAGGTAATAGAATTAACATTATTGTTTCTAAAAACCTACAACTCCATTGTGGCAAGTCCAGAGACTCCAGGTCCATTCAGAACAAGAAAGAGAATAGACTGGTGCCATAAATTACTCCATCTCCAACCTTCCCCTCAGAATTCAGACCATTTATGGCACAAAACTGATTTTATTGGTCTAACCTGCTTTTACTGAACTGATTTGGGTATTTTTTTGCCTGAGGAAGTGAGAAGAGAGGAAAAGGAGTAATATTTCATCATGAAAACAGAACTAGGAGCACCTAGACGTAAGGACTTAGGAGAGAAGTAAAACTATCATTACCACTTCTACCAGCTTTTAAAATTTCCCATTTCAATCCTGATTCAACTTCACTTATGCCACTTAAATCAGGATGCCAAAGGAGGAAAAGTCCTTACATTTTATTAGGAGTTAAATGAAAAACGTGTCCCTTCCTTACACCACTTATATTCCTTGGATAGTACTCAGTACCAGTTTAAAAAAAAAGCATTTACTTCCAAATCAAATCCCAGAAACCCCCAAGAAACTGGGTGTGGGAAATGCAAGGATCTACCCAGAAAAAAAACCAGCACAAAGGTAACACTGATGATGAAAGGATTTGCTTCAGCCGAGGAAGACATAAAAGATGAAGTTCTACAAAGACCATTAAGTATTCACCAGCTCAGTGCAAATTACACTAAACACTTGGTGAAGAAATATTTGGCAGATGTCAGCAATAAGGAAGCCAAACATGTTCCTTACATTGAAGGATAATGTAACTACAGAGAGGGTTTGTTTTGGAACCATTTCCACAGCACAAAAATAATCTGGCCTCGTCTCCTGGCAAGGCTGGGTTTACCAAGGAAGAAGCAAGAGAGAGCCATGACTACTTATGTGACAAATCCACATTTCTGCCATTTACAGACTCAGTACCACTCCTGAAACAAGATATCGCACATGAATTTGGGTAATAAAACATTTAAGTTCTAAGAGAGACTGCAGCAGATCTTTGAAAACTCAAATATTTACATAACCTCTTGTTTTCACAAGTGTTGTATAAACACCACTGCAGACACACAAGCACTTTCTACGGTTAAAATCTTCCATCTTTTGGACTCTGCTATCCCACTATCATCTTGTGCAGTTTGAAACTGCATTCCTAAGTGGGATTTACAAAGTCAAAACGGGACCCAACCCAGTGAAAGCTGGCTGGGGGATTATGTCCCCCTCTCAATCTCCAAGTTTGTGCAGACCCACACACGTTCACCCCCCAGTTATGAGAAAGGGTGACTGGACATTTAATGTTGTAATTAATGTACTGTTAGGTTCCACTTGAGGAAAACTGTGCTTAAAGGTGAGACAGAAATATATCCTTGGCCAGGCAGATAAAGCATTTCCTCATGTTGGCATTTTTGATGAGGAATCTTTTGATTTGCTCTTCTCTTGTTGTTATATCTATTTTTTCCCCCTTCTCTCCTCTCAGCAAGGCAATATTTGCATCAGCACACATTTAATAGGAACTAAATCAACAGATTTTAAAACAGAGAATTCATCATAAAGCCATAATACAGATTTGCTCTGCTTCAAATTCTTGAAATAAGCGCCTGAATTTTTAAATGAAGTTGTCCAGTGCTGTCACCCACACAGCCAACCAGGTTTCATGCAGCTCACTGAGACATGGAGTGAAAATGCTACTGACTTTTATTATTTTTACTGTTTGAAAACAGCATGGCTGCAATCCAAGTAAAAGAAATCATCTCGACAGCTCTGCTCCTCTGGTAATTACACGGTTGTAAGAGTGGCAGCTTCTTGAATAAAACTTTACAACGAGGAGTTATCTGGAACTAATGCAAGTAAGGCAAATTCCTCTGTTATTGAGAAGCACAGGATGGTTGGAAAGGACTTAAAGATCATCCAGTGCCAGCCCTGCCATGGCAGGGACACCTTCCACTGTCCCATACTGCTCCAAGCCCCAATGTCCAGCCTGGCCTTGGGCACTGCCAGGGATCCAGGGGCAGCCCCAGCTGCTCTGGGCACCCTGTGCCAGGGCCTGCCCACCCTCCCAGGGAACAATTCCTGCCCAAAATCCCACCTAACCCTGCCCTCTGGTACTGGGAAGCCATTCCCTCTTGTCCTGTCACTGCAGTTCCTGATGAATTGTCCCTCCCCAGCTTCCCTGTGGTCCCCTCAGACACTGGAAAGCTGCTCTGAGGTGTCCACACCTTTTCTTCTCCAATACACAAACCTTTGTACCAACTCACAGCCAGGGGAGAGACAAATGGCAGCTAAAACTGTAGTGCTCGAAAGATCACAGACATTTGTGAATGATGGAAGAAAAGGAAAAAAATACCAGGCTTTTCCCCCCTCATTCCCCTGCCCCTATAGGGCACAGAGTCCTCCACTCTCACCTTCATTTGTGTTCAAGTTCTAGTTCAAACTTCCCTGCACAAACTCATCTGAGAACAAGAAAACTGAATTCACCTCAGCTGGAAGTTTTACTCTTGCTGAAGCTGACCAAAACCAAGGCACTGAAAGTCTCTGTACCATCAGGTGACTCCCAGCCAGGTATCCAGATTCAGAAGCTCATGCAAAGACAGAATCATCAGGGCTGGAAAAGACCTCCAGGGTCATCCAGTCCAACCTGTGACTGTTGAAACATCTGAAGTGAAAATCCAGCCCAGGAATCTCCACTGGGAAAGAGTCAGCAACATCTTCCAAGCAGGAATCAGCTTCCCTTGAGCAACACACTTCATTTAAGATGTTGAAAACAGTTTTAACTCCTTCCACCAGCTGTCATTTGTGCCTTTTGAAATGTGACCTTCTCCTATGAATTTCTTAGCAGCTGAATTTCTCAGAATTTTCTCTTCTCAGACACAACTCAACACCATCAGTTCTATGTGTTTATCCACAAAAAAAGCACACTGGCTGTATCTGACATCAAAAACATTTTCTGTCCACTTAGCTGTGTTTTCCCAGAGAAATAGACCAGTGGTTCCCTTGGAAATTCTTTTACTGGGAAGTGCTTCAAAATGGTGGCCCTCACTTGTGACACTCACTCCTAAAAAAGGACACTGCTCATGTCATATTAAATAAACAAGAGCTGTCACAAAGCAACCTTTAAATTGTCTATCAGGGGCAGCAGTGCCTGCAAAGGAAATGTTGCATCCCTACCAAAACAAGCCAAGGAGGCACCCTCAGGAAGCAGCACTTGCACAGTGGGTTACAGCCATCCAGCCCCAAACCGCAGCGAGGAAATATTGTTTCCCTGCAGGAATTCCTTCCCAGGGTCTCTGCTGAAGCACTCCACGCTTCCATAAACCTGCCAGCAGCACTTGGCAGAGGCTGGAACACAAACACAGGGAATGGCAGCAACTGTGGGCTCTGAAACGTGGCATTCTGGGGAGCTCTGCTTTATTATCCAGCGGTTTCCTACGTGTAGGGACGTGTCCAAGTGGGAGCTCCACTTGCCACACGTGCAGCAGCCACTGACTCTCTGCCTAATTCTAGGCAATGGTGCTATTTGGGCACATTTCAGGGCATATTATGGCAAAAACATAAACATTTCAGGCATCTTTTCTCAATGCCCACAGAGTGTCCTGGAGGACATTTCACCTTTTCCCTCAGGAAAATGTTCATGGTGTTGTCCTGCCCGACTTGAGGGATTTAGGGGATAATTCCTGACCAAAATTTTAAAGCTGGCTGAACCAGACCTAACAATGTTCTGTGCTTTAAAAAGATACTGGGAATGACCAAAGGCACCCACAGGATACCTGAGGAAAGCTTCATTTATTGCTGCCTGCAGAAGCAGTTCCAGCAGCAGCAGTTTGTGTGGCACCGGTGTGGAATTAAATTAGAACCTGTTACCACAAAACCCACTCCAATTAGGAGAAGACTGGGTCAAAGGCTGCAATTTGTATTCCTGGCTGAGCTTCCAAGGCCTTCTTCTTGCTCAGGACACAAATATTCCCTTTCTAACAGTACCACGATGTTTTTGCAGCCACTGAAGTGCAAATCATCAAAATCTCCTATGTTCCAAATTAAAAAATCCTCTTTGTGCTATTTTGTAGAATCCACAGTGCAGAAGGGTCTACAAAGTACAGATCCTAGTAAGAAAAACTCCCTGTCACCCATTTTTCACTGTCCTCTGTAGAGTTACCCCCCTGACATTCACATAAACTTTTGTTTTCCTCAGGATCCACGTCTGTTCCTTACAGAACCCCTGTTCTACATGTGCAGCACCACAACATAAATACAATTTAAAGATGCTCCCTGTCCATTACATTCAAAGATAAAGGGATGCACCTCTGGCTTTCTGCCTCTGTCATATCTCTGTGACATGATACTGTCCAAGAAATTACTTTTTTCCCCCTAAATATTTATTCTGGGCCTCATTTTGCAGCTTTGATTCTACATCCTATAACAAATAACATAAAATCCCCCATGGAGAAGGCAACTTACGATCTCCCTCAAGATCTAAGATGCAAAATTAATTTTAGTTATTTTTTTACCTCCTTTTGAAAATGAAATCTAACCATTCAAAGCTTCCTAAGTGCTGAAATAAAATGTTGCTTTGGTAGTTCTTTAAATTGTGTTCTGTCAACACAACAAGCAAGAGCTCCCACAAAAAATTCAATTTTTGCCTATCATAAACCTTGTTGAACCAGTGATGCAGGGAGTTATGGGAACTAAAGGATGAGGAAAAAAGTACATTTTAATTTTCTCAAATAAAGAAATCAGAGTACAAATTTTTTTATTAACTTAGTCCTATAAGTATATGAAAGGGCTGCCTTAAAACATTACAAAACTACTTCATAAGATTGAATTTTAGCATATAAAGGACTAGAGGTAGATACTTCCTTTCAGAAGTCTTCACCTCCTTAAGTTCTTAAAACTCTCAACTAGAAATTCATTTCTATACCCAAGTGTACCTGAGCACATTCTAAACCCTTCTGGATAGGTGTATTTGTCAAAAATGTAATACCTACAAAATAAAAAGAAATATTTTTGTTCTGGAAGCAAAGTTATGAAGCATGTGGAGAAGAAAGAAGGAATTACCCAAGAAAACTCAGGCAGGATTGTTAAATTCCCACATTAGGGAAATGACACTCTCAGTTAGAGCCTGTAGTTTTGTCTTGAATACTTAGAGCCTGTTTAAAACAATTATAAATTGACAGAAAGAACCAACTTGGAAAATGGCATAAATATGACAGGCAAAGTTAAGCCCCACTCCTGTACCAAAATCTACTTTTTTAGTACCCTTAAAACCCCAGAGAGCCCTCCACAAAAAGTGATGTGAGTGAATATTCAAGTGAAAACTCAAGCAAATGAATCTTGAAGCAGCAGCAGGAATATTGCAGGGAAAATATTATACCAAGTACTTCATGGCCAGTGCTACTTCTGGCCTTCATTTTTGAGTCCCCTTCCACCTAAAACTGCTTAAAAAGAAGGTTTTAAACTATGATCTGTAGTTAGGTGGGGGGGAAAAAAAAGGGAATGGGTAAGGCAAGGGGATTTTAATTTCAGAAACAAAGCAAAAAATGCAAAGGAAGGACAGGATGAGGACCTTTGCTGTTTTTAGGGGAACCAGATCATTTGTCATGGACTCACACAAGATGTGTAAGACCAACAAACAACAGCCTGGACCTTTGAATAATCAAAATAAAGGACATGGATATAGTGAAGAGCAAAATAAACATAAATTTATCAGAGTTTCTTGCAGGTAGTGATAAAATTTGGAGTTGATAGAGGTGAACAAGCAGAAGAGATTTTCTTTTTCACTGTGGGTTGTACTCACCAATTATGGTCTGGCAGAAGAGAAGCAGCCCAGAGAAAAGGGGAAGTTTAAGGAAACAGGTTCCAGGCAGCAGATTTTGACAAAAGACCAACAGTTCTGTACCCACGATTATGGACTGGCTGACTCTGAAGGAGAAAACTCGGGAGCAGAAGCAAATAAGGTGCCCTGAGAATTTCTTGATTCTGCTTGAAACACAAACCCTCAGTGTGAGCATCTGCCCCACAGCTGGGGCTCCAAAGCAGGCGGAGGTGAAGTCAGGGTGGACACAAAACCAGCTCCCATTTTCTGAAACCAAACCCAGCTGAGATCCCTGGCCAGCAGTGCAGACACCACACACATCCCATTAACACCACCAGCAGTGTTCCCACCCTCCAGAACGTGTTCACACAGAAAAAAAAAAACCCCTAAAGGTGAATGGAACCAGTGCTGGGAAGAGCTAAAAACATAAAAGCTCTGGTGCAAAAGCCAGGCACCGATGGCACACACCCCAATAATCACCTACTTTGGGAAAACCACATCTAGGGATCAGATTCCCACCCCTCTTGGAATGAGGTGGGTCTGAGCCACTGAGCTGAGCTGGTGAATGTGTTTGGAAAACCTGAAAACCAGAAGGAAGCACCTCAGCTTTACTAGAACACATAAAACTGCAAACACAGAGGAGGCAAATACTTCTGCCTTGCAGCACGTTCCCTGGGTGACCTTAATATCACACACTAAAAAAAAAGACCTTCAGAAAGAGTGGAGCACACGACAGACTGAAAACAAAACAATTAGTCGGTGATTTTTTAAAAAAAATTCAAAGGATATTTCATAATAGACAACCTTAATGAAGCTCTTAAAATAATTATGTGGTCAAAGTTTGTACAGACAGTCAAAACTTGATTTTTTTTTTAATTTGGTGTTTACTGATTTTGTTAAATAAAGGAAAAACCATCCTGGTTTGGTGGAGAGCAGTTCAGTTGTGTCCCCCAGCCCTGTGCTGGATGTGACAGCCAGCCAGGATGGATGAGATTCACAGCTCCACAAAAGTGCCTGGCATCTCCTCTGGGAAGCCCACAGCAGGGAGCCTGGAGCACTGTGGTACAAAAAACACCCCAATTTCATCTCCAACCAAATTCATCTGTGAAGTTACCCAAGCCACCACAGGGTACAGATAAACACAGGCATAAAAAACTCATCTGAATTATCTCACAGCACAAGGAAAATGCAAAAGGAATTAGAGCACAGTTGGACTCTTGGTGTTATTTTTTTATATTTTACTCATCTCTGATCTAATCCTTTGTAATCTAAATTTAGCTTAGGCTTTCCTTGTATAGTTACCATCACTAAAAAAACTTAATCCCTATTTCCAAGAAGGTTTTGCTGGATATTACATAAATGCAGATGTAGCCAAATAATGAAGAGAACTTGGTTCTTGATCCAGTGAATGCAACCCCTATGTTCACATTTCTTTTTTTAACATGATTTGAAGGTATTTTTGTAAGGAGCTGAATGAAGTGTGTGTTTAAAACACTGGAAGAATGAGGATTTAAATAAAAAAGCTGTAAGCACTCTTATTTCTAGAAAGCCTTCCTGACACGAGTTAAGAGAACAGTTAAATAAAAGGAAAATTGACACCCAAAATGTTGGGAAATCTTGGGTTACCACACTTTATGAGCTGTGGCTAATCTGCATGTGGCACATCTGGCATGAGAGATGGGATACAGAATGGGCAGAGAGGTGAGGCAAGAAGTGTTTTAAAATAAACACCTCAGAGGGAAGGAAGGAGAGGAAGGAAGGGAAGGAAGGAAGGGAAGGAAGGGAGGAAGGAAGGGAGGAAGGAAGGGAGGAAGGAAGGGAGGAAGGAAGGGAGGAAGGAAGGGAAGAAGGGAGGGAGGGAGGGAGGGAGGGAGGGAGGAAGGGAAGGAAGGAAGGAAGGAAGGAAGGAAGGAAGGAAGGAAGGAAGGAAGGAAGGAAGGAAGGAAGGAAGGAATTCGGAAGGAAGGAATTCGGAAGGAAGGAATTCGGAAGGAAGGAATTCGGAATTCGGAATTCGGAAGGAAGGAAGGAAGGAAGGAAGGAAAAGGAAGGAAGGAAGGAAGGAAGGAAGGAAGGAAGGAAGGAAGGAAGGAAGGAAGGAAGGAAGGAAGGAAGGAAGGAAGGAAGGAAGGAAGGAAGGAAGGAAGGAAGGAAGGAAGGAAGGAAGGAAGGAAGGAAGGAAGGAAGGAAGGAAGGAAGGAAGGCATCTACACTCCAGCACTTAAGAATTCTCACTCCCTGGCTGGGATTTTGGGCTCCAAATCCCAAACATTCCATCTCACTTGGTTCATGCTCACAATATTTCACTGCTTACCTTGGCAAAGCATCAAAATAGATCATTTTCACCCTTCTTAACCTCTGCTTTGGCACACCAGTTTATTAAGCTCGGGCCTCACAGCAGATTACCATTTTCCCTCCAAACCAATATAATTCTGTTGTCATCAACACCCCTTGTTACAGCCCTGGCCAAGTGGAGAATATTCCCTTTTTCCTCACAGGGAAAGGGTTACAGTTTCTATCCAGCTGCTCCCCAGTTACTGGTGAAAAAGAATTCATCCATGAATAATTTTATCTGTTCTGATGACCACTGAGTGCTGAAACATCCACACTGCATTAGATAAATAACAGGATATTTGGTAGGGTCCTAATATTCTAATTATCTACACTCCCAAACAGACATCTACAACTCCTACCAGACATTCCCTGTCCATGCCATGCTGGAATAAAAACCAGAGGAGTGTGGAAGAGCCTCACACCTCCAGCAGTGATGGTGATGACCTGCAGACATCCTGAATGGAACAGGATCTGCTGAGTGACCAATCTGAACTCTGTAAAATAAGAAAATTCCCATTTTTTCTCCCATACAATTCCCCTTTCCTTCCATCCTCCTCCAAAAAATTGGACTAAAACTCTTCAGAGTGAATGGTTTCTCTGCTCCTTTCACTCTCTGGTTTCCACACAATTCTGGGTTGAATTTCTGGCGAGTCAATTAGCACTAAGTGTACAGTGTTTTACAGCTCTCCTTGCAGACACCCCAAAAAGGCATTTCTGTACCTCTTCTTGTCTACTCCTATTTCTGCATAAAACACATGGGGAAAAAAAACCACCCATAAATTGCTATTTCTGCAACCCACAGCTGAAAAAAAAGGTTTTTTTCTAGTATATACCAAGCCAAGATTTGAGTTTCTAACTGAAATAAGATCGATTTCTTCTGATTTATTGGTTTTCACCTATCAGGCAGCAACTATCAGAATTATTTTAAGAAGAAATTAAATTTTTTTAAAAGAAAGACTTAAGTTCTGCAATTTCTAGTTTTAATAATTGGCACTAATTAAGTAAACTGTAGCAACAGGAAGTTATACCTTATCCACCTCAAACATGAAATCAAACAACAAAAAACCCAAATAACTAAAACCAACCCAAAAAAAAAAAAAAAGGAAATAAAAATACTGATAGCAGCAAAACATTGGAAATGTGTGAGGAAAATACTGGGAATAGAAACAGAAATAAATATAATATAAGCAGAAATCTTCTTTTTTGTGGTCCCCAAAAGCTCAACATTAATTTGCAAACCTTGTCTTGAATAGAAATTAAGAACCAGAGTGAATTTGTGCCATCCCTGAAAGTGTCCAAGGCCAGATTGGATGGTGCTTGGAGCAGCCTGAGATAGGGGAAGGTGTCCCAGCCATGGCAGGGGTGGAACTGGATGGGCTTTAAGGTCTCTTCCATCCCAAACCATTCTATAATTTTGTAATTCTTTATGATTCTAAGTCTAAACTGAGTGGGAGCACAGTGCTGCTACTAAGATAGAAAGAAGACAGATTAAGATAAAAACAAGACAGGCAAACCAGCTGCAGTGACAGCACTGCCCTGAATTTCCAACAGCTTCACACTCAAAGCTCTTTGGTTCTTCCCTACCACAAGAAAAACCCAAATACCCACTCACAGCTGCTCTTCAAAACCTTGGCAAAAGGTGGCTGTTCTGTTTTTCAAACAGATGGATACGTCAGCATTCCTCAAGCATCACTCCTTGCTAACCTGCCATGGTCTGCTAACTTTAAATGACTGTCTATCACATGAATTCTTCATGACATCAACCACCACAGCAGAGCTGAAATGTGCAGTAAAGCAGGTGGCCACCAGCAGTTCCTTTTATCTCTCACATCTGGCACCACGCTCCATACAGAGTTTATATATTATCTGTTGCTAATAAATCATAAAATCATAGAATCATGGAATGGTTTGGGTTGGAAGGGGCCTTCAGGATCATCTGAACTCTGAAGCTTTTCTGTTGTCACATAACAGATGCAATTCGGTGAATATTTTTAATATTTTTTTATCCAAAAAGTATAATGTGGTATGTTGGAAATTGCATTTTTAAAAGCCTGAAATACAGCAATCTGTGGGATTCAGATTAGGTGTTTAAATATTGTTATGACTGTAGGAAAGACTAAAAGGATGATTAAAAATAAACCAGCAGAGCAGGACATCATCATTTGCAGATTCAAGGTTATGACCACAAGCAAAGTTATAATTTAGTGGCAACAAAACAAAGGTGCTCCCCTTTCCTCACATTCCCCAATTCCCAATTAAAACAAAACAATTAGGAATGGAGCCACCACGTGCTTAACTGGAATTCTTGCCAGTCTTTAACTTCAGAAAAATCCAACCTAAACACTGAGCAAAATTATATTTCAGTTGACAATCTGCCAATTGAACAGGGGAGTTTCAGGCTTTTGATCATTAACTGGTTTGATAAGAGCATTGATACCTATTTTCCCCCAATTAATACTGCAATCTCCCTACATCCCACTTATTTTACATCAAGCTTGGAGTATTTGCTTAAGAATAATCAGTAAAAATTTGTTTCCCTTGAATTTTTATTTCCTCCTTTCTGTGGTTCCAGCTCCATCTCCCTACTTTTCTTCCTCCTCCAGTTTTCTCTTCAGCATCCCTCTTCATCTTCCTCAGTGGATGGACAGCCTGGTGATGCATTTGAACATAAATCCAATTAAAAATATCCATGGCACACTTCATAGCTGCATCCCACAACTCCTTAATGCAACATGCCATGAAAGCTTTGTGTTTGCAAAGAATCCTGTAAAACACTTCTGGGTTTTGGGGTTTTTTTTGAGGTAAGATAATATCATCAGTAAAAGCAGTGTAAAAATAGTGTCAGTTCAAGTTTACAAAAAAACTTTGGACGTTCATCTACGTTTAACAGTTCAGCAACAAGAACAATGCCAGTAAATTTCTGGAGAGCAACATGAGGTACAGGATTTTATAGCGATCCTGGGGATCACAAAGCTGCAGTGGGGGAACCTCACTTTTTTTTACACACCATTCTCCAGGCCATGACATTTCAGGCTAAATGATATGAGGTGTGATAAATGCAAGCCCTCGTTTGAATACAAACAGATTCTTAAAATATTTTAACTAGGACTATAAGTGAAAATAAATTAGGCCAGTGGGATTTAGGGCAAGAATTCAGATTCTGTGGGATTTTCTAAGGTTAGTGCTTAAGTTAGAAATTACACAAGCTTTCAGAGTTTTTGGCTCTGGAAACAAGCAATTCAAATCAATTCTGAAATTAAATCACTCTCTTCTGAATGGCAGCATAAGAATAAACAAAAATCAGTGTCCTTATTCTTAACCACACCAGAACAGGTGCTGTGTGAACTTCCCCAGGCAGAGGTGCTTTAAGTTTCTCAGCTCCTACTTTGCTTCCATAGTAAACCCAACCTCTCTTTTTTCTTTTATTTTTGTATTTTAATCTAACAAGGCCAAAGAGATGGAGATGTGCAAAATGGAAACGGGAAGCTGTGATCTAACTTTGAGTTTCTAACAAATCTGATTCTCTTTTCCCGGTGTAGTCACAATGAGAGCCTGAAATCTCCAAGGAATCATTCGGACTTCGTGCAACTGCATTTGGTTGTAGTTCAGCCTTTGGATCTTTCATAGGAGCCCAGAATGGTTTGGGTTGGAAGAGACCTTAAAAATCATCCAGTACCACCCATGCCATGGGCAGGGACACCTCCCACTGTGCCAGGCTGCTCCAAGCCCCAATGTCCAGCCTGGCCTTGGGCACTGCCAGGGATCCAGGGGCAGCCCCAGCTGCTCTGGGCACCCTGTGCCAGGGCCTGCCCACCCTCCCAGGGAACAATTCCTGCCCAATCTCCCATCCAGCCCTGCCCTCTGGCAGTTTGAAGCCATTCCCCCTTGTCCTGTCACTCCATCCCTTGTGAAAAATCCCTCTCCAAAAGCCCCTGTCCATAATGAGGGCAGCAATCTGTTAATCAAACACATTATCAAATCACTTAGATGTCTAACTCCTATTGGGTTTTATCTGAATGCAACACTGTTGATATATTCATTTATGAGTCTGATGATTGTAACAAGTATAATGAAGACGTCTGGGGGAAAAACGCAAATCCAGGGTTTGTCCAAAGTGCAAGCTACTCTTTGAGGTTAATTAAGGAGTGGGGAAGTTGATCATATTATTAGTGGGGAGGCCCTGGCACAGGGTGCCCAGAGCAGCTGGGGCTGCCCCTGGATCCCTGGCAGTGCCCAAGGCCAGGCTGGACATTGGGGCTTGGAGCAGCCTGGCACAGTGGGAGGTGTCCCTGCCCATGGCACAGGTGGGATGGGCTGATCTTTAAGGTTCCTTCCAACCCAAACCATTCCATGTTTCTGTCATTAATAACATACCTAGTTTTTCTATGCCATGCCCTTCCCTTTTTAAGTCCATACACTGTACTACACTGATTTATGCCAGGTTTTGAGGTTTTAAAAGTATTTTTAGAAGCACATGACTTTATTTAAGACTATTTTCTGATCTGAGCTCATGCAAAAAGGCAGTAAGTTGGCTATTTGATGAAGACAAGGATATCTTTCTCAATGAAGTACAAATATTAATCCCTGAGTACTTCTGGGCAGTTTAAGCTTAGGCAACATTTCCTCTTCCTAAATAAAAGTTAGAATTCAAGAGCAAAACTGACAGCCATGGAATTAGCAAACCAATAGCAATAATATACACATAGTATGTTGCATTTAATATTATATATAACAAGATACCATATTTGTTATGGCATATTGTATTCTGTTATGTGTGTCGTGTGCTTCAAGTTAATCCTCCTCTTCAAAAAGCTGTGATGATTTGAAACTTCAGCGTTCAATTTTTTCACTTTACTACCAAATTCCTATTATTTAAAATGTGGGCATGAAAACAGCACCGTGTAAAACAAACCAGCAAAATGTGACTGAAACCCTGCCATGACCATTCCTTCACTCTTGTTTTAACTGTGCAGCCTTCCAGGGCTTCCCCTCAGATGTAAGGAATGATTCCTTCCCCTCAGATTGAGGGAATGATTCCACTCAGATTTAAGGAACAATTTCCCTCATATTTAAGGAATTGTTCCCATCAGATTTAAGGAACGACTCTTTCCCCTCAGATTTAAGGAATGATTCCCCTCAGATTTAAGGAACAATTCCCCTCAGATTTAAGGAATGAGTCCGTCCCCTCAGAGTTAAGGAATGATTCCCCTCATGTTTAAGGAATTGTTCCCATCAGATTTAAGGAACGACCCTTTCCCCTCAGATTTAAGGAACAATTCCCCTCAGATTTAAGGACACATTCCCCTCAGATTGAAGGAACCATTCCCCTCAGATTGAAGGAATGATTCCCCTCAGATTGAAGGAATGATTCCCCTCAGATTTAAGGAATTGTTCCCATCAGATTTAAGGAATGACTCTTTCCCCTCAGATTTAAGGAATGATTCCCCTCATATTTAAGGAATGGTTCCCCTCAGATTTAAGGAACAATTCCCCTCAGATTTAAGGAAGGGTTCCCCACAGATTTAAGGAACAATTCCCCTCAGATTTAAGGACCCATTCCCCTCAGATTTAAGGAACCATTCCCCTCAGATTGAAGGAATGATTCCCCTCAGATTGAAGGGCGCTCCGAGGCTGTGTTTGTGTCCCTGTGATAATGGGGATTGTTCAGGAACTTCCAGCAGCAGGGAAATCCAATCTCCTATCAGAGTTCAACACGGGTTAATTGCTCTGCAAAAAGGGTATCTTTTTTTTATGATTCAATTCCCATTGGGAATGCCAAACCTCCCTCTGCACTGCAAGCGGGGGGCCCAGTCCGTTAACAGGAAGAAAATCCACTAATTTTACACAATAAAAAAAGAAAGAAGGGCACATTTTGCCTTCAATTCCATGGAAAATCAGGCACACAAGGTGCGTGACAGGGAAATAGGGACCTGATTGTTCGGTGCCCTCAGGAATGGTGCACAACAGGTGGAAAGAAAATCAGGGAAAATCGACGCAAAGGAGACGACAAATCCCAATAGAGAAATCTTTCAGCAAGTGTGTCATGGAAAATGGTATGGGAAGAGTCTGGGAATGGCACAGGACCAAATCAGTGCCAAAAACTTCCGAATTCCTCCCTTTTTACAGGCGAGGGAGGGAACAGACTCTTGGCTGTGTCACAAGAATTCCTGCACGATCTTTTGTTATCAGGCTGAGCTTTCTCCAGCACTGGCTGGTGCAAATCGCTACCCATAAATGAATGGCAGAATAAAGTATGAAATATTATACATATAAAACTAAATTAGCAAAAAAACCCGACTGTTGAACTTAATTTGATTTGATTTAAGGGAAACAAACCTTACTGTGTTATTTGAGCTGATCTTCAGCACCAAAGGAAGGCATAAAATACTGAATATAAAAAACACCCTTAAGGAAGAAAAGCGCAGAAGCACCTATTTAATGCACCAATTTTTGTTTTGAGGATAAAAAGTCCTTCAACCATATAAATAAATTAAGAAATGGAAGTTTAAAAGTTAGTAATAGAAGTGATGTAAGTAATGAAGGAATACGATATACATACATACATATATATATATATATATATATATATTCCTATATCTAAAGAGCAGGTCTATTGCTCTTAGTATCTAACTTTGGATTTTAAGTAAGACATTAGCCAAGCAAAGCATTCCTATCCCATCCTACACTTTAACAAAATCAAGGGATCTGAGCTTTTAAAGGCAGTCTGAACTATTGTGACCTTGATATCCAAACTGACAAAATATTTTTGGGTTATGTAGCTGCAGAAAAGATTGAGTATAGAATATGTACAGTGTTTAAATGCATGGAACCTCTTGAACAGCACAGGGGTTTAAAATTTCCTATTTAAATTTCCTATTTCCTGAGAGAAAGGCACCTTTCCTGCAAGGAAGAATCCTTCCTGCATGCCAGGGTATTCCCCAGTTCCCCAGCCAAAATTCTTGAGGGAGGAGGGTGTAGGGGGTTAATTTATACAAACTGGTGGTATGGGTGATAAAATACTCATTTTTAGCAGACTGAAAATGCACAGGACAGTCTCACCATGCTAAAATACAAACATTATCATGGAATCATGGAATGGTTTTGGTGGGAAGGGATCTTAAAGTTCATCCAGTTCCACCCCCTGCCATGGCAGGGACACCTTCCACTGTGCCAGGCTGCTCCCAGCCCCAATGTCCAGCCTGGCCTTGGGCACTGCCAGGGATCCAGGGGCAGCCCCAGCTGCTCTGGGCACCCTGTGCCAGGGCCTGCCCACCCTCCCAGGGAAGAATGGTGGATCCAGCTGCTGATGAAATGAGAAGCAGCACGGAGACTTTGTGACATATTTTGCAAAGCCTACACTAACTGCCAAGTTTCTACCTTTAAGTGTCATTTCAACCCATTCCCCACAATCTCCCTGATTTTAATTCAGTTTTGTAAAAATACAGTTTTAGTGGAGAATAAGGGGGATCACCAAGGTGCAAGGAATAACCAAACCCAGAGTAAAACATCACAAGGACTTGAAAACCAAATTAAAACTCCCCCAGTCCATAACACAGTTTGTCAGTCTCAGCTTGTTTGCCCCTGAAGTGCCATTCCCATCTCCTTCAATTACACACTGTTTTTCCTTAACTCAGACCTGCATCAGCACCATCCATATTTCAAATCAAGTAAACTAAGAGTTTTCAAATAAAATGAGTCTTCATGCCCACTTGCCAAAATTAGAACTGTAGTTCAATTTTTCAACATTCAACAATATGAATCTAGGAAAGTAAAAGGGCACCAACAAAGGAAAATATTTTCTTCTGCAAAGCTTTTAGCTGTTTGGAAATTGTTTATTCTCAACTGACATTTTATTTAAATATCCTATGCAGCAGTTATGAAAGGAACCCCAGCCCACATTTCACTTCCACTAAAATTCACCACTTTTGTGTCAAACTTTCCCTAACAATGGCACTTTGTGCTTCTTAAATATTGGGGAAAAGGGATCCACAATGGCATTTCATACAGAATATATCCCATGCTGGCTTAGTCATGTGTAAATCAACTTTTCTGCCAACTAAAATATTGAAACAGGATCTAAGATAAAGCATAAAACTGAAATTTATATCTAATTAATTTAATTTTAATGAAATGCTCGTGTAACCAAGCCAATTAGGGTATGCAGAAATATTAGAAATAGAAATATTTCTTTGTTAATCTCAAGTCTTATGAGTGTAGTAAGTGTGTCTCTATAATGTAACACTTGTATCCCTACACCAGACACAGCCTCAAAAACAATGGCTTCATTTTAAAACCTGCCCTCCCAGGGATGCTCTGAGGAGACACAGAAAGTGGAACTGCTTCTGGCAGGGTTAACCTGGTCAGGTGGCATTAGGATAAACATCCGTGAAGGAGAGGTTTCTGAAACTCACAGAAAGCATTTCCTTCTAGAGAAAAAAACCCCAAGTTTCTAATGTTTGGGGAGAATTTGAAACTTCAGTTTGAGAAGTAAAAATGGCAATGCTTTAAAAAACAGACTGAAAGTACTTTTACCACGAAATCACAGAAGGAATATTGATTGTTTGAAACAACATATGACATTTGAAGGAATTTTTATTTCACAATTAGGCCAGTGCCATTTAATTTTGGGCACCTACAGGTGAATTCCCACTTTGCTGTGACCTCAGGACACACAAATTCAGGCCAGGGACAGTACAGTGAGCACCAAATGCCTCAACCACCAGGCCCTGCCATCTGGAGAGCTAATGAACAATCAAGGGATCCCAAATTAAACGACACAACTTTCCCTTAGAATCTTTAGGACAACACTGTCAAGTCCAATCTATTCCCTCAGCCTCCAGAATCAATTTTTCAAACTTTATGACAGGTCTAATAGTTCCCACCTGTTCCTCCTGCCTGACTTTTGACTGGCACGTTCCCAGCCAGGGTGGAAATGCAGACAAAGGCCCCTATTAGGCTCCGGCTGTTTCTCTACTGTGAGGTTGCTCAGCCATTAAATTAATTCCAGCCCCCTTTTCCCCCTTCCATCTCTTCATTTTTGGGGGGTATGGAGGTTTGGGGAAGTGGACAAGGGAGACACAAGTTTGGCATCCAGCTGGTGGCAGAGGTAGGAGAAAATGTGAAGTCACAAAAGTTAAATGCTGAATTTTTTTGATAATCCATTAATTAAACAATTTACTTTACGACAAATCCCAGTCATTAAGTTCTTGAGGTGTCTGCATCATATTTTTAACCATCAAAACTTGGTAAAATTTGAGAGAGTCAAATCTGGGAGTCCCTAACAGAGTCCCTCATGCAATGCCTGATTACATAAGCCAAGTGTTGCAATGTTTTTCTGGGAATCCTGAAGGATCAATAAGTAACTATTTTTTCTTCAAGCAAAGGAAATTATTTTCCCTGAGATGTGTTTTCCTTTCATTCAGAGCTGGCAATTAGACCAAGCACCACACACATATCCTAACAAATTTATATTGGTTCCTTTGGAAGCAGCTTCAAGACCGGACAACTTTGTCCCTCAATAAAAATTACCTAACTTTTGCATCAATTTCTAGAGATTTATGAAATGTTATCATTTAAATCTCAAGGTTCTTTACTGGACTGCAAGTCACAAGGATTACATTATTCTATTACCCATGACAACCAAGTACTTACAGCATCACCCATAATACTTAAGAAAAATATTTTAACTTCATAAAACAAAGGTCTTTTTGTACGATTAATTTAATCTCAGATAGATTATTTAAAAATTAGTAATTCAAATTATGATCTGCCTAGGACCATCTTCCTACCAGAAGACACATGGAGCTAGGAGATGTAGCTTACAATTTACCTGAAAATTAACTATTTAAGCTTCATCATGATGGGGGAAATCCTGAAGACTGACAACATCTGTAAGCACTTCATTGTATTTGGATTACTTAAAATAAAAAAGCAACCTTTAAACACATCGGAAAAACCAAGACCACTTCTCTTATCTCCCTTGCCTTGACAATTAATCACTCATAAATTGGTCAGATTCTATTTAGCTTGATCCAAATCAAATCACAAAACTCTGAATTAAACACTTCATCTTATTGAGATGTAGGAATAATGTTACTGAGAACCAAAACCAACTGGGAGGGAAGAAACCTCTTGATCTATTGAATTATCCCCAGTTTCTTACAGTCCTTTCAACCCTGTGGGCTGAACATGCTGTGAGTATGAAAAATGAAGAAGCAAATGCTACAAATAACTGTATTTCTATAAAATAACTCTTTGTGGCCTCTTACCAAACTAGCAAGTCTCTATCTCTCCAAAAGCCACTGCAAAATCAGCTGCAGGATGGAAATCCAGGGGGAGAGGATTAGCAAAATTAGACAGCAACAATTTTAATGTGTGGATGTTTGCACACACTGGGAATAGTCTGGAATTGAAATTTGTGTTTGTCCCTAATTTGGAATATTCTATCAAAATCTACCATTTGTAATTCTGTCACTGTGTCACTGCAAGACTACAAAGTGATTTAATTAAACACTGTTACAATGCACCCATGTGCACAGACTTTGTGTGCACATATTCTAAACAAATCACCTTTATTACCTGCAAGAAAAAATATTCTGTAACTTTTATCAGTCTCCCAGTTTAGGCTCCCAGGCTGAGAACTGCAGCCATTATTGTTGGTTAAACTCATCAGTGGCAACAACACTCCAGACATTTAATCTCGATTGAAGAAAAAAATCCCAAACTGAATCCCTGAGGTTATTTTTCACCTGTAAAATTCATCTGCGGTTTCTGCAGATAAATTAACCCTGATATTCAAAAGTAGCTGCCACAAGAATTTACAGCTGCAGGTAGAAACAGGCTTAGAGTTTCTGTCCTGAAGAGCAACAACTTCCTAAATACAGTTTTTTCCATCAGACTTCCACTAAACACAACAGTACAGCCTCTGTACACAGACTCCAAGCTGAGATTTAGTAACTGTGATTTTCCTATCACTTAATCCCATTTAAACTCTCATGAACAACCTTCTCTAAGGTATCCTGCAGCTCATTCACAAGGGTCATCTGTGTGATGAGGAAAGTACCTCTACCAGAACCCTAATCCATGTTTTAAAAACCCAAACCAAGCACTAAAGAGCATTTTAGTGAAATATTCAGCAAAAGAAATGAGAGAAAATAGGAATGTTAAAATTAGGGGTACAATCTGCTTGGTATCACTCTTCTCAAGTAACAGGCTTAGAAAATAACTTGCACTAGAGAATGTATTTCATCTCCTAAATATGAATATTTATTAAATTAAATTTCCTTATGGTGATGTTCAGAGGAATAAAGATTAAACTCCACTACCAAGAAAAAGTTATCCCACTCAGCTCTTCCCACCCTTTATGGCTCAGTATTTTATATATTATCAGTTAACATCCTGTGAACACAAAGTTCTCTGGTTTGTGTCCAGTTTCTTTCAGAACGTTGTGTGTTACCATAATTATGAATTCCCAATCAGAAAGTTAATTTGGGATGGCCTGGATCCCCATCTTACCCATCCAGAAGATCCATGGTTGTTGTGGTCACCTCAGTGAAAAGAAGGATCTTTCCCAACTTCTTGGTTTGGAGATGCTCCTGATAGGTCTTGAGGCTGAAATGTTCTGAGGAGAAACTTCCCATCTCCGTGACCACTGGCATCAGGGAAGGAGTCACTTCCACTTTGGACTCACAGGACGAAACAAATTTCAGAGACACCTTGCTGGATGCCCTTAATCCCTCAGCATCCACGTTTCCCTCCAGCCATTTCAGGAAAGCAAGATGGATTTCCTGCGGGCAAGGGCAATAAAATAAGAAATACAGATCACCCCATGTGAAAACACACAAACCTTCTTCCAAAACCATTTTTATTCAAGCAATCATCTACTTCAGAACAGGAAAATTAACTCCATTTCTCTTCAAAAAGTAAGCTCTGCTGCTTGTCCTGGTCCAGCCTGGCCTGGCTACTTGACACTGTCCTGGAGTTGAGACCACGCTCCTTTGCAGATGAATTAAACTTCACTTGTTTCTGTAGCAGGGTTTGCAGTGGTCTTCCTCCAACCTGAAGCATGAAGTGCACACACTCATCTGCATCATGCAGGATTCTCAACGTGCTCAGATCCTCAGCTGGGAGAAGCCCTTTAGTCCCTCACTAAGACTCGATTTAAAGGCTAAACCAGCAGCTAAGAAAAACACTTACTGACTTCTCAGTGGAATTTCTGCTAAAATGGCTCATGCCTTCAGCTAAGGGATGATTTACTACTCTTAGTATCCATGTAGTGACACTCTGAATGTTACACATCACTCTTTCTGGAGATAACTAATTCTACTTTGAGAGGTTTGATATGAAATGTTTGCCATGTCTTTAGGAACAGCCACAAACAGAGATTCTGGGACTTTTTGCTCAGTGTGCAGCTTAAATTTTGGGGAGTTGAAGCTGTCTTTCAGGTGATAAATGAAACCACAAAAAATTGTGGTTTCAATTCGACTGGAAATAAGGCACTCATGATTCTTGCCCCCAAATTTCCAGGAGGAAGAGATGTGATTTTTAAATAAAAAGGTTCTAACCAAGCACATGCCCCTCATTCCCATCACTGCTGTATCTGGGAACTGGAATACATTTCCTACGTGAGTGCTGAAGGCAGGGCTAAGCTCTCCTGCCCTTGAACAAGACATCTTTGAGCTCCAACCCAACTCTTCAAAACCCACAAACCACAAAAGAAGAGCAAACTTCCCATAAACAGTTATCTACCCAAGGAATGACTCCTCTTTTCCACATCTCACTGTTCTACCTGAAGAAGGAATAAGAGAAGTGCTCCTTTTCCAACACCTTCCTCTGGATTTTCCACCCCCAGAAATGGCATTTTCTCAAATTTCATCGACTTTGCTGCCTGTGCTGAGTGCCAGCAGGCCCTGCACCACCAGTGGCAGAGCAGGACACAAAGAAAGGAGTAACTTTTCCTAAATTCCATCAGACACTTGCTTCTAAGCCCCAGAACAACCTAAGAGAGACTCAGCAGCTACATTTTAGTTATGGAGAAATTACTTCTCATTTCTTGCTTTTCTAAAGCTGCCTCTGAATATTTTCTGTCAAATTCTTGGATAAAATATGCTTTAAATATTTCCTTTCCCCTCTTTTTTTATCTTTTGCTATGCATCATAAATGATGATGTGATGATGATTAAAGGTTTTGTGAGCATTTCTTTGACTTGCACCTTCACTCAGTGTAACACCAGAGCTCTGACAGACTAAATAAATTCCTTGAACATTATCCTACTTGTTTTACATACCCACAGTAACTGATTGGCTGTAACTGATATTTAGAAAAATTACAGCTTTCATTTCTGTCAGGGAGAACATGGAAAAACTCTGCTTAATCAGAGAGTGTTTTCCTATTGCTTTCCAAACCCAGAAATTCACTCAGCAGCACTGGGTGTGAGAGTCCTATGCTCAGAAACATAATTTTAACTCACCTAAGGATGGCTTTACAGTCTTACAGAAATTAAGTTACAAAATAAAGGAGATTAAAGTGTGATGACATTGTAAACAAATAATGAAAGTGCTTGAGGCTGTGTCAGAAGTTCTGGTGTACTTTTGTTCAGAATATTTTCTGAAAAGAACAAAGTAACACCTATTTCTGTGTGATGCTCCGTTATTCTAAATATGCCACACAATTCCAACCTTTTACCCTCCTGAGTGTATTATTTCAAGTGATTTTTCCCCATAGATTTTAGGCAAACTTCTTGATTTCATTGCTTCTAACACACACTGAACCATTTAAGAATTGTTATATGTGTGTAATTCTCAAGCTCATTTCCCCCCATAACGTCCAAGGGTTTATTGAGCTGATGAAAAATATAAACACAAGGAATACATAATCAAGGATGGGGATTTTTACAAATTCCTAAGAAAACATGGCTTACACGTTTAACAAAGTTTCAAGGGCTGGTCACAGTGGAAAAATTATTTTTTACTGTAAGAACTTCCTTCACACGAAGTTCCAGGGACAGGGATGCCGAACCGGTGCCTTGTGGTCCCCACAATTATATTGGCACAGCAAAAACAACATTATTGTATAATGGAATTAACATATATATGTTAAGTCAGCGTTAATCTCTGCTTCAAGTCCATTGAAAAGGAATATAATCGTGTCAGAACTGTGTGGTTTAAGCCGAGGATCCGGCCGGAATTCCCAACCTCTCCTATTCCAGCAGCATCCGCCGTTCTGCAGCAGCCTCTGGTGGCCACTGACACGAGAAGTGCTGGCTCAGGAACCTCCTGGACACTTCTGGGAGCAGCCCAGGCATCCAACACGAGGGCAGGGAACACCCAAACTGCTGGACACGCCTTTCCCTGGCCTTTTTGGAAATCCTGGAAGATGCTGCTCCAAGCTTTAATGGATTGTGGAATCCCAGAAGCTGCAGCTGTTCCGTGTTCAGGCTCTGACAGGATCTGCAGCTACTCACACACACAGTCATGGAAAATCTGGATTTCCCAACCTCCCAGCGACATACTTTGTGCATTTAATAACTGAACTTGTTGTAGGGTGGCACAAATCAATTCTGAAACTGATATTCATCAGGCTTGGGCAGGAGAACTGAAGTCAAGCCAAATTTAATTTTGTAAATTGCAGAATCACAGAAGGGTTTGGGTTGGAAGGGATTTTAAGGATCATCCAGTGCCACCCCTGCCATGGGCAGGGACACCTCCCACTGTGCCAGGCTGCTCCAAGCCCCAATGTCCAGCCTGGCCTTGGGCACTGCCAGGGATCCAGGGGCAGCCCCAGCTGCTCTGGGCACCCTGTGCCAGGGCCTGCCCACCCTACAAGGGAACAATTCCTGCCCAATTCCTAATTTAATGCTGTCCTTTTTCATCTTAAGGCCATTATTTCCTATAAAACTGCAGGGTTTTTCTTCCAATCACACTTTTCACGTGTACATTCCCAAAGGCAAAGATATTCCCTTCTTTCTCAAAGTAAGAATTAAATTTGACATCCCAACCAAACAACTCGGTGACAAAAAACCTACTCAGCTTTTCAGAGTTAAAATATTCATCTACAAGTTTAATATTTATAAGGAGAAAATGTTTCTACCCATATCTTAAATGGTAAAAAATGTAACTTTAAATGGTAAAAAATGTAATTTCTATGCATTATAAAAAAAGCACTTACCAGAAGCAGAAAAGAACTGCACCAACAAAACTACCCAAAATCTCTCACTAATAAATTCTCCACACTCCAAAGGTCAATTCAAATCCTTTAAAGAGAAGCAAGGAGAGACTGGGAATTTCCAAGCACTGATCTGATACCCAGGGACACACCAGGAGAATTCTGATTGTCAGACTGAGAGTGGCACTGAATGAAAAGTTCCGAGCAAGAAGGGAGATGTAGAGGACATTAATTCCCAAAATTCCCAGAAATCCAAAGTTAAGCTACTGCACACTGCAGACCCTCAGCTCCTCCACTCACCAGCACAAATTGCTCGTTGTGGTAATCTCAACACAAAGAAGGAGGAGCAAAAGCTGTATTTTATTTCTCATTTCACATCTGCTTTCTATGATTTTAAGAGTTTGGTCAGGTGTGGGCAGAAACTGCTCCGTAACAGAAGTTTGCTTTTGCTGTTCAAAATTCTTTTTAATTTCATAACCATTAAGTTTCACTTTTCCCTAACGCTCACTTAGAGGTTGAGATTGAACAAGGAGGAAAGAGGGAGACAAAAACCAGCTGCATATGGACCCTTCTCTGTTGTAGTATAAAATAACACAAAATTACAGCTCCTGATGGAGATTTTATTTGCACCTGGGCTCTGTCAAACAATGAAAGTTCTGCACCGAGCACATAAACTCCCAGTTATAATGGTTGAAAATAAACCCAAATCCAAGACTTTATTCTTACAATCTGTTTATATAGATAGGATTTGGATGTAGTTTTTTATCTCTGTGTTCATGCACACACACAGATAAATTCAAGTATCTCTCACTGGGCAGATTTGGGAGCTGCTCTTTCCTCCCAAACTCCAATGATGGGCCTGAAACTCTCTATCAATGGAATTCTTTGTTAAGACAAAATTCACTCACAGCTTAAATTCATTTGGTTCCTATTAAAAACATGGAGGCGAAACGAAAGGAAAGCTACAACCACAATGCCACGAACCAAACATTTCCCATCAGCTCCCTCCTCTCATGTGAGGGAAAGGAGATGATTTTAACCACTGATGCTCTACCTGAACACTCAATAATGGGATTAAAATACTGCACTTTAGCTGTGCTTGTGAAGTGAGGCCAAATATTCACCTTCTGGAGACACAGAACGTGATTTAGAAACTTTTTTCCTTCCTTTGCATAAAATCTAATGATTTCCAGTGAACTACCTCTATTTTTGAGGAGTTTGCAGTTGGTGCACTGATTCATGGGATTATCAGCTGATAGAGTGATTAAATCTCTTATTTATTTATTTATTTATTTATTTATTTATTTATATACATGTTCATGTTTGTAAACTGCAAGCAAACCAAGATTACATAGGAATCAAGCACCAAACTTTTAGAGGAGCCAGTCTGGAGCAAAACTAGACATCACACCTTCGATATGACTAAAATCTGCTTTTTTTTTTTTTAATCAGAATTGTCTGTTCCCAAAGGAATATTACACAATTCAAGTAGGATCTCCAATGTATATATTTCATCCCCGTGGATTCTCTATCAACACTGATAGAAAAGGACATATTTTAATGAAGAGTTGGGCTTGGAGTTCAACTTAAATATAAATATTCACACCTGCACAGACACATACAGAAAAAAATAAGCCATGTTCTCCTTGTCTTACACAGCTTTGCTCAACAGCCCTGCAGGTTTGAGGGTGTTAAATTTAAATTAACCACGGGAGAGCTTCCATAGCATCTCTTGAATCCAAGAGAAACAGTATTTAACATCACAAAAAAAATTTTTTTTAATATATAACAATATAATATCTAATAATATATAATACATAATACATAATATATAATATTACATAATATATATAATATATAATATATAATATATAATATATAATATATAATATATAATATATAATATATAATATATAATATATAATATAATATATATAGTGTATAAATATTTATTTCCTTACTTTAAATACACATAATATGAAGGAAACATGATGTTATCTCCTGTCCTTATTCATTTCAAACCCTACCACATCTACATTACCTTTTAATGAGGCTTTGTAAAATACTATATATTAAGCTTACTGCCTCAATCTTTCATTAAAATGCATCGTTTTCCCTTAAAAGCAAAGTGCAATGACTTTTCCTTTAGTAAAAGTTTGAAGAAATGAGAGGGAAATTAAAAAGCAAACCACAAAAATTTGATAGAGAAAGGAGGAAAGATCATCTCTTGGTGATCACAGAAGAACTGGAGAGGATGCACAACTGGTATTAGACTCATTAGATAATAATAATAATAGTAATAATAATAATAGTAATAATAATAATAATAATAATAATATTTTCAATGCTGATGTTATTAATATTTAATAACATTCCCAAACCGCACATCCACACCTAGAGTCCTCAGTGTTGCCCTTCCAGACTTAAGGAAGTGCAAGCTTGGAGAGGGATTTTATAACAACTGAAACAAAGGGAACAAACAGAACTTTTAAACGCAAAACCTATTTACAACACATTGAAAATCTGTTTGGAAATACAAGAAGTACTCAAACTAATCCAGTTTTTAGGCAGCACTTAGAAAACTCCTTCAATATTACCTGTTTACAATTAATTTCAGGCCATTATTTTCACTGGTGGTGTTTTAGTTCACAGGGTAAAAACCTTAAGAAGGAGAGAAATCCCCATTTCTCGACTCCCTCCTTTCCCCATGGCCTGAAGAACTTCATAAAGATTTTATTGTCCTACAACCGAGGCACATTTTCATTTCATGTTCTCATGAACTGGAGTTACTTGGCTGGTACTTGCTGTGCATTCCCAGGATTCTGCACAGCCTGGAAATCTGTTTCAGTTTATTAATAATATTTTTATATTTCCTAAACTGAGACATGGTGCAAACCAGGAGATTTTGACTGCACAAAGCACAGAAGAACATTTAGAAAGATGGCAGGATTGGCAGCTTTTTCAATTCTCAACCAATCTGATTTTTAGGAGTCTCCAGTGGTTTGGGTTACTTCAGTCTGTGATGTGCTCTCTCAAGAGAGGCAGAAAAAGCTCATCATGTCTGAAAGATCATTCCAGAAACTTAGTCAAGTGCCTTATTTTTGTCTCCACTCTTCAGTATGTTTTTAAAAACAAGTATTGCATTACATAAACACAGTGCATTATCCCAGCAGAAACAGCCATGGATAGGAGTGGATCCATTTTCCCAACTGATATGTGGAATACTTCATCCAAAAAAGGGCAAGATTTTTAACAAAGTGCTGCAAGGTATCCTTATCCTTTTTATTGCAGCCCCATTGCTTTGAACACGAAGCATCTTAGATTTCAACCCATTCCCAGACTACATGTCCAGCAACTGCTCATAAATCCCTGCCTAAATCTGAATCCAGAATTAAATTTAGCTTTAAAAAGCACTGTGTGTAGGCAGAAAATTCATTTATCCAACAGGCAGCAGGGCCCAGGTCAGGATTCACCGATAATGAAAAATAAGTCAGGATGTTCCTTTTTGCTGAGAAAATAATGACAAACGAGAGTCAATAGGTTAAAAATAATACATAAAGAAATTAATTATGATCTTCACATCAAGTTTGTTATCTCTGCATCTCTCCTGGCTTTAACAGAGTGCTCCACTTGGGAGCTGGGATACCAGAAGGCACAAGCAGGATGGGAATAGGTGCTGGAGGTTTGCTCAGCACAAACCAGAGCCGAGGGGAGGAACGGGGAGGAGGCCGTAAGGTGCATCCCAGATTTTGCTTCCCTTCCTTCCTCAGCTGTGGCAGAACAGTCTGGAAACAATCTTCCCAGCAGCTGCTCTCATCAACAAACTGTTTATTGTAAGAAAGTGCCTGGGTCAAAGGCTAAACGTCATCCAGAACTGAAAGCGTAGCTGTAAAAAAAAAAAAGGCAAAAAAATCCTGGGGCCGTCCATGCATGTGGAAAAAAAGCCCAGGACATTGGGAAGGGAAGAATATTCCATGTGAAAGGCCAAGAGTCTGCTTAGAAACTCCTCAGGTTGATGGAGCTGGGTTTTACAACGCTGCACTCATTTCTCGTGGCTCGCGCTGGTTTTGAGGCCTACTCGAGGCTCCTGCTAAGAACAGAATTTACTGATCAGTCTGTGTCTTGTGGTGAAAAAGAGCAAAATGGAGTTGTGTTAAAACAATCCAAAATGTTTTATTAAAGCTAAGCCAACTCCATATCCACATACAACAAAAAAATAAGGACTCCTCTAATTTATTACAAATGCACCGTTACACGACGCGTTACACGAAAAACCAAGTTTAGGCTCAGTATCAGTCAATAATAAAATTTTAGTTTAAAGTAAAGGATACAAAAATCACAGGAGAAAATCTCATTTACCAGCCTGCAGCTTTGAATCTCAGAAATTAAAGAGTGCATGAGCAGCTCTGAGAGGGGAACTGGTCCCACAACAGCCCCGTAATTGGGACACGTTTGCTGCCCCAGCCCATAAATCTGCCTTTGAGGGGGAAGGACCCAGAGGAACAAGGTCCACCTTTGACACAACATCACCACGTAACACTTCACAAAAAGGCTGATAAATCAGAGGCCTGCGAGGTGGTGATTTATCCTACCAGGAAAAGGTGTGAGAAATTACGGGCCGGGTGTTTAATTCTTCGTGACACCTACTTTGTAACAAAATTGTTATTTTTCTGAAGGGAAAGTGTACAGTAAATTGAGCCTATGTGCAACTGGGCTAAAAATAAGCCTAGGGAAAGCAAGCAGAAAGGAAAAGACATTCCACTTTTGCATTAAAATCTGAGCATTATGCATATTAAAGTGGGTTGATTTTTTTTTTTTTAATTATATAATCAAAGTCATGTTTGGAAGAATAAATTAAGATATAAATCTAACCTTAAATGCTGTACACACATATATTAAATTACTTTCAAAAATATTCTGTATGGACTAGGAAAAAAATACAGAAGAATTTTGTTCTCAGCTAATAGGGCAATAAATTAGATGCAATATATCCAGCAGCTAAAACTGGCTCACTTAAACAGCTATCACATAATACTATTTTTATTTGGTACCAAACCTGTTTTTTTTTTTTTTTTTAAACTAACAACAAAATTGTTTGTTGAAAATCTTGGAATTAGCAGTAGAATGAGTTAAGTAAATAAAACCTAAGAAAATATTTTTTCTTCGCACTGATAATACACAATTCTTAGCTGAGGGTTTTCCATCGGGTTTGTTTTGCCTTTCAGCAGGGTTACACACATCAAATGTGAATGAATTTAGTGTTCGTGAATATGAAATAACAGCACAGGAGCCAAAGATTCTCCTCTTAGCACTGCAAATACACTTTAAACTCCAACGACCAGCTTCCAGCTGGACCTCCTTTTTGCCTCTTCTGAGGAAAAAAACCTCCCCACTCTGTCACACTGGAGGGGTTTTGGAGCTAAAGAAATGCCTGTGAAATATGAAGGTGAAACCACACCACGTTTTCACATGGACCACGACTCGGGAATTACAACACAGCCCCGTCCCTGTGAACACAGCTGATGTTCAACATGGGCCATGGATTTTATATTCCTTTCTAAAACACATTCAGGTTGACAGAATGGTTTATAAATTACAAAAGGAACATCTTGGAAAGGAAGAATTTCTTGGAAATTATATGCTATAATGGCAAGAATACGCTTGGTCTGTTATTTATAAACACCTACTGCAAAGACAAAACCCAGTATTAAGCTAATGCTGACTAACTTTCATTTAAGATCTCTTTGCTAATCAAAGATATTTCAAAAAAATTAACATGACAGCATGGGATTATTTCTTTTAAAAGTAAAAAAAAGTTAAAAAAAAAAAGCTTAGGAAAAAGTAAATCTGCTTTTTATTTAGCAGAGTATCAAACAAGCTTCATGCTTCATCATATACATATACAGCAATGTAATACTTGGATACCAAATGGAAAACCCTGAAAGAAGCCTCACTGATGTCCAGTTTATCAGAAATTAATAAATTTTTCTTACAAAACATGGTTGAAAATAGAGTATTTAAACTCAGTATTCACACAACACTCAGTTATGAGAGTGGATAATACAAATCCCAGTTACAGCTATCCCAGCCGTGTGGTTTTTAACCCATTGTAATTATTTCCTCCTTTTTCAGCCTTTTCAGATTTAACACTTTCTCCTGCTGGGATTGAACCTTGTTCAGAGTAAAGGGGTAGAATTTTTCCCTCAGAAGAAACCCAGGAAGATGGAAAGCCAATCCTACACTGCACCTTGGATCTAGGGATCCAGAACGAGTTCCAGAGCCTCTGGAGAGAGCTGAAAGTATTTCTGCAGTGGTCAGGGAGAAATGGGGAAAGAAATGCCCCAAATTTAATCTGTCCTTTAAAGATGAACATAAAACTTATTTAACCCTCACAGAAATAAGGCCAAATTTTATGGAACAAACCCGGGGTTTGCCTCAAGTTGAACACACCACGAGCTCCTACTCCACAAGGCCGTGTTTGGATTTCCATGTCCAAAGTCAGAGCTCAGGACTGAAATTCAGGGTTTTGGGAGCAGCTTTGGGAAACGAGGCACTCAAAGAATCAGACAAGGAGAGACCTGAGGCTGAGGCAGTGCATGAGAACTGTTCTGCAGAACCAAACAGAGGCAGGGAGGAGCATTTCTGACAATGGCACATTCCTCGTCCCCAAGGATTTTGGATTCTCCTGACTTGTTTCTGAGGACAGCCACCTGTTTCTGCCCCTGCAGATATTTGTGCTCCACCAACTGTGAAACAGGAGTTAATCCAAAGTGCAACACTTCATGGAGAACACAGCCCAGACAGAAGTCAAATTGACTAAAATCAAACTACAGTGCCTGCAAACATCTCTCTCTTTTGTTTTTTGAGACTCATCTGAATTGCACACCTGAAAAAGATCATTTTTCCCATTAAAATTTAGTATTAATCCAGGCAAGGATTCTTTTCACTTCATTCTGTCCAGGTTCTCTTGACTTCAGAAGTGTTTTTGTTTCTGTCCATGCTTTTGTAAGACTGTCCTGACCTTGGTTATTTTTCTTTTTAATGTCACAAAAGGATCAAAAGTTTTTAATTCTACCACATATCCACTCCAAAGATGAACTTTTAACTGTTTAAATATGAACCAACTTTGCCAAAAGTTATTATGTTATAATTAATAGTCCCAAACCGAAGGGGTAACTTCTAAAAATAAATTGTCCTGAAGGAAAAAGTTTCAGGGATTACTTCAATCAGTACTAAAATGCAAAAAAAAGGAGTTTAAAATGCACTTCCAGAATAGCTGCACACAAACTAATGCACTCAAAGCAGACAAAATCTGTATCAACACGTGACATTTAGTGATTAATTTATCCTTGGTTAAATAAGCACAGTTTGGGTCTGTTTCTTGAACATAATTTGCTGGGGAAACAGGAGACTGAAAGCCAAACAATTATTATTTAATTTTGAGTTTAAAGTTTGATATGTGCTTTCAGTTTGTCAAACTTGTGGAAAAAAAAAAGAGGATTGTGACAGTGGCTGTGAAAGTGAAATTCTACCAGCAAATTACCGAATGCTTCTAAAAGGAAGAAACGTCCTTGAACAGATGGAGAAATTGTTTTGTATGGAGCAATAAGGGCAGCAATAATTATATTAAAGTTTACTGCAATTCAAAAATGTCTAATTTGCTAATCCTGGGCTGCTAATTAAAGTGGACTGTGTAGGATAGAAAGAAGTTTGAAAATATTTAGAGAAAAGTCCACTTTCACCTCCAAAAGTGCTGCAGAGGTACTAAAAGCAAATCCTTATCTTTTCTGTCTATTCAGAAATCCCATTGGACTGAAACACCAAATCCAACATTTACCCTCCCACATGCTGCCTATGGCTAAAAACAGGTAGAAGGAAAAACTTCCCATAATTGCAAAAAGCAATAATAATAATAATAATAATAATAATAATAATAATAATAATAATAATAATAACAGAAATATTCTACAGACAGAAGTCCAGCTTTAAATGTCTCCAGGTATTTCTAACAAAACCTTGGAAATTCAAATCTTTATAATAATTTGCAGCTCCTACTGCTTATGGTAATGTTGGGAAAGTGCCTCTCTCTCTAAGGAAGCAAAAAAGTAGGAATTAGCATTTGCTTTCAGCTCCTGTATTTTCTTTTCCATCAGCAAATAATTGCACTGATACCAACACCTAAAATACAGTTTAAAAATGGAAAAGTAACCAGATAAAAGTTCTGTCTGCAGCTGCTGCTCCTGACAAGGAGCTGTGGTACATTCACTAGTCCTAAAACCAACAATTCCATCTTGGGAAGAAGAAATGTCTTCCAGACCAGAAAAATGCACGGGTAATTGCTCGCTTCATGTAATAAGTTCTAAAGTCAAAACATGCCAGATGCAATTTTTTATTTAGATCTTGACAATCGTGCATCAAAACACAATTATTTTTCCTTATCTTGCAGAAGAATTTCAGAAATACCTCCTGGAATTAATTTTCATCGATTCTGACTCCATGGAAATGCTGAGACGTGCTCCCACAAAATAGTTCTTGAAACTCTCGAGGATCTTAAGATGTTTTTCAGTTCCTGAAACTTGACTTTATTCCATAGGTGGGGAGCATCCAGGCACAGCTCTTGAAACTGAGACGCTTTCTCCAACTGAACACTGCTCTGACTTTAAATTATTTTAATAATGAGACCAATGTAACCTTTTCTACTTAAGTTATGACCTATTCATCAGACGAATGGTAAATTACAAAAGAAACTGTGATTCATTTCTTTGTTGCAAGTATAATATCAAAAAACTATCACAAAAAAAGGAGCCATAATTGTATTACTCAGTAATCCACATTATATCCATCATCTCTCTTCCCTTCCCTCAGCAAATGAAAATGGCCTTATTTTTATTTAGATTCTCTGGCTGAAGGTGTTAAGACATGGAATTCTCTAAGTAAGTCTATATTGAAGGCAAGAAGCTGACTAAAAATTCTCAAGTGGGTTGTTTGTCCAGCAAATGTTTTGGGACTCAGCAATCTGTGAACCCACTTCGAAAGACTTTGGTTTCTAGGTGATCTGAACTCCAAATTTTAGTTCTCACCACATGCAAAAATCATAAATTTATTACAATCAATACTCTCAAACTGAAGAAAAGATCATTTTCTTCAGTGTTAAAATCTCCTCGATACTGATCCTGCTAAGGCTTGGCTTTTACTATTATTTTAATGATACATTTATTTGTTTTTACAAATCAATAAGTGTATTTTGAAATGTTCTCTGAAGTAGTTCTTAAAACATTTCTTAGATAAGTTCAGCAGCACAATCTAGTACAGACTTGAGAAACAACACACACTAGATCAGGGAAGTGATTCTCAATAAAACAAGCTGTAAAAATCCAACACTGTCCAACATTTTAGTGAAACCATCAGTCCAAAGCAGCACAGTTTTTATAGCTAAAATTATTAGATATGTCTGTAACAACCAGCAGCTGTAGGGAATGCTAGAAAATGCAATAATAAGGTTATTTTCTCTGTGTTCAAATCTTGCTCCTTACCTCTGCTCTTCAGCTGTTGCCCCATTCCCCTCTCTCCTCCTCCCACACAGCCTCTGCTTTTTCATCTGCTATCAAACCAGATCCACCAGCTCTTCCTCCTGCATTTTTTCTCTCAAAAAAAAAAAAAAAGTTCTTATCCTCATCAGTCAAGGAGCATGCTCTGATTTACACACTCCATGGATAACTCTCATCCCAACTTTTCTCAGGGCTGGAGCACTTCTCTGGTCTCCTCTGGGCCTCTGGCACTTGACTTGTTTTTATTATCTTGTGTATTTAGGAAGAAATGGGTAAAGAAAGGAGATAATTTCTGAAACTTGAGGTGGCCAGTATGGCTAATACAATAAAATTATACACATTTAAATAATTATGTATTTTTTAAACATATCAACACACCTATACACATACACGAGTCTGTATATAGAATTATGGAATTAGACAGATGCAGGACCACACTTCATCCCTGCTGTGCACCCTCTAGGAAATACTGGCAGAGATAAAACTCTGACCAGCTGAAATTCCTGAAATGAAACCATGTCACCCTGTGAAGAGCAGCTCTGGATGATCTAACTGCAAAATACAAGTTGCCCTGATGGACCTTTACACAGGATACTTTTCCTGGTAGAAGAAAAATACATGTACCATGAAAACAGACAGCACAAGATGTATTCCCATTTTTTTTTTCCTTCTGAGAAAAACTTGCCTCGGTATTCCCATAAATCCTTTGTCATTCATGTCACCAGTCCAAGTGCCAAGTGAGTACAGCACTTTATTAAACTGGAACACGCTCTGCTCGTTGGGAACACCCACTGCAACCCCCAAAAAAAGAGCTTTCACAGGACAGTTGCAGTAGAAACTACAGCAAACTTTCTGATTTAAGCTGACAGCTGTTCTTTAATCAGCTTTTCACTCTAAGAACTGCATCGTGTCAGCCAGATAGGCCCATGCCAAATTCCAGTCCCCCTGCACCTGGAATTTCATGATTTCCTCAACATGTCAGAAATCATTGCTGGAAATGAACTGTCAAAGGATAAACAAGACAGATTCACCAAGGCAGTCCCTTCCCCATCTACTGCTGGCACAAGTCACACCTGATAACTTTTTTTTGGAGACTTTGTCCAGTGACAAACTCTGAGAACACCACTTTTAACTCGTCTTTTAACTTGCTAACTCCAATTAAACTCCCATCTTAATTCCACAGAATAAATCCAGCTTGATAAACATAAACAATCACCTTTATGTGGTGGGCAATTATTTTTCTGATAACATTAGTGCATAACTGAATTGTCAAAGGAATAAAATACATATTCAGAAGACCTGAATGTTGCACATGCAGTGTTCCAAAAGCAGCTGAAGTTTGCACTTTTATCTTTTTTGAAGAGCGATATAAGAAGATGCCTCTATTTCCTCCCAGTTATACGTATTTATTAATCTATATATTTACTCAACTTGTCCCTGTAATTAAATCTCTATTAATTAAAGACATGTTCTGGCCATAATTTGTTTAGAAGTGAGGCTACAAAAGGAGCCCTAATGAAATTGTCAGACAACCACTACAACAATTTCCCATTGTGGAAAGGAGGCGTCATTTCTGAGCAATGGTAACTCGAGAGGATCTCGCCGGGCTCCAGCTGATGCCAAGCCTGCTCTCATTTTCCCAGTCTCACTCACTTCCATAAATTAGCTGCAGGGCCCATGGACAGTCAGGGAATCTTGATGGGTTTTTTATGTTTGGAAACCCTCCACTTTTGTCAGATCTTTAGCAGTGAGGTCAGAGCGGGCGCAGCGGTGCCAAATGGCCGCGGATCCACAGCGCTTGTCACAAGTCCGGGATTCCTGCTCTCCAAACCCCCATCTGCTCCAGGCAGCCCTGGCTCCAAAGGCTTTATCAGGAGTGCTGAAACAAAATCCCCACCCAGCCACTTTTACTATGGCCTTCACACCAAGGCAGAATGTGACACCTCCATTTGGATCAATCTGCCACCACAGGCTTGACTTTAAATTTAGATTCCGACTACAAACTCCAAGATAAAACTGAAACTAAGAAAACTCAGCTTCACCACTCTGCTGAGTAACCTGTACTCAACAAATGCTCAGCCCTGGTGCTGCTCTCTGTCATCTCAAGAGTGAGAAGCCAGCAGCAGCCCAAGATCAGAAATGCTTTAAATATATATTACATAAGCCATTCTGGGGGGATAATGACATTTTCCATTCTCTCCAGTACAGAAGGAACACGCCTGGTGAAGAAAGTGGTTGTGAAGTATCATGCACACTGACTCGAAGCCAGCCTTGAAACATGAGAGAATCCAATTCCATGAGTGGCACCTTGGTCAGATGCCAGCACATCATAATTTCGTATCAGAGTTAGCTCCACAGAAAGATTAAATGCTACTCAGTACAAAAGGCTTTAACTTTTAGTTCTCACAGCAGTATAAAGACCCTTTTTATGGAGATTGCTACAAATAACATATTTTCTTTCACCCCTCAAAGCTTCCTGCATTTTCGAAATGATCCTCAAAAACATTTATTGAATCAAAACATGGCCCAAAAGTTGTTTACAAACCAGAATGCAAAGTAAGAATGCTGTTCATTATTATGTGCCTACAAATGTGCTGCATGCTTGTTTAACAGGAACAGCATGTTTGCTGCCATCCTGCAAGAAGGGAAACAAAATTTGAAGTAGAGAAGTGTAAAATAAAGGGAATGTTTGCCAGATTTCCCTTTCTCTCTCCCCTAAATACATGGGAAATACTCCCTGAAGATAAACAGCAAAAAAGGGAAAGGTATCTTTAACCACCACCTGGAATTACTTGGCTCCACATTTGGAGTTCCCTTCATCTCCCATCAAGATTTCTTAATTGGAAATGTTTTGCTGTATTCTGACACTACATGCCATCAATTCCTGTGGAATTTCAGAGGCTGTTTTAAAACCGAGGAAATATTATACAGGGCAGTGGCTGCAAACATGCAAAGATATTTTAATGCAAATCTATATACACACACACTCTGCATAAAATGCTTTCCATCCCTTCCTTGGTTTTCCCCTCGAAATGCAGCTCAGAAGTGTCCCCTGGTGGCAAACACCTTCCCCTCACCACAGGAGCTGTAGGAAAAGCCTCAACTGCATCCAGCTTGGGGAGCAAGAGATTCCTGGTGATTTTAGTATCGTGCCAACACTACTGCAGTTTAGCTGGGCAGGGACACTGGTCAGTACTGGAGTCACTGGTGAATGCACTGGAAATACCTGCAGCATGCCAGCCTTTCCCCAAAAAAAAGCTCCAGGGAGAAGGCTGGAGAAAGTTTTGAGAGTGAACAAATTAGGGAGATAATCCAGCCTCTTCTAATAGAGAACTCCAGAATGGTTTGGGTTGGGAGGGACCCCAAAGCTCATCCAGTGCCACCCCTGCCATGGCAGGGACACCTCCCACTGTCCCAGGCTGCTCCAAGCCCCAATGTCCAGCCTGGCCTTGGGCACTGCCAGGGATCCAGGGGCAGCCCCAGCTGCTCTGGGCACCCTGTGCCAGGGCCTGCCCACCCTGCCAGGGAACAATTCCTGCCCAATCTCCCATCTAACCCTGCCCTCCTTCACCTTAAAGCCATATTTACAGGAGGCAGCAAGAACAAAGTTCATTTGTCAGTCCAATCCTGTTTCCCACCAGGATGAACAATCTCTCAATTGACCACCTGAGTTTTCATCTCACAAACCAGTAAAAAGCCTTTTATAGTTTCACAGCCATGTTACACTACAAGGTTGGTTAAAAAAAGTTGCCTCTGAACAAAGAGCCAGGAAAATTTTTCTAAGAATGTCTCCTGTGCCTGTGTCTCATGGTTTAACTGTAATAGCCCCACCATCCTCTTCCCTGTGCCTTCAATCTACAGTCACTGTTGCTATTCCTGATGTCACAGGATCATCAAGGCTGGCAGAGCCCTCCAGGATCACCCAGTGCTACCCCAGCAGCACCAGCAGCACCCCAAAGCCTGTCCCCAAGGGCCACATCCAGACTCCTCCTGAGCACTCCCAGAGACAGTGACTGCACCACTCCCTGGGCAGCTCATCCCAAGGCCTCACCACTCTGGCAGGGAAAAATTGTTTCCAATCTCCAACCTGAGCCTCCCCTGGTGCCATTTGAGGCCATTTCCTCTCCTCCTTTCCCTTGGGACACGGCAGCAGAGCCCGACCCCCCCTCACTGCCCCTCCTGGCAGGGACTTGTGGGGAGCACTGAGGTCCCCCCTGAGCCTCCTCTGCTCCAGGCTACCTGTGAAAAGCATCCGAACCCAAAAATTTACGAATTTAACTCACAAACCAACAATTCTATGAGGAAACTACACTAATAAAGGTGTGCAGAGTAATAGAAAATTGTGAAGAAAAAGAAATATGTGCTAAAGTACACAGAATTTATTCCACCCTGGGACTGTGGGACAAGTGTTACAAATGTTCCCTGGGGTACAAGAGGAAATATCACTGAGATACAAAAACCAGACCAAAGCAGCTCTGAACTGTTGAGTTTGGACACAGTCTAAACGTCATTTCATTATCCTGAGTGCCAATAAAGGAAAAAGAGGAAACAAATGAAGCACAGACTGTCAAAAACCATATTCTTGGAGAACAATTCCCTTCAGAACCACACACTCCAACACCAGCAAACAGCAGGAATTATTATCAGAATCCAGACACTGACACTTCCCACGAATGACAACACTGAAACCAGTTTGCTTTATGGTTTCTGTGACCCTTCTGGGTTTGGAAGTTCTTGTTATAAAGCAACAAAAGTGAATCTGAGGAGGGGAGAGGGAAGAACACAAACCAAGCAGATGCAAACCCACCCTCCCTGCCCACACAGGCAACTCAAAGCCTTGCAACCCAAGTCAATTTATTATGGAAAAGAGCCCTAAATCCACAGAGGTGAATTACAAATATTTTTAGTTGACAGCACTGTTATCAGTCCTTGGGTAAAGTATCACACATTCATCAAATCTATTCCCCAAAACCAGTAAGGTGCTTCAGCAAAGACACATTTTTACTGGTACAGATGAATTCACACTGCTTTATGTCATCTTTTTTTCTTTCAAGCAACTTTGCCTTGAAAGATATTTTCATTTCTAGCCAAGAGACAAACTGGGAAAAGCTTTCAAGTACAAAGGTTTTTTTCTCACTTCAAATAATACATGTAATACATTAAAAAAGTAAAAAACATTAGACACAAATGATTTATCAGTGATTAATTCAGCTCTCTCACATAGTCTGTTCATTCAACATTTTCCTCAGCTCTTCTGTTACTTCTGAGCCAGAGAAAAGAGCAAATTTCCTTTCTGGAATAATTAATTCCAAAGAGCTCTTGTTTTCTGTTCTACTGCCTGTAGGGCAGGGATGATTCTCATGCTCTAAGGGAAAACAAGCAAATCTCCTATTTTGTAGATTATACATCTTTGGTTCACTTGTAAACCAAAAACTTGGACAGCAACAGCAACTCTGGAGTTTCAGTGTAACTACCCCTGATCTTAGCACTGGAAATTTAAAAAAAACCCACAAGTTTCCCCGAAGTTGAATCTCAAGCCCTACAACCTCCATGAATATGCATGGCAACATTTCAGAAACAATTGTCTCAAAATGTACCCTGAAATCAGGGTTCATTATAGTGTTAGCTGAGAGTTCAAATTTCCCACCCTCAAAGGAAGATTTATTCAGGATAAAGTAATTCCATATTTTCTTGGCTGACATAATGGACCTGGAATTTAAAAGCAGACGATGCCACCCCAGAATCAAGACATGGAAATCTGCTCTGACTGAGCTGCTTCTGCTCCAGCTACTGAGTTACTCAAATACACAAAGAATTTTGAGCCTGAGGAGTTTCTACTCAAGTTTTAAGATGAGCAAATGTGTGGGTGTAACAATTCCTAATGGGAATAATCACCACTGGGACAAATCTCATTCTTCAAGGAGTAAATCCTTGGTTTGAAACTTAGGAGATGTTAGGCTGAAACTCCTGGCAATAAAACACAATCCTGGCATTTATGTCTGAAAAATTATCCTTGGAGGTGGCTGAAAGAGCAAATATTTGAGAGTTTAGGGGCAAAGCTGCAGAAAAAATCAGATCTCTGTGCTTGGAGCTGCCAGTGAACATGTGGGTGCCAGACGACAGGATCAGAGGTTTGGACACTGGAGTCCCCCCTCCCCACAGGGACACGGAATTTCCCTCCCAATTTGCTCAACTGCTCTGCAGCCCAGCAAGGCAAGAAGAAAAGACAAAGATGCTGTGTTTTGGTATCAATACCGGCCTCTAAAACTACACTTAGCATCCAATTGTGTAGGTTTAATTAAACTTTCAACCAGCATTTCAATTGTTCTTCATTCAAACACTGCCTTTGCTGCTGTTGTAGCAAAATTCCCCCTTAAACCTCCTAAAGGTGGACATGGTCATCCATTATTCAGATAGCAGAGCTTTTATTTGAATTTAAAATATAGTAATGCCAGTTCTGCTCATGTTTTGTTGGCTTTTTTTAATCCATGCAGCAAGACTGTGGTTTTTAAGGTCCATGATAACCACATGAACTGGAAATTAAAACTCCAAAATGGGAATCCTAAGGAGGAAAAGAAAAGAATTTCCAACCCATCCCCCTGAAACAGCTTAAAATTCCACTGCAAAAGCACCAACCAAGATCCACAGAGGGAGAGGAAGATCTGAAATCCTTAATAATCAGATTGATATAAATCAGCAGCATACGTTTGATGGGATTCTTAACAGCACCTCAACAATGATGCAGAAAAACACAGATTGTCCAGGAATTTAAGCAAAGGGAAAAAATCAGGAGAAGGTATTTGTTCGTAGAATAAAGCTGAGAATTTTATTTGATGCCCACAAGGTAGCAGAAAACAAGCCTGGTGAAAGTTCTGAGTGATAAAAGGTGCAAGAGACACCAAGGAAATCCCAGAGAACAGTGGACACCTCTGCTGTAAATTGAAGAACAAACTCACCAAAGCAGCACTTAAAATTGAAAGAATTTTAAAATTACCAAAACATCCCCTCAGCTTTATCTTTTCTTAATGGAGTAGAAAATGCAGAGCAAACCTGATTATTGTTTCTTCCTCATGAGGAAAAGGAACTTGGGGCTCCTAAAATGAATTAGGAAAATCTGAGCAGGTGAGGGGCACCAGCAGTTTTTAAACACAATGGAAACTCCAGTTTGGGGGTGAGGAATCATTCCTGAGCTGCCAAGTCTTAGGAACAACAAAGTATTCATCATTATTTTGGGATCTGTTAACAGGACCTTGAGCTTCTTTTATCCTGAATCGACTCATTATGGCATTTTTATTATAGGGAAGTCTAAGAAAATCATCCCCAAATCCCTTGTTGTCAATAAAATCAAGGATTTCCTCAAATAATTCACAGTTTTGGTATCTCCTGGCTCTCTGGGAAAGCAAGGAGACCTATGGACAACATGATGGATGGAGAAAAAGAAATAATTTGTGAGAAAGCTAAATTATTACACATTCATTATTTATTTCAATGTTTATTTTTTATTTTTAATTTTCAATTTTAGTTTTTATTCTTCATTTGGAACTGTAGTTGTTATGCACAAGTTGCAGTTTCCTACACAAGATTCTGCAATTATATCATGGCTAGAGAAAAAGGCACTGAAACAATGACTATACCCAGCAAAACACCATTAGAATATGTAAATACAACAATTAAAATCACATTAAACCACATTAAAAACTGATTAACTATAGGAATAAAACAATTTATTAATAGAATTTATGAGTAAAAATTTAAAAACTAATTGCAGTATAAACTTTAACTAAAGGAAATATAATTAAAATATCTTTATTTGATGGTCTGCAACCCTGGGATATGCCACTAGATGGCAAGTTTGGATAGAAATTAGCTGAATTTTAATTCATGGCACGTTTGAAAAGTCCAAGGGCATTGGATAGAAATAACCATGAAAAAAAAGAGTGAAAGAGGAGAACAAAAATAGGAAGAGTTCAATAAACAAGTCTTGTATCTGGAGCACACTTAATATTAGTGAAAAATGTTAAATGGCTTTTACTTTTGTTCCCACGCTGCCACACAAACAGAGACTCAATTCAAACACAATTTTGAAGTCACTTTTAAAGGAAAACAAGTTAAAATCACTGCTTTAAATATTCCTCACAGTTCTTCAGAGCAGTGTCTCAAAAGGAGGGATCCAGCATTGAGAACTGACGACTGAATTACAAATATTCCCAGGAAATACAACAACATCCTCAGGAATCAAAGTTTTCCCTGTGCAATCCTACCCCCTTCCCTACTCATTCTGCTCTGCTCCTCACCACTTCCATTTGCTCTTTTCTTGCCAGCCTGTGCAGAATTCTTTATCTTGATTTCAAAGAAAAAGAAATCCTGTTTTTTAAAGCAGTTCTTTCTGCAGCTCGCTGCAGCCTTCAAAATGAACAGCATCAAAAAGTTCTCAACAGAAATACAGCAAACAGAAATGCAGCAATATAGAGAAATACAGTGAAATTAACCCTGCACAATTCCCCCCCAGTGAAATCCAGAACTCCTTCTAGCAGGGAACAAAACAGTGATGGATAAAAAATTAAAACTTTTTGCTTACCTGGAGTATCTGCTGAGAACTCTCCAAACAAAAACACCACACAAGAAGCAAGGTGGGTTTAAGAGAACACTGAATTTCCCTGGCAGGGTAAACCCCAGGAGCCTTACCTCATCTGGAGAGAGCAGGAAAATGGGTGCTAGCACAGGAATTTCACTCAGTTCACATCTCAGCCCAAGGGATGTCAGGATCTCCTTGAGAACTTCGTATCTCTTGGAATTGCTCATCTTGAGCAAATTAAAATCCTCTTCAGTTTGCACATCCATGGAATTGCTGTCCAGTTCCAAGTGGGCCTAGCAGGATATTAAAGAAAGAAAAAATCAGTTTCTAATTCAGGAATCACAGCTGACAATACAGCACAATTTCCTCTGAAACCTACCCAAAATTGCCCTTCTTAATGAGCTTCCCCTGGAGGAGTTGACCAAACTTGTATTTGCCAACTTAAATTTAACCTTCTGCTTTTCAGGTCTGCCAGAACCAACAATGAAGTTGGGCAAATTCTGTCTTGTACAAGAGCAGAATTCCATTAAAATTAAAATTCCATTAAAACTGAAATTCCATTAAAACCGAAATTCCATTAAAATTGAAATTCCATTAAAATTGAAAGGGCTTTATTAGAAGTTGTACAAGATATGGAGAACTCAGGCAAGTCACATGAATTAAGTGGAAATCAGCACAGATAAAGAAATGCTTCTGTCTGAAAAAGCTATTTTCTCACCTGGTAAAAATCACTCCTCAAGGCTGAGGCAGATGCTTAAAAGTTGAAATGAAATGCAAGAGAAAAAAAAAAATCCTTCACAGACCTCCTTTTTGGCTCGTTTTTGTCTGGTTTTTCTTTTGTGTTACAAGGTATTTCAAAGCCCTTGGACTCTTGCAGATTCATTTAATGCTATTAAATAAAGCTCTTATTTTTGTTCATTTCTTCCATTTTGCAAAATTTAATGATACTCTTGGTGGTTTATATTTTTTTTACTGAAATTCAGGGATATGAATGAATGTGGCTGCCTCATCCCTGGCAGTGTCCAAGGCCAGGTTGGAGCACCCTGGGATAGTGGAAGGTGTCCCTGCCCGTGGCAGGGGGTGGAATGAGATGATTTTAAGGTCCTTTCCAACCCAAACCATTCCATGATTGTAAAAAAACACATTAAAAATGAGGCAGGACACAGCCACCCACCAGGAGGGCACAGAAAAAAGGGGAACAAATCTGCCAGAATATTTAATGGCTGACATCACTGCCTGTCCCCTGAAAACAATAAGGGCTTTTCAAATCCAGACTGGAAGTCATTTAGAATTAGGAAATGTCACACCAATCCTTTAAATCTGATTTTTAAAGCTGTGTTCTAATGCCTTTTTTTTTTTTCTGGGGGAAACCTGTGGAGTATTAAGTTCTACAGGATCAATTTAAAGGGTGCAGCAAAGCACAACTTGCAGGAGCAGTGTCTAATCCATTCTCTAGCAGCAGCAGCCAGCACAGGGCTGCCAGAGCTGCCTACAAAAAAAAGCCATAAGCATCCTACTGTGTCTAACAGAGTTTCCAAAAATCCAGCAGATTTAAGATGGTAAGAGACAAAAACACTCCTAAGACACCCCTGAATATTTGTGAGCTCTGTAACTGCTACAAGAGTGGTGATACCTGATCCCTGAGCAGTTAAATGTCAGTGCTCTGGGCTCCTGAGAAAGTTCTCTACCTGAAATATTGGTAAAAATAGAACCTTTCATAAAGTTTGTTCATCTGGCTGTTAATTTCCTTAACTTCATCTACTGAACCACTGGGAAATGAATCTTGCTCTGCTTTTCTCAATGTGTTTGGCAGATTTATTTTCTAAATGAAAAGTATCAGAAACAGCCTAAAATTCCAGTGCAAAAGGCACCAACCTTTTATAAGGTACCCCTTACCAGCCTTTCCATCACTTTAGCTGGGAATATTTGAATAATTTAAATAATTATCAGTGACCAATACTGATCTTTCCATGGAAGCTTCCTCACCCATTATCCAGAAAGTAAAACCAAAAAAAAATGTTATCAACACTTTAATTGATCTGTTTAATTTTTTGAGGGGGTTGTTTGGCTGTTTTGGTGGTTTTTTACCAGAGATCACAACACTGTAACACTGGAGAGGCACCTATTTCCTGGGATATTTTTTTTAAGTGCAATGAATGATTTTGGCTCATCCTAGACTCCCCCAATTCCATCCCCCAGGTGCTCTGAGCTATTTGGTAGGTGCAGAATGTTAAACATTTAAAACTTTAAAGCCTGGACATGGACTCAGGAAACAAAAAATCAAGTTCCCAGCAAGGCTTATTTTACACTTCTTGCTTGGCCACAATTCATATTTTTGTAAGGATTTTATGGGATGTATTTCCCACCTCCCAAAATCTGCTCAAGCTGTATCCCTGCACAGCTTCCAGCAGGCAGAAAGGGAAACTCTGCTCTGGAAGATGACAGAATCCCAGAGGGGCTGGGGTTGGAAGGGATCTCTGGAGATCATCCAGTCCAAGCCCCTGCCAAGACAGGGTCACCTGGAGCAGGTGACACAGGAGCACATCCAGGTGGGTTTGGGATGTCTCCAGAGAGGGAGAATCCATCACCTCCCTGGGCAGCTGTTCCAGTGCTCTGCCATCCTGCATGGAAAGAAATTCTTCCTCATGCTGAGGGGGAACTTCTTGTGTTTAGTTTATGGCCACTGCTCCTTGTGCTGTCACTGGGCGCCACTGGGAAGTCTGGCATCATCCTCTGGCACCTCTTGGAGATACTTCCATGGATTGATGAGTAAAATTCCTGCTTCCTACACAAACCTGTTCTTTGTTTTACCCCCCTCTGTGATCTTGCCGGATCCACACCCGCCTGGCTCCGTGGTGACAACAAGGAAATGGAAGAGCAGTGACATTCCCATTCTCTAAGAGCAAGTGAAACCATCGTGCATTTGGACTCCTTGTACATCCAGGACATCCATTTACACCTCAGGGGGTGGGCAGGCCCTGGCACAGGGTGCCCAGAGCAGCTGGGGCTGCCCCTGGATCCCTGGCAGTGCCCAAGGCCAGGCTGGACACTGGGGCTTGGAGCAGCCTGGGACCGTGGAAGGTGTCAGGGTTGGAATGGGATGAGTTTTGAAGTCTCTCCCAACCCAAACCATTCCATGATTCCACACCTCTCCTTGACAGGAATCCCCAAGAACATGCCATGGGAACAAGGAACGTTTTCAGGATTGCACAGCATGCAGCAAGGAGGAAATGAATTCTTCCCTGCTCACAGTACCTGGGAAAGGATGGCTTCTCCTCCACTGCTCCCATAAGTCAGATGCACAATAACTGTGTCTTCATCAGCATTGTTTAACCGACTCAATGTCTTCACTCTGCTGGGATCTTCCTTCACCCCTTGCTCAAAAACACAGCCACTGACCAGCAGGTTCAACTTCACCTCAGTGCTGTCCTTTTTAGAGACCACCAGCTCATGCACAGCCTTCCTCAGTTTGTTTTTGTGCTTTATCTGCACACCCCCAAAGGTGAAGGACGAAGAAAACCCAAGAATCTTCCCCCCTTTGGACAAAAATTTCATAAATTGCTTGTGGTTCCCCTCAGGAATGGGCTCCTCCGTGGCAATGACCAGCAGCAGGGAGTTCTCAATCCAGGGATCTTTGAGCACTTGCTCCTGCTGCAGCTGGTAGATGGTGTAGCTCTCAGCATCGATGCATTCCCTGAGGACTGATTTCACCTGCTCAAACCTCTCTTTGGCAGTCTCAGAGCCCAGGTAAATCAATATATTAGGGGGTTTTCTAGCAAGGTTTATCCTCTTTATTCCTTTTTCCAGACATTCATCCTCCTTCTCCTCCAGTTTGCTGCTGCAATCATCAGGAAGCTCTGGAATGTTTTCTGCAGAGGCGAATTTCACGGATTCAATGGTGCTGTTTTCAAGCTGCAGACACTCGTGGCAGCTGGAAAGGTGCAAGTGGTGATGTTCCCCAGCTCCTGGCTCCTTGTCACACGGGCTGGTGACTTCATCCTCATGCTCCCTTCCTTCCTCCAGCTTGGATTTCTCCTCCTCACCTCGTCCTAATCCTGATTTCCCAGCAGGAGTTACTGCATCCATGTCTGCACTTTGCTCTTTCACGGATGGTGCCTCCTGGGCCAACTCCTTCAGAGCAGATTCCTGTAAATAGACAGCTGGAAAAGGTAAAAGATACAAAAAAAGGGGTTAGAATAATGATATCAAAAGAGTTATGATAAACAGCACTAACACAGAAGAATTTCATTTCATTTCAGTACAAATACTCTGTAACAGCAAGAATTTCACTTATTTGACACAACAAATCCAATTTCCCCCCAGAACAACACGAAGACAAAATCTAAAGACAAAACAGAGCAACCTCTGGAAAAATGCTGCTCTTTTAAAGGGGGCAGGGTTTAAAATCACTTGCTGCTGTTTTGAAATGAACTATTTTGAAATAAGATAATAAAGTGATGGTATTGGGTAAGATACAGATATTGAACCATGTCTCTTGCACTGCTGAAGGCTGCAGACAAAGATTTGGCACAAGAAAAGGGAGTCAAAAGATATTTGAACTGATTTCAGTCTGCAGAAAGGGAGAGAGAGAGACCCACCCACAGCAAGATTTGGGAGCTAAGAATCAAGGGAAAACAAGAAGAAGAACTGTTACAAATTCCCCTTTTTCCCTGAAAATGATAGAAAGTGAAGATAATTTGTAGCAAATCGAACTGAGAAGAGCAAAGATGATTATTGACAGCATGATGTGCAGAGCAAACTAAGAGGAGAGCAAAAATACACTTCACTAGACAGGGTTTCTTCAGCTGCTGAGCCATGAAAATACTTCAGATCAAAGTCTGAAAAATTTTACTGAATCCTTCTCCACTCACACAAAACCAAATAAATTTATTAGGCTTTTAACTCAGTGAGAAAATTGATTAACAACATTTTGTTACAACACATCAGATCCAAGTTCAATCCCTTTCCTTATGAAACTACATCCCCTTTGGAGCAGAAACTTGAAAAAGGACTTTTTTTTATGTCCCAAGAGAATTTCACAGCTTCCAACCTATGTTATTCCATCTAGAGCTTCCCCCAGCCTGTCCTGGAGCAGCTTCCACACAGCACTGGATGCAAAAGGAGGCAGAAAACATTTTAAAAAGGGAGTGACTGAGGCACTCTCAGTTTCTACCCTTCCTTGGGGGAGTATTTGTGCAGAACAGCACCAAGAGACAGAAGTTCCCATCACATTCCTTTGGGAGAATATTCCAACCCTCTTGCACTCCAGCTACACGTTGTCGAATTTGTCATTCCTTAATTTCTGCCAGTGCACTCTGATCTACACTAAAAAACCCCAGCAAATAAAACCCTCACAAAACCCCAAAAAAACCCACCCCCAAATTGTTCTCAATCCATGTTCAGCTTTGAATACAATTCCATTTCAAATATGGGAAAAAAGGGAACATTTGCCTAAAAACTTCATGTTTTTTCTTGGTTGGTTTGGGTTTTTTTTTTTTTTAATAGATTTGTTAATCTAACAGTCAAGACTTGGAGAAAATATTTTCTAACTTCTGGTTTGGAGCACCCTGGGATAGTGGAAGGTGTCCCTGGGGTAGGAATGGATGATTTTTAAGGTTCCTTCCAACCCAAACCATTCCACGTTCCTATAAAATTAAAGCAGAGCTACAGAGGGATCAACTGCTTGGAATCCCAACAGGAAGGAAGCTCTGTCAAAATAAATGCCAATTTTTCAGGTAGGTATAAAGACTACGTGCAAAGTCCTGAAAGAGCCATAAACCAAACATGTGCTGTTAAAAATGATCAGGAGGATACTTACAAACAATCCTGTGTGGCACCATCCCGTTATCCATCTGCAGCCTGTCTTCCAGGAAGGCTATTCCAAGGCTACTGAAATTATCTACACTTGCTTCAGCAATTAACTTAAAAGGTTCACCAGGTTTATAGGCCAAGGGTGAACAAAAGTCTGACCACTTCACAATCTAGAACAGAGCATATGGATGGCTTTCAGTTGGAAAAGGTTATGGAAAAATACCCAAATATCAACAGTATTGTGATTTTGCAAGAGGAATTGCAGGAGAATTGGATACAACCCAAAGAATTTACTGAGGGAGGGTTGCTTTAGGCAGCAAAGATTGAGCCCTGATGGAAGAGAACAACGTCCACACCAAGTGTTGGGAGCAAATTGGGAGTACAAAGGAACCATTCCCAAAGATCAAGGCTCTAAAAGTTTCAAGCAACAAAATGGCAGCAGAGCATTGGCACATTCTGGAAGAAAAAATCTATTTGGATTTATTTCCTTCAGCACAAATTCCAAGCAAGAACACTGATAAAAAGAACAAAAGTAAACTACAAGGGTTTAACAATAATTAGCAGAAGCATCAACTAAACCCCGAGGGTTCAAGCTGCTTATCTACATCAAAAATTCCTTTCTCCAGGAAAGAAACATTGCACAAGTAGGAGACACAATGGGATACACAAACCTGTTGTTCTCCCATGAAGGAATTATTTAGAGACAACGAAGCAGCACCTGCCTTCATGGCCTAAAAAAAAAATCAGCCCTTGCCATGGAATATGTTCCAAAAGCTGGGAGACAAAGTGCAATTCCCACAGAGCAGCTGCAGCACTTTATCACCACACACCAGATGTAATCCACTGATTAAAGGCCTCTAAGGAGAAGCTCAGAGGGAGTGCACACACTGAGGGTGAGCTGTCAGTTATCCCACTTGTTCATAATTACACTATCAGCTAAATTTACCTTTTTATTCACTGCAATTAAATGGTTTATACAACATCCAAAAGAATCCAGTGCCATCTTTTGATTTTGTGGTATTTCCCAAGGGAACAAGAAGAAAGAACAACCAACCCTAATGGTTCTGTCTCCTTCCTAAGCCACTCTCAAAGGCAGTTTGTGATTAGCACAACCCAAATGAGACCATTCAGTCACAGAATCCCAGAAGGGTTTGGGTTGAAAGGGACCTTAAAGATCATCCCATTCCATGGGATACCATGGAATGGGATACCTTCCACTGTGCCAGGCTGCTCCAAGCCCCAGTGTCCAGCCTGGCCTTGGGCACTGCCAGGGATCCAGGGGCAGCCCCAGCTGCTCTGGGCACCCTGTGCCAGGGCCTGCCCACCCTGCCAGGGAACAATTCCTGCCCAATCTCCCATCCAGCCCTGCCCTCTGGCACTGGGAAGCCATTCCCTGGCTCCTGGCCCTCCAGCCCTTGGCAATTGTCTCTCTCCAGCTTTCCTGCAGCTCCTTCAGGCCCTGCAAGGCCACCCTGAGCTCACCCCAAAGCTTCTCCTCTCCAGGCTGAACAATCCCAGCTCTGGCAGCCTTTCCTCCCAGCAGAGCTGCTCCATCCCTCTGCTCATCCTGGAGCCTCCTCTGGCCTCTCTCCAGCAGCTCCACGTCCTCCCTGTGCTGGGCCCCAGGGCTGGGGCAGCTCTGCAGGTGGGCTCTCAATCCAGATTTATATTTCTGGCCTTTGGATATCTAACAAGAAATCCATCTGGGTATCTTCTGATCCATGACTTATGCTGACCCTTGCTAAAAATTCCCTTTCCAAAAGGAAAAGGGGAGCAGTGTGTGGGTTTTTAGCACGAGATCAGCTGCATGGTTTAACTTCGGGGTTAAACTCCAGCTCTGTGACACCAGAGCACGTCACAGGTTTGAGCCAGAGCCCACAGTTGGTGAGAACCAGCCCAAAAATTCATGACAGATTTGCCACTGGGGTCCTGAACCCCTGGGAATAACAACCAGTCACTCCAGCAGCGAGTGCCTGACTCCAGCACCTTCTGAATGCTCATCCCCAGGACTGGACCACACAGAAACGCCAGCCCTGAATTATGGGATTTATTTCAGGGCACGCCAGTAGTGATCAGTTCTAAAGCAGAACAAAATCTCCTGCTGGGAAAGCAGCTACAGCTGACCATGATCCACCTGAATCCCTGGAGATGGGATCAGTCAGACTTCACTCTGGGGATGTCTGTGACCAAGTCCAGCCAGAACTGCCCCAAGCTCTTGAGCTTTTCCTTGGGGCACCAAGTAAAATCTTCGATGGAGAATGTAGTTATTGCTGCACAGTGCAAATAAAGTGAACACACAGAATTACCTCACAAAGTAAAGCTCTTGCCAAAACACATGACCCTGCAATCCTGCTCAGGCAACAATCCATTTGCTCCAGAGCAAAGCAAAAATCCTCAGGGAATATTTTCCAGCTTCCTTACTACGATTCGAAACCAAAATTCTGAATAAAGGACGAGAGGCCAGCTCTTAGCAAGAGATGAGCAATTATTCCTACTCCTGTTTTCTGAGTCCACCTCATTTTCACAGTCACAGATCACTGACAGTCCTACAAAAAATGGCTTTTCTGGCCAGAAATTCTCCCAGGAGCAATGTGTTCCCACAGCCTCTGGCTATGGTGACAGTCAGAGGTACCAAAATTAAGAGCACTTCACACAGAAAAACAGTAAACAAAATAAACCAGCAGTCCTTTTCCTCTTCAGTTTCGATTTGTTGCCCGGACTATCACTTTTGAACTTGTTAAATCAGATTAATTATTAACGTCCACATAAGAATGCAAAATTTTCCATCCTAAAGAAAACTGAAGCAAACCCAAGAAGATTAAAAAAAAATAAATAAATCCCAAAAGAATAGATAATTAGAGCTTCAATGCAGATGTTTTTGTGGCTCTTTCTGCTACAAAAAATATAAAGAAAGTAAAAATCTCCCATCTGAGCTGGCCCAGCACTGCCCAGGTGCACTCTGAGACAAGAAGGAGGGCACAGCTCCTTTACCTCAGAAGCAGGGCCCACCTGCATGGATTCCATCAAAGGCAATAAAACCATTTCCAAAGCAGCTAATGCAGCTTTGCTCCAAGGAAACACGTGCCCAGTGGAAGCAGGATCAGAAGATTTGAGGAGAAAAGGCCCCACCAAGCTCTGGGTGCCTCCTCACACTTGGAGCTCCATGGAGCCAAGGATTTTCCCTGATGCAGCACTTCTGGGCATCATTCCTGACTATCATGCTCCAAATCCGTGCTCTGTTCTGGAACTGGCAGAGGGTGAAGGCACTCAAAGTCTGATTGCAGCCCCAAATCTGGAGCTGAGCCCATTCCCAACCTGTCCTCCAGTCCCTGCCTCAGATAAATCTGTTTACCCACCCCTCTGCTCCCCATGTTCACTGCACAGAGGATTGCTGGAGCATCTCCCAGAACAAGTGACCTGGAAAACACTGGATCCTCCTCCACGGAAGCAGACAGGCCACGAGCACCTGTGGATGTGCCAAGAAGGAGCTTGAAACCCAATTCCAGGAAACAAGGGTGACAGATGGCCCTTCAGGGGCACTCAGGAGAGCTCCTTATCCATGGCCCCAGGGGTGATCCCAGCTTGGGGCAGAGCCTGATTCATGGAAGAGCTCTGGAATCCCAGCAGACAGCCCAGATGTTTTATTACAGCCTGCACAGACACATCCTGACATGCACATCTTCCCTTTTCTCCTCTTTCCTGGAGACAATGGGATCCATCTCTCCTCTCTCACAGCCTTCCAGTGCCTAAAGGGGGCTTAAAAAAAGAGAAGGAGAAGGATTTTCCACAAGGGCCACTGTTCCAGGCTGCTCCAAGCCCCAGTGTCCAGCCTGGCCTTGGGCACTGCCAGGGATCCAGGGGCAGCCCCAGCTGCTCTGGGCACTCTGTGCCAGGGCCTGCCCACCCTGCCAGGGAACAATTCCTGCCCAATCTCCCACCCAGCCCTGCCCTCTGGCACTGGGAAGCCATTCCCTGGCTCCTGGCCCTCCAGCCCTTGTCCAAAGTTGCTGTCCTGGAGCCCCTTTAGGCACTGGAAGTGGCTCTGAGGTCTCCCCAGAGCCCTCTCTTCTTCAGGCTGAAGAATCCCAACTTCTCCCATCCTGACTCCACAGTAGGGGGGTAATTCCCACCCACAGCCAGAGAAAAATGCTACTGGAAAGTCTCAACAAAACGTCTCTGGGTCTGTTTGAAACATAAAACAGAGCTTAATTATTATCAGGGATTTGAATGAAGCAATTCCCTTTTTATTCCCAAGAACATTACAATCCATCTGGACTCCCTTCTATGCAAGAAGCAAAGAGAGCTGCTCACCTCCTTTGAAGAATCAGGTCCTTTCTGCACGTTCTCTGTCTGAGCAGAAATGCTTTCTGTCACAAAAGCTATGTGTTCTGCTGTGAGCAACTTCTCAGGGTAAATAAAAGGAGAAATGAGAAGCACACTCCACCTGTTTAAGTCATCAAGGAACTGCAAGAAACGGGAAAGGAAAATAAGTCTGTGTAGGAAGCAGCTGATTTAAGAATTTCTTTTTAAATTACACCCAGCTTAAATTCAAATCTGACCCTCCAGCCTTACAGGAAGGGTGATGATGTTTTCACGTTCCCCATGAGACCAAAAAAGGCATAAAGTTCTGAACCACTACAAAGGAACACTGAAAGTAAAACCAAAAGTGACAACCCACGTTTTTAAGCCAACTCAAACTGCAGCTTTCAGTTTTACGGGAAGAGTGAGTGGGACACAAAACCACTGAGCCACTGGCACTGGGACTCTTGTGGGACATTTGCCACTGGCAGCATCCCTCACTCAGCTGATCCTCCTCTCCCATTCACACTGAATATTGAATCCTCATGCATCTGCATCAAAACTCCTCATTCCTTATGAAACTCATAAAATGTAAAGAAATAACTTATTCAGAATCAATTTTTCCATAAGTTGTTCTATCCACCACTCAGCAAACCATTGGACAAATGTTTTCTTCATTAAATTACAAAAGATTCCCTCTCTTGCCCTCACCAAGGAGCAAATTAAGCTCAAAAGCTCGAATCAGCAGACCAACAAACACGTTGGAGACACCTCACAGCTTCTCAGTAATCTGTTCTCATAAAATATTCCATCAATTTTTAATTTTTATGTAGATTTTGCATTGAACCTGATTTGCCTGTCATATTTTAAAAACGGCAAACATTAGAAATACCTTTTTTTGCTGCTGCCATACTACAAACACACACCTTAAGTAATTCCATGCAGAAACAGAAAAGAATTCCCCTCTGGCACTAAATTCTACCACTAAATGTGCTCATCACTGCCCATCCCAAATGAAAGCACAGAATATTGAGGCTCTGGGGGCAGTTCACTGATCCAACCACCCTTAGTAAGCACAGAAGCTGCACAAGCAAACACTGATTTCTCCCATGGGAAAGTGAACTGAACTCAGGAAGCTTTAAAGTATCTTAAACATCTGATTTGGCTAAAGATCAAACAAAAAAAAAGGCACCTTTTACAGGTTATGATTTATGACCTACTGGTATCTTAAGTTACTGATCACAGTCCAAGCTACTGAGACAGCAAAGGAGCTTTGCTGGCTGCCCAGAAGCCAAAAAAACCAAAAAATACTAGTTAAGCTTTTATCTCTACACAGATGATGCAAAGAGCTCCCCAGTGATGCAGGGACAGAGCCCTCACACCGAGGTGCAGCACGACAGGACCTGCCCCAGGGATTCTCAAACACTGTCATCACACATTTTAAAGAGACAAAAACTTATTGAATAACAGCCCCGAGTCTATGCCAAACTTCATGCCAAGCTGCAGCTCCCCAGAGGGCTTCCCAGCTCCCAATAAACACCAATAAACCAAGCAGATTATAAAATCAGTCTGCATGAATAGCACTGCAGACAGAAAAAAAAATGTGCTTGCTGTGCAAGGACTGAGGAGAAGCTGTTTCAGAAATGAGCAGCAGTGGAGCAAAGATCAGCAGAAATCAGCTGAAATCCTCTTCACAAAACAATAATCCAGGGCAACCCAGGCAGAACTCCTCTAAACACAGCTTTGTTTGGTTTTTAAGAGCTTTATTGGAATGCGAATTAAGCATTTAACTTGGCTGTGAAAGATTCTGAGATTGCCACCATCGCTCTTAAGTGTGAAATAATCTGTACATTAAATAGCAAAAACCCCTGGTTTTAAATAGAGCCAACTCCATCAGCATTTCTAATCTTGTTTTCCCTCACTGCAAACGTTCTCTTTACCCACCAAACTTATGAAAAGCTTTTCTGCTTCCTAAAGAGCACTTAGCCATTGACACGCTCCATAAATCCCTTTCCAGCAATGCCTGGAACAACTGAAATAATTCCCACCAACACACACACATCAACATCAGCAAAAGGCAGAGATCGAGAAGAGCCTTACCCACACCAATTCTGGCATTTAGTGACAAATTTAGACAAATCCAACATTCATTTAAGTAATTCAGATTATTTGAGGGCTGTGCCAGGGGAGTTCTACTTCTAATCCTGAAAGCCAAGCTAGCTCACTTTCAGTTCTGCTGCCAGCAGTGCCAAGTGGAACTGCTTCAGGCATAGGATTTTTCCACTGCCATCGGCTGCCACAGCCTCCCCCCACCCCTGCTCATTTGTCCAAAACTGTGATTTTTATTTTTCACTTCATTATCCTCACTTAAAACAACGTTTTGTATGGGGAGGAGACCACAGCTCTCAGTAACCAAAGGCTCAGTTCACATTCCAGGACAGATCCTGCAACGTTTTAAATCCCTGACATGAATCTTGAACACACAAACGCAGCATATATTTAGAGACTAAAGCCTTATATGTGCTCAAAGTATGTTGCTGAAACGGAAAGAGGCTTTCCCCAGGGACATGGAGTGACAGAACAAGGGGGAATGGCCTTAAAGTGCAAGTGAGCAGGTTTAGATGGATATTGGGAAGAAAATCTTCCCTGTGAACCTCTTCCCTGTGAGGGTGGGGAGGCCCTGGCACAGGGTGCCCAGAGCAGCTGTGGCTGCTGGAAGTGTCCGAGGCGAGGCTGGACAGGGCTCTGTGCCCATGGCAGGGGGTTGGAACTGGGTGATCTTTAAGGTCCCTTCCAACCCAAACCATTCTGTGATTCTATGAAATTCCATCAAGCTCTCCCAGCCCAAGCTTTCCGATAACCACTGCTGCCCTTGCAAACCTGCACTTCATACATATACATGTATCTACACATATAAACATACACATGGAGCACATTAGAGCATCCCTCAGCCCATTTCCTAGTCCAGCACGCTCTAGCAAGCAGCGAGGAGAGGTAACCACACCCGAACTAACATTTCCTACCGAAGCAACCACCTGGATCTCCCCCCCTCCTTCCCCGCGGCTGTGACAGCGCGGAGGAATTATTTTCCCTAATCCCAAATCCCTGCCCGCCACCAATCCCCAAACACCAAACCGCAGCCCCATCCCCGATCCCCTTTCCCGGAGCTCCGCGGGGCGGGGATGCGCATCCCCGTTACCGCGGCAACCGCGCACCCGCCGCATCCCCGTTACCGCGGCAACCGCGCACCCGCCGCATCCCCGTTACCGCGGCAACCGCCGCATCCCCGCGCATCCCCGCGGCTTTACCTGCGCCTCGCCGGTGCAGAACACCTTTCCGCCGACGCGGAGGCAGACGCGCTCCCCGGGGTGCGGCTGGCGGGCGCAGAAGGTGAAGGAGCAGCGGGAGCGGTGCAGCCTCCGCACGGTGCTGCGGACGAGCGCGGCCGAGCGCGGCCCCCAGCGCGCCCACAGGTACAGATAGCACAGCGTGATCAGCATGGCGGGCGCGCGGCCCCGCCCCCCGGCCGCCCCGGCCAATCGCAGCGCCGTGCGTCACCGGGGGCGGGCGCCGCTCCCGGCGCTGATTGGCTGGCGGGGCCTGGCGCGCGAGGCGCCCCGCCCCTTTTGCGCCGTCGGTTCCCCTCTCCTCCCCTCAGCGCTCAGCGCCGGCGTTGGGGGGGAACGAGGCGGCGCCGCCTCACGACCGAGCGCCGAGGGGGATGCGCAGTTCTGCGGTGAAAGAACGTGTAAAAAGGAATAAAGATCGCTGGAAATCCTTAAAAATGGCTCGGGGCGTTGTCTCTTTGCGACGGGTTAAATGTAGCCGTGCTCTGGAGGAGGAAGAGGAGGAGGAGCAGGCGAAGTCTTGTCGTCCCCGGCGCCACGATTCGGCTCCTCAAGGAATCGCGGAATGGTTTGGGTTAAAAGGGACTTAAAGATCATCCAGCCCCACCCCTGCCATGGCAGGGACACCTCCCACTGTGCCAGGCTGCTCCCAGCCCCAATGTCCAGCCTGGCCTTGGGCACTGCCAGGGATCCAGGGGCAGCCCCAGCTGCTCTGGGCACCCTGTGCCAGGGCCTGCCCACCCTGCCAGGGAACAATTCCTGCCCAATCTCCCATCCAGCCCTGCCCTCTGGCACTGGGAAGCCATTCCCTGGCTCCTGGCCCTCCAGCCCTTGGCAATTGTCTCTCTCCAGCTTTCCTGCAGCTCCTTCAGGCCCTGCAAGGCCACCCTGAGCTCACCCCAAAGCTTCTCCTCTCCGGGCTGAACAATCCCAGCTCTGGCAGCCTTTCCTCCCAGCAGAGCTGCTCCATCCCTCTGCTCATCCTGGAGCCTCCTCTGGCCTCTCTCCAGCAGCTCCACGTCCTCCCTGTGCTGGGCCCCAGGGCTGGGGCAGCTCTGCAGGTGGGCTCTCACCTGGGCACAGGGGCACAGGGGCACCATCCCCCCCTCACCTGCTGCTCACACCCTGTTGTGATGGAGCCCTGGATAAATCCTGCAGCTTCTTCTCTCCAAAGCTAACACTTAACAGGAAAGGATTCTGTTTTCCTCAGAAATGTCTCCACACTGTGACCTGACCGTGTTCCAGGGTTGATGATATCCTAGAGGAGCAGTATCCCAGCACAGAAGTAGGAGAAGACACCTGACTCCAAGTCCCATCCCTGTAGCCACCAAAGCCACAAATGCAAAGCATTTAATTTCAGCCAATTCATTGGATTCACCAAACAAGAATGGGCTGAACACTGACATCAGGGTGAAGATCAGCCTGACACGGTATAAAACTGCAGGATTTGCATGTGCCATGTGTGCTGCAAACACGAATTGCGCCTTCAGAATATACAACAGATAACAAATTATCCTTTACTCCTCCAATATGTCTATGCACAAAAGTTATCAAATATTTTCTATACTTTATAGGGAAAGTAAACACAACACTGAGCTCTGGGAAAAGAATGTGGATCAGTCTGATCCTAGCAGATATTTAGTGTGTGAGTGAAAAGAGAAGATTAAAAAAAGATCCAAAATGCAAGGCTACAAGAAAGAAGCCAACACCAACATTGATTGATATGTGACAGTTGTTTCCTGAACACGAAGGACAGGAAGCCACAATCTTTTTTTTATTATTATTCTGAACTCAAGGGATTGTCCTGTACTTGGAAATTTAGTGAAATAGGTATTCTAAAATAACCATTTTTACTCCTAAGTGGATCTCCAGCAGCAGCAGGCTGGCACTGTAGATAAACAAGGAACAAATTGGCCCTGCTTTCACATTTCAAGTGAAAGGAGAAGAGGAAATGATTTTAAGTTGTGCCAGGGGATGTTCAGGAAAAGTTTTTTCCCTGGAAGAGTGGTGAGGCCTTGGGATGAGCTGCCCAGGGAGTGGTGCAGTCACTGTCTCTGGGAGTGCTCAGGAGGAGTCTGGATGTGGCCCTTGGGGACAGGCTTTGGGGTGCTGCTGGTGCTGCTGGGGTGAGGTGGGACTGGATGAGCTTGAAGGTTTCTTCCCACCCTGATGCTTCTGTGATTCTGTGGTTGTCCAACCTGGCCTTGAACACCTCCTTCCTTGCACAAACATTACAATCTCAGTGCAAGGTCAAATATTTTAAGTAATTCTCCTTCATCTCAAGCTTAAGAAACACCAACCTTGTGCTGCTGCCATATCCTGCCCTACAGAGAGAGGAACAAATCTCCAGTGCTCCTCACCTGGCACCTTACACTGCTCCTTTGTGTGACTTTATCTTGTGCAGGAAGTCCAAATACTTGCCTGGGCACATCAAAGGAAAGCAAACAAGCAAAGGATACGATCTCCAAAGAAAGCTCTCAACTCTGGAATTCACTTTCTCCGGGTTAGTTGAACAGCACATGCACTGCTGACCCTCAGAGCCTGCACAGAGCACAGCTGTTTGTGTCACCTTTCCACAGAGAGGAACGTGCTTTGCTTAAAATCCTCCAGTGGCATCAAATGCAGTCAGCTCCACAGTGATCATTTTTTGATTTTTGAGGTTCCCCTACCCTAGAAAAGTTTATGAGTAAATGAGAAAACGGAACAGAAACCTCACCATGGAAGGGAATCTAAAGCAGAACAGGCAAAACCAGTCCCTGTTTCAAGGTGAGCTCCATATATGTATATGGCACAGAATTAATTTAGAGCTGTAAAGTTGCTGTAGGTTTTCTAGTTTCTATTATAGTGTAACTTAGACTTTATCACGACAATCTTTGACTAACAAGTTCAGCATTTTAGATGGGAAGACATTCTGTTGTTGTTGTTATTATTTTTGTTATGAAACCGAGGCCTTGCATGCACCAGGGAATTTACTAAAATAGGTTTTCTGAAATAAATAACCATGTCAAGCAGTTCCTCCTTAAAGGTGGGTGGAAGGAAGCCTTGGAAAAAAACAGGGAGTAATGTCAGCCATCAAACATCCCAGCTCTACTGTGTAACCTCTGCATAGCTGAGCTGCTCTTTTTGACATTAAAGGAATATTTTGAGACTGGCCTTGCTGGGCTTTGTGACCAGCTCTGTTTCCTTCCCTCTCTGCTCCTTAAAAGTTTTTCCAAGGATTTATCTGTGAGAAGAAATACATTACATTTAAAAGTATAAATGCTGTAGAGGTGTTCTGTTCCTCTGAATACACCAGTTTCTATTGAGCACCCTTTTTTCTTGCAAATGCACAATTGCCTTATGAGAAAACTGCATAAAACCCATTTCTCACAAAGATAAAAACCTCATTCAATTAACACAAAATAATGAGCTCAGGGCTCATCTCTCTGCTGGAGTTGAATCTGTCAAAGTTATTCCCAGGTAATGTCAAGAGATCTGAAAAATTCCCCTGACTTCTTGGAAAAATTTTCTGATTCTGTGTTCTTCACCAAACATCAAAACTAAGCACCTTACATTAAAATTCAGTGTACTGCAAAAAGGAACCTGACTCTACTTAATGATATCCATGAAAATGCCAATTAAAGTTGTGTGGTTTGATTGATTAGTACTATAATGGAATATTCACATTTTTTCTGCACCTGACTATATTTAATTACATTGCAGCTTCATCACCAAAGTTATATTTGTAATAATTTTGAAATAAACTGGGTCATGCAGGGCTTTATCATGAGATTTAATTGAGAATAACTTTGCATCTTCTGGAGGGTTACATGTCAGCAGTTCAGGCTTCAGTCCTGCACTAGTATCCATGTTGGCAGAGGAATAAATCAATTATCCTCACAGATCTGATTGCAAGATCACAGATATCACATCTGCAAAACAAACTTCCCTTTCAACTCTCAAGTTAAATCAGGACTAAATAAAACCAAGCCTCTGAAATCAAATATGTGTGTGTCAGACTGTAATTTAGCAAGATATTTAATTACACTTCAGGTCACTTAAGAAGTTTGCCATTTTTCATCAGGACCTGTGCTATTTTTTACAAATATTTTGTTTTTTAAATATAGTTCACCATGTTCTTCATTCTAGTAATTGTACTGATTTTGATACAGAAATGTTTAAAGTGATTGAGACTGTGCACATGTTTTTTTATTTGTAATAGGGTGCTATTTATTTATTTACAATTTCAGATTGTGAAGGTATTTAAATATATTTGTCACAAGGTATTTAAACACAGGAAGGAGATTTAGACTGAAGGTGCCCAATTCACACTAAATAATCAGTGGGAACTCTGTGGTCAGTAGATAAAATTATTTTCCCCCTCTGGGAAGAAAGTTTATGTTAGAAACCAAGTTGGTTTCTATTAATTTGTCGTAGGTTTAAAATATATATAGGAAGAAAAAGGCATTTACTGGGGAGAAATCCTTCCCTGGCAGGATGGGCAGGCCCTGGCACAGGGTGCCCAGAGCAGCTGGGGCTGCCCCTGGATCCCTGGCAGTGCCCAAGGCCAGGCTGGACACTGGGGCTTGGAGCAGCCTGGCACAGTGGGAGGTGTCCCTGCCATGGCAGGGGTTTGGAACTAAATGATCATTAAGGTCTCTCCCAACCCAAACCATTCCATGATTCCATAATTCTCTGTTGAATACTTTCAAATAAAAGATTCCACGAAGTGTTGGAACTCACAACCTTTATTTTTTGATAGACAAATTAATCCTTTCTCCTCCCTCCACCAAATTGCAATCAAATCAAAGGACCCTCTGGTCTTGAGGAAGTCACTGGGCTTGGCTTTAAATCCTCTGACTTTCCCTATTTTTGGTATTATTTTCTCTTTAAAAGCCAGGACACAAAAAATACTTCCAAAAAATCACATTACATTTAAAATTCTCTTTGCATTTCTCTTACACTTTTTTTAGGACAGGGCATAGATGAGTTTTCCCAGGACACACCAAAAGTGCCTTTACGGAGTGTATTTACTAAAGAGCAAATCCTGATTCTGTAATAATTCTGATAATTCCCATTCACATTCTGTAAAACAGCAACAGAAAGATAAATTGGATATATATGTGTTCTATCCCATGGGATTTGCTAACCAAACCTAACAAAAAGCCTCTTTTTCCCTGGGATTGCTCTCCCTGGAACGACCTCCAAGGTGAGAGCCCGTCCTACCTTTGAACTCCTTTGCTCCTCAAGAAAAAAAAAATCTCCTTAAGGACATCTCCCTGCTTTTACCCTGTTTGTTTTAGGTGAGGTCCTTTGGGAGTTCACACAGAGGAGGGGCTCAGAGCCTGGCCCAGGTTTTAGAGCTTCCAAATCCATGGAGGGAGCAGCTGGGAGCAGCTCCCGGGATTCCCGGCAGCTCCTGCCCCGGCCGGAGGAGCACCTGGGCAGGTAAGGCAGGAACAGGGAGGCTTTTCCAGCTTGGGAATCTCCAACTGTGAGTATGGAATTGTTCCATTGAATAGAAAACAGAATTCTAACATTTGTCAACTTCAGGAGTAAAGGGCAAAATAGATCCGTGAAAACGTTCCTCGCTATTTTATTTGTTACGCTGAAACTTCATCCTTTCCAGTCAGGATTTCAGAACTAAAATTAAGCTTGTGAGAACCTTATTGTTATTATTATTTTTCTGTTTATTGAAAACACTTTTCCATTTCTCCAGCTGGATCTGTTGCACGGGAGCAGAGATGGAAAATACTGGTGCAAAGAGCATCCAGAGTCATGGTGACCCCACCAAACAAAAGGCAGACACAGCACCCACCACTCCATCTGCTCTCCTGGGCTAATTGGATCACATTGTCCTCCTTGGATTAATGCTGGAGTTGCTGCCTTAATAAATAACCAGGCACTCAGTGAGCACAGTGAATCTGTCAGAGGGAGGGAGAGGTAGTTCGGGGGTTTCTGCATAAATAAAAACATTTCAGCGTTATCTAAACCATCTCGAGTTCCCTTTAAGCTGGGAAATCCTAAAGGGAAAGGAGCCCTTAGTGAAAAATGGGCAGGAGGGTGGCTGGTGTGGGGGGAGAAGCCAAAAATTGCCATAGAAATCAGATTTACCAAATGAAAATGCTCTCAAGCACATGGGGGAGGATTGCTGGGGTGTCTGGGCAGGGCCAGGAGCTGCATTCCATGATCCTCGTGGTCCCTCCCAACTCAGGGTATTCCATGATTCCGTTGTATCCTAATCTTCCAGCAGCCCTGCTTTGTGGAGGCCGTGGATGCTCACAGCAAGGGATGGGGAGGCCACAGAGAACCAACCAACGGTGAGAGCAAATGCTGGGGAGAAAAATCCTTGTGGAAAAGCAGGAATTGGACATGGGAAGTGAGACTTGGTCATTTCTTCATTTGTTCTTGCAAGCATTTCTTTAGGGTTGGAATAATGGTTTAAATTAGTGTTCTGTACATGGTGATGGTTGAGAGTATCTCTAATTTTGTGGCAGATATAAAATTATTATCAGTTCTTACTAATATATTATTAATATAATATTTGACTATTATCAAGAGCTGCAGAAACAGCTGCTTACTCCACACAATCCTCATTTTAACAGCCCTTTATATTTGTTTAATTAAAGAAAGAAGAATATTTTTCAGTTCAGTTTGAATTCAATTCCATTTGAAATCTCCAGGCGCAGTCTGGATGTGACATTTTGTACATAGAAGGAGTTTATGTGAAAATGACTTTAAATTTAAAAACATGCTTTCAGGTGCAGAATTTTATTTATTGGGTTTTTTGGGAGAGGTGGTGTTATAAGCAAACCACTGGGGAAATCAACAGAAGATGGAATTTTAAAGTAACTCCTACTGGCTTTGAAATGCACTGTGGTTTTTGGTTTTACTTGCTTGGGTGGGAAGGCTCAAAGAACAAAAATAAGAGACTGAGGCACAATCAGCAAAGTTCCAGATGTTTTATTCACATGAGAGAACAGACTCACAGGGGTGATTTGAAGAATTCCACTTAGAGGGAAAAGCAAACAAAGCAATGTTAACTGTGGAATTTTACAGTTACCTGAAGAGAATAGGTGAAATCTTCATTTTGAGCCCATTCTAATTAATAAATGTGTCTCTTTCCAGTCAGAATTGGATGGTCAACTGAGAAATTGTAGATCCACAGGAGCCCTGGGGTTCCAACATCCAGTGAGGTGAGTTAAATCCTATCAACTGACAGAGGAAAAGTGACACTTTCCAAGATGAAACTCATTCCTTCTCAGGAGAAGGATCAGTTTGGCCCTGGAGTATCTCATTTTAGTACCAGTTTAATTACTCACCAAACTGCATGGATTTTTATCTCTCAGGAAAGATGCCCAGGCTGAACAGAGCCTGAAACAACATGAAAATAGGAAAAAGTAATCTTAAAACCCCATTTTTTTTGCCTCATCTAATTTATATTTACATTTATTGCTGTGACAACAAGCTCACAAAGCCCAATTAATTAATGGGAACAGCTGTTAATGGAGTAGGACTTGGTACAGATTTGAGGTTGCTTTTATTTGCTCTTGATTAAAAGCTGAACACCAGGCAGAGCTTTTGAAACTTGGGGGACTGATAAGGGTTTTCACCAACGTTTGGATTCTTTAATTAGGCAACTTCTAATTGGGATATTCATTTAGAGGAGGAAAAATCAGTGGAATATCCCTCTTCTTTACAAGCATTTGTTACAAAAGGTGTGGCATCTTAAATTCTGTGTGACCTTTGTTGCTGTCAGATTTCATTGGAAATTGGTCAAAGTGAGACCAAGAGGGGCAATTTATGGTTTTAATACAAACCAATGTGGATTTTGAAGTAAATAAATGAATAAGTGAATAAATAAATAAATAAATCAGTCTACACCTCCTCCACAAAAAATCCACTAAAATCAACCTCTGTCCCTCAGGCCACCAACCCCAATCTAACCCTGGTATCCAAATGTTAATTCCAGAATTAATTAATTAAAAAATAAGTTTTAATATTCAAGCTAGATTGGATGGACAAGTGCATTCTTTTACTTTTTCTCTTAAAATGTGTTTTCTTCTCAGACTTTATTTGCCCAAGTCCAAATCCCAGAAGTTTCTTGACGACATTGGAGAGAAGGTTCTGGCAAGTTTTCCTGTACAAGCCACAATTCATTTCTACAATGATGATGCTGAGTCTGAGGAAGAGGAAGAAAAGACAAGCTCACCCTAATGAGGCACAGCCCTGACAAACACCAAATCCACATTAAAAAAGTGAAGAGATAAAAAAAGAACTGTCGGGAATGGATGGACAAACATCTGAGCAAGCAGAGAAATACAGCAAAGCCCAAAAGAAAACTATTTATAATTCTCTTTCCAAGGGGAATGAGTCAATGCACTGGAAAATGGAAGGAAATCCTGTCGTGTTTTCAGAGACTTTCAAATAAAACCCTGAAGCTGAACAAAAGGTTGTAAGATTTAAATCACATTGGTTTAAGTAACACAGATAAAGAACATTAAGAGCATTGGACTGAGTCACTCATTACTTTAAACACTGCAGTCCTGATAAAGTGAAAATTGGATTGATTACGAGGCTGAATAATACAATAAATAGCCCCAAAAGAAGCCAAAGGCTTTGAAACACATTGAAATTAAGCAAGGAATTCTTTAAAATGCAGAGACTGTTGCTTATTGGTTCCATGGGACGTATTTATTCTGCCAGAAATGCTGCATGCCCAGCTGGCCTCATCCACCTCCAGTACAACCCACACAGTTGTGATATTTTCTGGGGTGCTGCCATTCTCTTGTTATCAGACTTCTCCCCCTGTAATCTTCTGCCAGCCAGAAAAAAACCCAGCCTTGATTTAAACCCATGATTTCATGTAATAACACATTAAAACTTGCATTATGTGGTACCTGTTTTGCCTTCCTCACACTATTTTGCAGGCTCAGAGAGTTTCTCAGCACTTGCCTCGCTACCAGCAGCTTTTAATTACCTCAAGGATTAACCATTTAGCCCCACTATGTTTAAAATGATGTTTAATGTGCCTTAACTCTAACCAAAACTGCCACTTTCCCCAGAGACAAAGCAAATGCACAATTCCAGATTCTTGACCTTTCCTGCACCACTGGTGGTTGTGAGATAAGGTCAGACAGTTTTCAGAACCCCTTCCAGTGTGTGGCAGCTCTTCCTCTCAGTCGTGTGCTGGCAAACAAAGGGAGTATCACATAGTTAAAGTCTGGAAAATTGGGATTCCAAATGAATGAATATATTAGAATGAAGGATTTTTTTGAAGATCTCCACTTGCAGACTCAAAAGAGGATCCTTTAATTAAATTTACACAAGGAGACAGCATCTTGTCATATAGGGAAGGACAAGAATTAGTCGGAATTTAAACCCCAGAGAGACAAAGGAAAATTCAGCTTTTACATTTCAGCTTTTACATTTCAGCTTTTACATTTCAGCTTTCACATTTCAGCTTTCACATTTCACCCATTCATCATTTCCACATCTCCACTTCCAAACATCTGGCACTAAAATACAGATAATTCAAAGCTATTTCACAAGATATCCTAAAATGATGTATGCTCCAGCTTCCTCATTGTTTAGTCTGGAGCAAAAGCAAACAGAAAAGCAAGATGATTCAACTGGTCTGTGATGACACATTGCACACACAAAAGTGCACTGAGATCCCTCCCCAGCTTGTTAATAATTAAGAGAAGCCCCAAGGTGAACTGAGGCAGCATCTCAGTGGCTCAGCTGCAGGGAACTTTCAGTTTCCACTTCTGATTTGTTACCTCGTCTGCAATCCGACCCTGCAAAGTTTTCTGTGACCTCAGAATCATCCATCATTTACAGGAAAAAGGTAACAAAGCATCTCAGATATGAATTTGTTTATGAGTTTCGAACTACAAAGGCAAGGCTGGAAACAGATGAAATTGTTGGCTCAGGTCTCTGTGCCACAAAAATCTTCCCTTGGGAATTCAACAGCTGCAACACTTCCAGTAAATGCTGCTTTCATTTTCCATTCTCCAAAATGATGGCAGTAAAAAGCAACTTGTTGTTCCCTGGGACAGGGATGCTGGACAGGTCCCCACAGAACCTCTACAATTTCAGATTTCTGTTGTATGAAAAATCATAATTAAGGCTTATTTTCATACAACAGCCTTGAATTCTGCTTCCAAGAGCTTTTAAGACAAGCTCTGATGATACAAATACCCAAGGGAAGCACATCCCTGCACGCCACAGAAATGTGTTTTTTCTAAATAAGATGCAGGATTAATTTGGATTAAGAGAAAAAGAACCACAACAGGAATTTTTTCCCCCCCTAACTACATTTATACAGGGAGAATGACAACAGCAGCAGAATGGAACAAAGGCAATATTCCCAACAGCAGCCTTATGACTTTTAGAGACAAAATCCACCCAATTCACTGAAATATTTCCTATTTAATGTTATTTATTCTGCACTGGCTTCATCTATCAGCTTTTAGCAGGAGGCTGAGATTTAAGTTCACCCATAGCACAGGACACCAACAAAATTGACTCTGGCAACCCCTCTGGAAGGGAACTGGCAGAACAAAACGAAACCCTTCCAAAACTTTCTCCTCAGAATACAGTTCAGTTCCTGAAGAGAGGGATACAAAAGTCCCCATTCATCCCAGCTGGGTGAAAGCTGACTGGAAATGCAACAGGACTCAGCAAGCAGGACTCTGAATTAAACATTTTAGCAACTCAGGATCATGTATCCATGAGAAAGGTGCATTATGAACAAAATCTATTTACACAAAATCAGTCAAGTATTTTGTTTTTAAGGCAGAAACATTTTATCATTTCCACCCACAAATGAAACTGAAGTTCACAGACACTTGTTGCATTTTTAATGTTTATAGATGCACTAGCACAGATGTGTCCCAGGATAAACATTTAATATTACAGCTTTCTATTTTATATCAGAGGGGCTTGGGTTGTCCTTGCTCATTTTCTCCCCCTGCTCAGCCAGAGTGGTTGTTTTAGATGGACCAATCGAGCTGACAGTGTTCCTTATGTGCCTGATAATTCTGGAATGGTCTGGACAATGCTTTGGGTAACAGCAAAAGTGTATTTCCTTAACTCAGGGAAAATCATGGAATGGTTTGGGTTGGGAGAGACCTTAAAGATCATCCAGTTCCAGCCCTCTGCCATGGGCAGGGACACCTCCCACTGTGCCAGGCTGCTCCAAGCCCCAATGTCCAGCCTGGCCTTGGGCACTGTCAGGGATCCAGGGGCAGCCCCAGCTGCTCTGGGCACCCTGTGCCAGGGCCTGCCCACCCTGCCAGGGAACAATTCCTGCCCAATCTCCCATCCAGCCCTGCCCTCTGGCACTGGGAAGCCATTCCCTGGCTCCTGGCCCTCCAGCCCTTGGCAATTGTCTCTCTCCAGCTTTCCTGCAGCTCCTTCAGGCCCTGCAAGGCCACCCTGAGCTCACCCCAAAGCTTCTCCTCTCCAGGCTGAACAATCCCAGCTCTGGCAGCCTTTCCTCCCAGCAGAGCTGCTCCAACCCTTGGAGCATCTTCATGGTCCATGTTTTTACCACCCTTCCCTTTCCAGCTAAGGTGAAAAGGAGAGAGAGAGACACAAATTTGGCAGCCACAGCTCTGCTCTTCCTTTTGGCACAGTCCCACTCCATTGGAATCCAGGCACCTCTGTTATTTTATCATTACATATTCACACACAAATTCCTTCCAGTCCCACCTGGGGGGATTCTGCCTCACAAGATGATGTTCACAGCAAGATGTGTAAAATCCCATCCATTTAACCCATTTTAATCCCATTTTAACCCAGGTTAAAAACCTACAGGAAGTTTCATCCCTGGGTTTATTCCAGCAGGGACAATGCAGTTGATTGAACTCTCCTGGTTGTGCTACACCAATGAGTCAGAAAGGTGAAAATGAGGGCAAATTTAGGTTTTTGCCTTTTATTTATTTAGTTTCCCCTCAGTCTCTGAGAAGAATGGACACCTGATACCCAGGTATGTTTTGTAAAGAGAGGCACCACCGTTCAATCATGAGAGGGATTTTTTTTCCCTGAATACCTAAGGCAAAGTTTATAGGAATCTGCAAACAAAATCTCCTCTCCTCTTTGCAGAGCTGTGTATCCTCCCTGTAATCACAGTCACCATGGATCCCCAGTTCCCCACAACACATATTTTAGCCCCCAAACCTCACATTACCTGGTTTTCTTTTGCTCACAGAGGCAATTTCTGAAGTGTCAAACGTGCCCAAGTTGAAGGAAAGGTCACCACGGTGCCTTTGAAGCAGCAGTGACAGAAAAGCAAAGATTGAGTTTCATGCCTGCAAGTTTTCCTTAAACAAACAGCCCCCTTGGCCTCCTCACTGTTGGTTTTCCCATAATTGTGGGGTCTGCAGAGAAATGAAATGGCAGATTCATCACTGATCCAATCTTTGCCCAAGGTTTACAGTCCTTTAATTTGTGTGCTCTCAGGGCTGGAGGGCATTTTCCAGTAGCTTTCCTTGATCCTGGAAGGATTTGGGCATCCTTAACAAGGGACTGAATTAATCCTTACATCAAATGATGCTGGGAATGTGGCCTTCACTTGTTGTCAGGTCTGAATTCCAAATGGAATTGCTCTCTTGGGAAGCAAAAGGGGTGGAAAACACACAGGGAAAAAAGAGATTACAGTCAATACTTCAGTGTCTGTAACGTGATTAGAGAAGTGACAAAAGAGCAAACACATCTTCACGTCTGCTGGTCATCAAATCATGATTTGATGGCTGCCTAAATGTGAAAATTAAAATTAACAAAGGGACAGGATGGTGGCAGGGGTGAGAAACAACAGCAAATTAACCCCAAAACTTCATTAATGAGTCTAAAACTCCCCCACAAATCAGTATTGTTCTAATTTAGACACAAATTCTATTTCATACCATGCCCCCACACGCCAATACACCTAAAATGCAGCATTTCAGAGTGAAATGTTGAAAAGCACTTCTCCCTTCATTCAGGAGGTATTTTTCTCCCATCTGGAATACTGAGCATGGAGATTTTTCCTTCAAATTCAGGCAGAAAGCCCAACCAACTACAGATTTATATTCATACCAAAGTGATTATTAGCAGGTCTTACAACTTTCCAGAGCAAGTGATGATCATTTTGATAGATTTCTAAAGGATTGGTATAAGATTTCCCACACAAGTTCTCAAAAAATTATTATATTTTAATGAAATAATAACATTTTTAACTAAATTCTCTGCTGAAGTTGGTTACAGGCCTAATAAATAATGAGGTTCTATTCACTGGGCTTTATAATCAACCTAAATCATCTTGAGTCCTGCAGATAACTGAGTTTGTAATGCTTGGAAGAAAGGAAATAAATTGAAAAAAAAAGTAAAATTGACTGTTTAAAAAACATCTGAACCACTTAACCTTGGGCTGTAACAACGTGGAGCTGTCAGTTCCTGTACTTCCAGCCATTTCCTTGAATTTAGTTTTCAGTATCCTTAAAAATAGTTTAAAAAAAGTAATATCCAAACTTGTTTCAGCAAATCTTCACAAACCACCTTTATTATTTTTTGGTATTCTTGGGAATTCAGTAAATCTGATAATTTAAGTGGGTGGGGGACCAATGTATTTTGCTGAACAAAGAATTGTGTGAAGGCAAATGGGCCATTACACACCTTAACCCAGGAGAAATCTCCCAGAACCACAGGAAAATGGTGAACATGGCAAAATTAGCCACATTTTATTAATATTTACAAAGGAGAACAGTGTATATACAATGCACATGCTTCCAATTAATAACAAAAAGGATCATCAAGTGTTTGACTGGCACATTTTCTCTCCCTGAATTCAAAGGGAAATAGAATTAAACTCTGTCCAAAAGCTGCTTCTTTCCCTCTCAGAGGGGAATTCCAAGCAGAAAGTAGCAGAACACTTTTAAACCCACAAAAATGACCAGATAAATTATTAGGACATAATTCTCATAGCAATGCAGGTGCATAATAATTATTATTAGATATATTTGTTATTATTATTATTTTATATTATATTAATATACTTTATTACACACCTTACTAAAGGTGCATGAGAATAAAATGTGGTCATATCAATTTAATTAGAAATTATGGGGGGGAAGAAAAGCCAAAAGAGTTGGGGGTTTTTAGCTTGGAGAGGTTTTAACTGTCCTGCTGTAACACTTTGATTAATCCTTTGTTCAACCAGATTTTCACAACAACTATCTGCTGTTGCAGATCCCTTTCTCAGGGAGGAAGAACATCCTGTTGACTTCACTGATGGGAATATCCCTCAGTGCTGGAATTGCCTCCTCTTGGAATTTCTTCTGCTGCTGCTTTTTGGCGTAGTTATCTACAAAAGATAAGGAGAACACCTCATGGCTTCCAGATCCTTTTCTCCCCAGAAATGTTATATAATGCAACACTATCAATTCAGCTACTCTAAAGGATGCTGAAAACCCCACCCTGCTCTCCTTCAGCACTTCTGAGCACTCAGATATTTAAAGGCTTAAAATTTGGGTTCTGCTCTCTATAGATTTCCAGAATTATCAGCGAAGGATCAAAATCTGAAAGAAGCAGTACAATTACCTGTGACGGTGTGAGTGGAGTTGAGTGGAGCTGTGCTCATCATGTTAATCCCAAAAAGCAAAATATACCCAATTCCCACAGCCACCAGGAGGTAAACTGGCAAAGCAACTGCCCAGTATCTGAGGAAAAGTTCACACATTGTACGTATCAGAATAACAAATGCTTCATGATAAATCAGTTTTAACCTTGGTTTTGTATCTGTGAGGAATTTCTCCAAGAGGAAAAGAAACAACACCTCTGCCTATGGATCCTGCACTCTCCCAAGATTAATGACTCCACTGGAGCTACTGGTACAAACCATCAGATAAATTCCTTAAAGAAGGTGTTTATTTTTGGATGATGGCCTCAAGTTTACTGTATTTCCATCAGCAAAATGCCAAATTTATCATAAAACATTCCAATATTATTTATTTCACGACACAGTGAAACATTTTCACCACAGCTACGTAAAAAAAATGCTTCACAGGCACTGCAGCCCTTTACCATGAGGGAAAATTTGATTTAAGGCAAGGCCACTATTTAGGAAAAAAAAAAAGTTTTATTATTTAAAAATAATTAATGGTGTCTTAAACATATTCAAATTAAAGAGTTCAATTGGCTGAACTTACTTTTGAGGCCAGTATGTCAGTCCCAAGGAGAACAGCCAAGTCTCAGGAATATAAGCCCAGATAAGGTACAAAACTGCACAAGAGAATTAAAAAGCCACAATAAGACTGATGCTGCTTTACACTTCCTGCATTTTGCTATTACACTTTCTAAACCAAAATACCTCTCCCAAAAGATTGCAGGAGGTGCCTGTCACACAAATCCTGCCCAGTACCTGCTTACACGGGATCAGTTTTGTATTTGCTTTAACAGTTAAATTCTGATTTCCCACGGAGACAGACAAGAATTTATTCCAAGCTGAGCTGCAGAACAACAACAACAACAAATCCCCAACAAATAAAAAACCCCAAACACCTCAATAAAAAGAGGCCAAAGGATGGAGAAAATACTAAAGCAGAAAATGATGTCACAGGGGTCATTTAAATGGAAGAAAACCAGGTGGAATTGCAGTGTTTGGATGGACTGTTCTAAAAAATTACTGAAAATTCTTCCTGATTCCTGCCAAGTTCATCATTTCCACGTCAACAAAACCAATACCCAGAAATCGTGCTCTGTAACAACAAACTGAGAGAAAAGTTTAACACAACTTGAGGGGAACTTGAGGTCAGCACCCAAACAGTGACACAAGAGACAGAACCACAGCAGCTTCCTGGGAGGGGAACTGAGCCCAACTCCCTCTCATTTCTCACCGCCCGAGGGTGGCAAAGACTCACAGCAGGATCCTGGTTTATTGCTTGACTAAAGCGTATTTGCAGCACCTTTTCTCGTGTTCAAAAAGTGTTGTTTACCCTCTCAAACCTTGGTCCTGAGATGGATCCCCAGTGAAATGAAGAAGCCATCAACACCAGCAGAGAAAAACTGATATAACCCCAAAAATTCTCCATTGCTGTTGACCAGATTGACTCAATTTATTTTTTAAGTATTTTGGTGGGGAAGGTAACACTACAACTACCCACAGCGCTTAGTGAAGGTGCAGACGGATGTGATTCAAGTAACAAAGTGATTCAAATGAGAATGCAGCAAAGCAACGCTTCGGGGTGATGGACTCAGTTGCGGGATACTCACTGAAGCCAAACCACGATCCTAAAAAAAGCGCAAATCCATATATTGCCCTTTCTGGCAACGGGGCCGGAGAGTTTTCCACCATCCTCGGCTCTTCCCTTTAACTTCGTGGGGGAGGGCAGAGAACGGCGTACGAGGCTATCAGAGATTTCCCGGGAAGTTGTGGGCGGACCCCCCCCTGTACTCCTGGGTGCTGGGCACCCTGGGTGCTCCCTCACCCTCCCTCCTTGCCTCCTCCGCCCGCAACCCCACCCCCGCCGCCCGGCTCTGCCCCTTTGCTCTCCGGAGGAGGAGGAGGAGGAGGGTGGGGGAAGGGGAGGAAGGCGCTCCCTACCCCCGCTTCCGCATCCGCCTCCTCTCCGCCCGCATCCGGCCGCGCGCGCGCGCAGGCGCACGGCCCGCCGATTGGATGCGTCCCGTGACGTCAGAGGGCGGCCGGCCAATGGGCGGCGCGTCCGGAGGGCGGGGCGCGCCGAGGCGGCGGGAGCGGCGGCGGCCGCGCAGCGGGAGCGGAGCGGAGCGGTGAGGGCGGGATGCGGTACGGGCATGGATATAGGGATGGGTGGAGGGAGTGGGGAGTGCTCAGTGCTCAGTGCTCGCCCGCCTTTCCCCGCGCCTCGCCCAGCCCAGGACCCCGCGCTCGCCCGGTTTGTGTCCGGCAGGGTGACGCACCCGCCCCCGGTCCGCCCGAGGCGGAGCGCGGTACCGTGAGCCTGTCCGGGCTCTTGGAACAGCGGCACGGACAGGGCTGTGCCGGCGGGATGAGACACACGAGCGGCGAGCTGAGGGGCTTCTGGGATCGGATGGCGGCGGAGGGGCAGCCCAGGAGCGGCTGGAACGGGGCGGGGACTGTCCCGGTGTGCTCGGCATCCCGGGATGCAGCCGTGATTCCGGAGGTGCGGCCGTGATTCTGGAGATGCTGCTCCCTGAGCCGCCAGGGAGAAAGTGCCTCAGGTGCCTGGCAGAGGTGAGGCAGCGCCCCGGGGTCCTGTCAGGGGTGTAGAACACAGTCGATGTCAGAAGCTGGGGTTAGGATTACTGTTTTCAGCATGAACCTCTGCTTTCACAAAACCACAGCCTTCACAGAACCCCGGCAAAGTGAGATTTAGCGATGTGATCGTTTGAAGTATTGCACAGCACCTGTTACTTGCCTCTTGCCTTCCTCTCGTTTATTTCTCCTCTTCCCATTCTTTCAGGGTGATGTGCCATGGCTCTGTCCGATTCCGACCTTGTGACCTTGGCTCGTCTTGGAGATCCATCCTACTTTGAACTGGTAAGTGCGTTGGGAAACAGATGGGAAACTTGCAGGATGTTCCAGGGGAATTTATACCTGGATCTGGCACTGGCACAGAGTGCCCAGAGAATCTTTGGCTGCAGCATCCCTGGCAGTGTCCAAGGCCAGGCTGGATAGGGTTTGGAGCAACCTGGGATAGTGGAAGGTGCCCCTGCCCATGGCATAGGGGTGGGATGAGATGATCTTTAAGGTCCTTTCCAACCCAAACCGTTCTGGGATTCTCTGATTCTATGATCAGATTTACAGAGTCATTCACAATGTTGATTCAAGCTTCTCTTACAGGTACCTGACACTGTGCATGATTCCCTTGCAAAAACCCCACACTGGGGCAGAGCCCCGAGCCTGTGTGTCCCCACAGCAGGTGTCACTGACTGTGCCACTGGGCCAGGGCAGGCACTGAGGTGCAGATCCTGTCAGCAGAACTTGCCCAACCTATTGGTCCTCTGGCCATTCCTGGGATGCTGCAGCTCAGCCTGACAGATTCTGTCACTGCAGGGCAATCAGCTCTTGGTTGGTGGGATTTCATTCAGCTCTGCACAGTGACTGCAGCATTGCCCCTTCTTTGTTCTTCCCTCTTCCAATTTCATCCATTTCTTTGTGCTTATTTAATCACAGGATGCCGGACTGGTTTGGGTTGGGAGGTGTGGGGGGTCTCCTCCCCCTGCCCTGGGAGAGGGGCCCTGAGGGGAGGCACAGGATTTCCCTGCCCTGGGTGGGCTCCTTCCCGTTGGTCAGTTCGTGTTCCCTGCGCGGGAGGGACCCTTGGGCCCGGGGCTGTGAGGGCTCCTCAGCAGAGCCATGGGCTGGGGAAATAAACAGCTCTGAAACATCTCCCAACAATCTGTCCATATCTATTTCCTTTCCACGGGACTCCTGCTTTGATACATCTTGTTGCAGTATCTGCACTGTAACAGGGAGGGATCCTAAAGCTCATCCCATTCCACCCCTGCCATGGGCAGGGACACCTCCCACTGTGCCAGGCTGCTCCAAGCCCCAATGTCCAGCCTGGCCTTGGGCACTGCCAGGGATCCAGGGGCAGCCCCAGCTGCTCTGGGCACCCTGTGCCAGGGCCTGCCCATCCTGCCAGGGAACAATTCCTGCCCAATCTCCCATCCAGCCCTGCCCTCTGGCACTGGGAAGCCATTCCCTGGCTCCTGCAGCTCCAGTTCCTGATGAATTTTCCCTCTCAGTTAGTGTTGTGCTTTTTCTGGATAAATTGTACTGCTCTTCTGCTTTTGTACTTCCAAGAATACTTCCCTTGCCTGTTTATTTTCCCTTTCTTGCTGTGCTTAAGGAATCTCAGAAATCCCTGTGCTAATCCATATTTGTGCTGCTTGGAGAGCTCATCAGGAGTTATTGATCAGTGCTGTTGTGAAATCCAAGCTGTGGCTTACTGTCCTCCCCAAAGTACAATTCAAATTATCTAACTTGAATTTCTTCTTTGTAAAGCTCTGCCTTTACAAGGGACTGGTGCCAGCAGAGCCATGATCCCATTCAGAATTTATTTATATCAGTCAAAAACTTTTTGGGAGTTTGCTGCTGCCAAAACAAAGCTCTGTAAGAGTTGTCAGTTCTCTTTCAAGATGAGCTGACTTTGAAATCACAGTTGATTTTTTTTCTTTTCCCTCTTTGTTATTGTGTGTCCTGGCCTGTTAAATACATCAATTTTGTAATTTAGAAGCAGCTCTGCATTTCTGTAAAATGATAAAGCAGAAATGATAATTGAGTTGCAGCATTTGCTGCGATACAGAGTGCTTATTAAAGGACACATTTACAATGTTTGTTAAAACAACAGACTTCGTAGGGATCTGTAAATCAGAATAAACCATTTCTTCTTCAGCTTGAGGTGCTCAAATAGGGTTTAAACCCCTTAAAAGTAATGTGAAATACTAAATCAATTACTCCACTTATTTATGGCTTTATTGAAATATACATAAACTCTCACAACTTCTTCAAAAATATTTTTTTAAAAAGCTGTGTTACCTTCTTAAAGCTTTAAGTTTAGTCAGGTAGTCTTGGACATGATTTTGCTGCCTGATTTTTGAGTTATCAATTCCTAGAATCCTGTTCTAGTGTGATTAAAAATATTGTTTAAATGAGTAGAGCTTTTCCTGTCCATTCATAACCATTAACCTGTGGACATTTTTTAATGCATATGCAGGTAAACAGAAGCTGTTTTTTCTCTAAACCATTTTGTTAAATAACTGTAGCAAAAGGCTTTTTTTTTTTTCTTTCTGTTATTGATTTGTTTGCTTTTTGGCTGTGCAGTAGAAGAAATTGTAAATATCTAAATATATTACATGTAAATATGTAAATTGTGTGTTTATCTTTAGGGTCATGGAACCTTTGGACAGCCAGTGCTGCCTAATCGTAAAACAGGTATGGAAACAAAATCAGTATTCTTCCATTTCTATTGCATTGTGGATCTTTGGATTGCTATTTGATTTTATTTTTTTTTGCCTTATTTTGCCTGAAAATGAGTTCATTATTATTTCTGACCAGAAGCATTGTTATATTCTGGAACAATTCTCATCCTTTTCTCCTAATATAACTGAAATAATCAGTAATATTTACATGAATGCAGGCATTTAGTGCTGTGAGGATGGAGATTCAAGGCTTGTGCTTTTAGGTAGGTCTAAAGACAGCTTCAAGTTGATTTTTTTTTTTTTTGCAGGAAAGGTTTTGCAGTAATAATTAACCAAAAATTCACAGTTACAGAAAAGCAGGTGGCTCAGGTTCTTCAGAATTGCATTTGCTGCACAAAGCTGCAATTTGTGGGAATAAACAGATAAAACCAGCTGTAAAAGTGAATTTTTGTGTATTTTCACACCCTCAGGTGAGGCTGCTCTGCTCTGAGAGCACCTGAAACCCCCCCAATAAACTTAATTCCCCTTTTCATTTCCTCCAGAGGAGCTGAATAGAGCCCTGAATCTCCGTGGCTTTTGAGGACAAACCCTGATGGTTTTGTGCCCTGCTGCTCTGGGCAACATTGCCCTGCTTTGATTGTCCTTGATAATTGCAGGGATGCAGGTGGAAGAGGCTGATGTTTTCCCTGGAAAAGAACATTCCCTTCCAGCCCCTGAACAGCCCTTGTGAGTTCCTCATGTGCACAGGGGCTGCATTTATCAGTTTTTACATTAATTTTCTCATCTTTTTTCTCTTCTTCTTCCATTTTTTTTTCTCCTCTCCTTCCATTATTTTTTCCTCTTCGCCTTCCATTTTTTTTCCTCTTCGCCTTCCATTTTTTTTCCTCTTCGCCTTCCATTTTTTTTCCTCTTCGCCTTCCATTTTTCTCTTAATTCAGAACCCAGGGATGAAAATCCTTCCAGCAGATCCCTATCCTTAATTCCATCTGAATCCCCTCTCCCCCTTCCATTTCAAACCCCCTTCAAGTTGCCAGGTGAGTTGAGAGTGTTCAGATTTCCTCGTTTTGGTTCATTAGGGATGCAGGCTGGAAATAATCAGTGCTTTTCATGTTTTTGGCACTTTGTAATGCCTGGACTGTGCAGTGTCATTCCCCTTTTTTTCCCCTTGGAGGAGTTGATCCCTGTGAGGTGTGGTGCAGTCTGCCTGTGGAGAGATTAAGGGAATATTGCAATGTTATGAAAATCAGGATCTTTGGGACTCTGTTCTACACCACGGAAAGCGTTTCCTTTCTAGAGGAACGTGGGTGAGTATCCTCATTTTCCAAGGGGATTTCCTCCAAATCCTCCCACTTTTCTTTGTTGCCTGTGGAAATTCCTTCTGTGATTCCAGCAGGGCTCACACTGCTGCAGGGATGTTGGGGTTCCCAGTTGGGGCTGAGCTGGTCGAGGCCAGAAGTTCTTGAATTCATAGGAGAAAAATATCAAGGATGGGTTTCTGAAAGTTGGAGTCTTTGGGAGTCCAGAGTTTGGGATCTTTGGGAATCTGGGAAGCTGAAGTTTGGGGGGTATTTCAGTATTTAAGAAGCCTGACAGTTGAAAAGCACCACAACCTTTGCAGCTCTTCTTTTTTTGATTATTATTAGTATTTTGATCATTATTATTATTTTTCTCCCTCCTCCTCTGAAGGGCTCGATTTGAATTTGTAAACATTTTCTTCCTTAGCTCTAATCCCCCTAAATAGTCACAATTGAGACCTTGTAACACCTTGGTGTTTGTCTAAATTATAACTTGTTCTGTTTCCCCTCAGTGTGCAGTTCCTGGGCTGGAACATGAAGCCAATCTGTGAACGCAATGTTTTGGAAGACCTTACTGATTCCATTAAAAAAGTTGCTGTAAGTCCTGTACTTTAACTTGATCCGAGTTTTCAAGTCTAATGAATTAATTCAATCTGTCCCTTGAGCATCTTGGGATGATTTTTATTTCCTTTTGCTGGAGTGAAGACATTATTTGAGAACTGAGTTGCAGCTTTCTGGGAAGAAATTATGGCCTAGGCTTGATTCCAGTTGGGATAACTGAGGAAATATTTGCAGTCAGCAATAAAGCTGATGGATGAATGACTTCAAGACTTTTCCCCCCCCATCTCACTTATTTTTCCCTCATTCAACACATGAGATTTTAAATTTGCTGTTGTTGCTGACTTCAAATGGAAACAGAGCAGTGGGGAGGAGCAGATGAGGAATATTCTCAGCAGCTGAAGGGATTTGTTGTTTTTTTTTTTTTTTTAATTAGGTAATGACATTTTTCTTATTTCATTCCTTGAAATCCCCTGCTCAACCCCAGCTACACTCTGCTGCACCCCACCTCTGCTTTCCTCTTCCCACTCCCTCAGCCTTTTTCTCCTCCATGGAAAAGATTGGATTTACATCCCAGAGTGAAATGGATTTGGAGGAGCAGATTTTGGGATGGTTTCTTTGGATGTCTCAGCTGGTCCTTGAGTATTCAGAGAGCTGCAGGAGTGGTTCAAGGGGCTGAATTTCCTAAGCAGACCTCACAGCACCCATGAATGCTCTTTTCCCATGCCAACACTTATTTTTCAACAGAAATCTGGAATGGACCAGAGCAACTGCTCCAGGGATAGTGAATTCCAGCAGAGCAGGAAATGTTACTGGGTTGAACCTGAGCAGACAGAAATTAGAATTACCACATCTTGAGAACTCAATTTGTACTTGTTTTCTCTCCCTGCTCCAGAACATCCCACATTTCATCAGTGGCATCCTGAGGATTGGCAGTGGAATAGAAAATGTGAGTTTCCAGAATTGTTTGGAAGATTCCCTGGAACTGACACCTCCTCAGCCTGAAGTGCTGGGCATGGCAGAGGCAGAGTGGGGTTGGGAGATTTCCTGATCCATTTTTTGTTGTTTTTTTTTTTTTTTTGTTTTGTTTTGTTTTAACAGAATTCAGTTTCTCGTAGAACAGAACCTGTTAAATTTTCCAGCTTGTAAACTTTGGGCTGTGAAGATCCCTGAATTTCCCTGTGTTTAATCAGTTTTTTCCATACTTGGAATAAAGTCTGGGGCCTCCTGGATGTTCAGTGCAAGAGCTAAAAAACAAGCAGTGAATTTAAAAAAAAAACATTGCAGCTTGTAGCAGCAATAGGAAAACCAGAATAAATACAATTGTGTGTCACTGCTGGATTATCCAGTTGCTGGATTTTTGGGGATATTTGTCTTAGTCACATGGATTTTTATATTCTTTTTCGACTGTCATAAGAAGAAGTTTCTAAACCAAATTTTAGGGGGTTGATAGTATTTTTTTTTAATCATTTCAGAAGTTTCTAAATCAAATTTTAGGGGGCTTACAGTATTTTTTTAATCATTTCAGTAATCACAAAGACATTTCTAAATCAAATTCTAGCATTTGAATGCTTCCCCTGCCTCCTGTTGCACAACTGGTTTGATTCTTGGACTGTGCTGTGCTCGAGGTCTCCAGATATTTGTCTTTTTTTGCTGCTGTCAGTTCAAAAATCAGCAAAACCCTGAACAAATTCAGAGAGTAAGGGCTCCAGCACTGCCCTCTGTTTATGAACACCTTGCTTTGTATATGAATGACCTTTTCTTGATTTTCTTTTCTTTTTTTTTCCCATTTGAAACAGGGTTTCTTTCACCTTGCAGAGGCCGTGGATTGGGTCAGATGCGTGGGGGGTGCCAAGGTTCTGCAGGGCCTGGAGGAGCTTGGGGACTGTGGTCGGGTCAAACTTGCACTTGTTTTTGCTGAGTGTGAGTATGGACAGCCCTGGAGGGGCCAGAAATGAGGAAAAACCACTTTGCTCTTAGAAATGGTGAAATAATTAACGTCATTGTTTTCATTCTGGGCTTCTCCAGTAATAAATAATCATTTTTGAATGCTCCTGTTGCTGGATTTGTTGCAGATCCTCAGTTGTGTGTCAGGTTTTGCTGTCAGGCAGGAGCAGAGCAGGAGTTTTAGTGGCAGAGGATAAACCCTTAATGGCTCAGAGAAATTCCCTCACCCACTGGGTTTTCCTGGATCTTGTCTCCAGGGAAACGTTCCATCACCAGAGTGGCACTGGAAGATTGTGATTTAGTGGAAGAATTGAAAGCTGAGACCTCTGAGAGCTCCAGGAGGGTGAGAGAAGCTCTCTGAATGTGTTTGGGTTGGTTTTGGGGGTGGGGTTCTGATTATCAGGGATTGTAAAAATCCCCAAGTGATTACAGAGAAATGTTTCAAAAGCTCGAGTGTTTCATTGTGCTGGCAGAAACAATTCCTTTTACCACACGAAATAATTACCTGCTGAATTAATTGAGTTTAACCCCAGTGGGGGCTGAATTGTTTGTCCTTGCTCTCACAGGAGAGTGAAGCCATGAAACAGAAAGGAAATGCTCAATTTTCCCAAGGAGCCCTGAGCTGTGCCATTGTGTCCTACACCAAAGCCATCGAGTTTTGGTAAGAGCTGAACTCGCCTTCTTCACGTTGATCCTCATTTTGCACAATTTTGCATCAGCCACTTTAATTAGAGGCCAAATGATACCTAATTAAAGAAAGAACCCAACCCTATCACCCATTTTTCCCCCATTACTGCTGGGTTTTGTGCTTTTACTGCTCCAGAAGTCCTGTTAGGGTTTAAAATGACCCAAGAGCAAGGGGAGCAAATGGGGTGAACAACCATGGACAGCCAGTGTGGGTGTCTTCCCTCGAAATACTCTTCCAAGTGGTGCAAATATTTATCAGCTATGATGCAAAAGGAATAAACACCAAAGATTTTGGCAGCTCTTAGGCTTTATTTCCTTTTGCAAGCCTTGTTTAATTTCTTCCCTAAAAGTGTTTCCTGAAAGGCTCTGGAGACTTTCCTGGGAGAAGGAGATCAAATGGGAATTTTTAGGGCGTTTTCCCCCTCCCACAGGAATGTCAGCAGGGTTGGTGTGTTCACCACAGGTGTTGTGGTCATGAAAATGCTGATTTTACTCATCCTGGTGTCTGTAAAATCCAGGGAAATGGATAAAATCCCGCTTCCCACAAAACCACGTTGTGCAGAGTGTTGGATTTTTCATTTTGAGGGCTGTGGGTTTATAACTGTGCCCTGGAAAGGTTCAGCATTTTGGGTTTATTTACGCTTCCTTTTACCCAGACCGAGGTCTCATCGTGTACAATTCAATTTAATCAATTAATCCCTAATATTCTCTGACTAAATTCCCATAAAGGCCACGTGGCAGGATAGGTTTTGGTCTCAAATTCCAGCTGGTTTCAGCCTTCTTTGGAAAATGGAATCCCTGATGTCAAGGCCGTGAAGGGAGGAGCAGAATTCAGTGGAAAACACAGGAAATCCTGTGGCTGGTAAAGAGCAAAGGAGGTCATGTGATTTCCAGGAACTGCAGGGCTGAGCTGCTCTTGGAGAGCAGGCTGAGAAGAATTTGAATTAGTTGCAAGTTGCTTGAATGGGCCCAGATCTTACAAATGATCCCACAATTAAAATGAACACTCCCAGTGAGAACCTGTAAATCCATGGGGCTTTCTGTGTGTGCTGGGGCTGGAGTTTTTGCAGGCAGTTCTTGTGAAAACTTCATTTTTCTTCTCCTTGGGGCTTCCAGAAGTAATACCCACTATTAACTCTTCATAATCTTATTTTTTTTAAGCCCTTTGAACCACCTCCTGTATGGAAACCGAGCTCTGTGCTTCATCCTCACCAGGCAGTACGAGTGAGTAACCCCTGAGATGCTGGGCTGAGCTGCATTAAAACTTGGGCACATTTATAAGAAAAGAATAGTTTTAAAGCTAAAATACAGAATTATTTGTGTTTATGGGACTGCAGTTATTTGAGATCCATGGATTCTCCATCCCTGGAAGTGTCCCAAGGGTGGGACTTGGAGTACCTGGGACATTGGAAGGTGTCCCTGCCCATTTTGGGGTGGAACTGGGTGAGCTTTAAGGTCCTTTCCCACCCAGACTATTCCATAGTTCTATGAACTGCTGTTCTATTCAGTTTTTATTTTTATATTCTACTTCTTCTATTTGTATTTATGCTTTTTACACCAGCCTGTAGATTTTTCTGAGGTACAAATAGTAAATCCCTCCTCTTTCCCTCCTCCCAGGAGAGCTGCAGTTGATGGAAAAAGAGCCATTATTCTCAAGCCTGATTGGCCAAAGGTTGGTTTCTTACATGTTCCAAAAATGTCTTTTTTTTGGCATTTTAAAGCAAGATGAGAACCCAGAGTTGATTTCTTATGAATGAACACAGAGCCCTGGGGACTGAGAATTCTGCCAAGTGCCCAATTTGCTTGGGTTTTTATATTTAAAATGTTATTTTGAGCTGCCTGTCAGTGTTGGTACGAGGTGCTTGGCATGTGTAAAGACAGAGAAAATGTTTATTATGCTGGGAGTTGTCACAGTACTTTAAAAAGAATAAATGTAGATAGAATATATTCAAAAGTCCTGATTAATGGCCAGCAGGTGTTTCCCAATATTCTTGGCCTGAAGGAGAGTAAATAACGGATACTTAGAAAATTGCAAAGTAGTTGAGATTAGGAGGAAAAAGCAAATTTGCTCTTTTCCAAAGCAGAGAAAGCAGGAAAAAAGCAAATTTGCTTTATTTCCAAAGCTCTTCCCAGTGATTTATCTCTGTTTCAACGTGCTGAGCAGTTCAAAACTGATTCTCCATCAGCAGAGAGCAGTCCCCTTCCTGGATGATACAAACTTTGACTTCTTGCTGCCTGCTGCAGCTGCTTGGGACATAAATCCTTCTCTCAGTGGTGTGGGTGAAACCTCAAAATCCCCATTTCTGTCCCTGTAGGGTCACCACCACTACTGCAAAGCCCTGTCCCTGCTGGGCAAAGCTGAGGAGGCCCTGGAGGCCAACGAGAGAGCCCAGGAGCTCTGCAAGAAAAACCCTGGGGGGCTCAAAGAACTCATCCAGCAGCATGAGAAATTAAAGAAGACCCTGGAAGAAATCCACGGTAATTTTTTTGCTGACTGCAAAATTGGTACCTTTGCTTTGAAACCAGCTCAGTTTTTGTTTTAATTCCTCCCTCGTTTCATTTTCTGTAGGTACTAAACATCACCAGAAGGCAGGGAAGCCTCTGCTTGAGAAAAAGTAAGGAATTGGCAAGTTTGCTTTGCTTTTAATTTGTTTTTTGTTTTTTTTTTTTGTAAGTAGCAATGCTTACCATAACATTGAACTAATACATAATGTAGATATTGCATCAATTTTGTTGTCTTATCAGTAAATAAAAATGGAAGTAATAAATTGATTAGGAGTACAGAGGATTTCTAAGAACTAAATAAACTTACCTGGAGTATCCAAAGCAGCGTGGGCAGCAGGGCCAGGGTACTTTTAATTATTAATTGCCATTATTAATTATTTAATTAAAAAAACTAGAAATGTAATCATTGAATTGCAGTCCCTCTTGTAGAAAATGTGATTTTTTTTTGTTGTTGTTGCTGTATCTTTGCACAAGTTTGGATTGTGGAATTTGAAACTATAAAAATGACTGATGAAATCTTTTAAATACATTTATGGAATTACACCTCTGAGAGGGGCAAACTCCTTTATTTGTCCGTTTTTTCATGTTATACATGTGTTAAATATGGAGAAAAGGACAGGGATTCTCTCTTTTTACACACCAGAGACTGCACCTCTTCAAAATCTCCTTTAAAAAGCTCCCAAGAAAAGAAAGAAGTAGAAAAAGACAAGAAGAGAGCCCAGGCTGAGCCCAAACATCACCATGGTCCTCAAAAACGTGATGCCAAGGTACAGCTGGAATTGCAGGAATTCCTGCCTGGAATTCTGCAATTCTTTTAGCAATTGGGCACTTTTCCTGGGATATTTCGCTGCCAAACTGGGATTTAAAGGAGGTGGGAGGTGGTTGTTTGGAGGAGGAGATGGCCAGTGTCATGTTTTTACACTAATTATTGATTTAAAGAGATGATTTGTGACATTTTTGTTGTCCTTGCTGTTGTTATTGTAAGATAATAAATCATAATTTATATATTCTGATTTAGCCTATGGATTGCACTATAAAAAAGCTGCATCATGCAGAAAATGCTGGTAAATAATGTGAATTTACAGCTGTGGCAGGACAATTCCAGCAGAGCTGTGGGGAAGCTGTTTGTGCTCTCAGAGCAGGGGGAGGGCCCTGGGCAGTGACGTGGCCCTGGGAAAACGAAACCAGAGCAGGAGGGCAGGAAATGGAACTTTTGGAGTTTCTTGGCAGAGAAAAACCAGCTGGGAAAAGCCCCAGAAGTGCTCAGATTTTCTTTTATGTTCTCATGAAAACTCTCATCTGTTTTCATGCCATGAAAATCTCTGTAGGTCTGTAAGTTTGTGTTCCCTCAGTGGAAAAGGCTGGTGTGTGTGTCAGATTTGCAGCTAATATCAACTGATAAGAGCTTGAGGGGAAAATCATTACAAAAGCAAATTATTTTTCTTTACCTCTTGATTAAGAACATAATTCAGCACATTTTCATTTCTTTAGTTGCTGAGGGTTTGCTTTTTTTGGTTTTTTTGCTTTGTTTAAATCCAGTGAGGGAGATTGATTTGGGTTTTGTCATCGGATATTTTTGTCATCAGGTGACTGAACCCCAGAGAACAGAAGGCAAAATTTCCACGCTGGAGCAGCCTCCAAGTGAGTTTATTTTTGCTCTTTATCAAGTCAGAGCCTCTTCTTCCTCTGCTGCTGCTGTAATTAATAATGAGAAGTGCATTTCCTGTCATTTTCACAATAACCAATCATTTACTTCTTTCTTAGACACTTCTGTAGTTGTGTTGTAAGTCCTTGATGCTTTAGTAATTTGAATCTCCTTGACATGGATGAATTCAGGATTGAAATTGGAATTGGATTGGATTGGATTGGAATTAAGAAGTAAAATCTGAGTCACAGGCTGGAAGTGCTTTCCTTCCCCCTGAGCCAGGATCTGAAAGGATTTAAATTTAACAGGAGTCTGTATTTCAGTGTTTACAATTAATTTGTGGTTAATAAAAGCTCCATCAGAAAATAATTCTGCAGGTAAAGAGGAAAGAGGCCATAAAATATTTGGCAGAGTAGATCTTTAGCTGCAGACTTTGCGAGTTTTAAGTGTGATTGATTGTTCATGTTTGGGGCTTTTTTTTGCATAAATAAATCATTTTATAGACAGAACTCCCGCCCCCCCCCCCCAAATCTCCCCCAGTACCAGAGTTACTTTTCTGCAGGGAAAGTGGAGTTCAGGCAGTTCTGAGCTTCAAAAGGAAATCTTTCCTTAAATTTTCCTTGGGATTTTTACCACCTGCTCTCACTTGTCTGAAGTCTTTGGTGCCTGTTCCTTGGCATATTTAGATACCTGAGGAGGTGGCAAAGCACAGAGCACTCGAAAATCGGATTTTAGGGAGCCACTGAAGGTGTATTAGAAAATCCTATTTTTCAATGAGCAGTAGGAGAGGTGATCCTGCCCTTGTGAGCTTCGGACATCTGTGAACGTCTTGAAGGATGAAAAGGATTTCTTGGGAGATGGAAAATGTGGGGAAGGTTGCAAAGGAGAGCTCGAGATGTTTTTGTTGGAAAAGTGTTACGTGGGAGGATAATGGAGAAAAGAATGAAGACTTTCTTCTTCTGTGAAGGCAGGCTGGGAGAGATGGGATTGCTCAGCCTGGAGAAGGTTTTGGGGACACCATAAAGCCCTTTCCAGGGCCTAAAGGGGCTCCAGGAGAGCTGCAGAGGGACTGGGGACAAGGCATGGAGGGACAGGAGCCAGGGAATGGCTTCCCAGTGCCAGAGGGCAGGGCTGGATGGGAGATTGAGAAAAAAATCCTTCCTTGTGAGGGTGTGGAACCCCTGGCTTTCTAAATCCCTTCTCCAGGAGGAGTGTGGGCATGACTGGATCCATGTTAAGTGACAGACTTGGGCACTGGTTTCTGTCCAAGGATTTATTTGGGTGTAATCGATCCTTCCTATGAGTTTGTCCCTCAGGATTAAGGATGGCAAACCCAGTATATTTATATAGGTAAAACAAATCCTGGCTCTCAGTTGGTGGTGGTACCGATTAGAGTCAGGGATTTTAATCAGTTATCTATTACACAATAGACATGATTATAACTGATATTTTAGTGCATTGTTTGTTCAAGCAATAGTTTAATAATGACTATTTTTTGGCCTGGAGAAGAGAAGGCTCCAGGGGGAGACCTTAAATCCCCTTCCAGGGTCTAAAGAGAGCTCCAAGCGAGCTGGAGAGGGACTCGGGACACGGGATGGAGGGACAGACAGGACGAGGGGGAATGGCCTTGAGCTGAAGGAGGTGGTGCTGAAACCAGCTAGAAACAAACTTTGTAACCAAATGTGAAGCCTTAGAAAGCAGCCATTCCTTACCCTCAGTGCTGGACACATCCAGAGACTTCAACATCACTTCTGCTGGAGTTCATTTCCGTGCATCCACCTCTTCCTGGGAGTCCCTTCGTGGCCCTGGAGGGTTGTCTGAAGGGGTCTCTGGGTTTGTATTCACTTGAGAGCCCCCAATATTCTGGGTTTCCTTTCCTCGAGCTCCTCTTTGGGCGTGTGCTGTTGTTTCTTGTTGCACAACTTTGCCACAACCCCGCTGTATTCCTCCCTGAAGGATCTGTTTCTCCCCAGTTCCCAGCTGTGTTCAGCATCCCCTGTGCCTCCCTGACATTCCTTTATCTCCTTTGCAAGCTGCTCTCTAAGCTCTTATCCAGCAGCTTCAGGGGAACTGAACATTCCCCTTCTCCGTGTTGCCTGTCAGGACAGGATGAAACTGGGCATTAAAGTAGAAATTCTTCCCTGGGAGAGGGCTGAGACCCTGGCACAGAGAGGCTGGAGAAGGGGCAGGGTGGCTGATTTTCAGAGGAGTTGAGGAAGGGAGAGGGATAATGCTGGCAGAGATCCGACAGTCCTAGGCCAGAGACCACGGTGTGTGTTGGACGCAGCAATTTCCAAAAACTCGTGCTCATCCCATGTTTCTTCTTTATTTTCACTGCTTTGTTTTCGCTTTCTCTTCTCCCTTTCTCCTCCCCCTCGTTTTTCAGAGCAAAATATTTGATTTGAAGGGAGGAGGAGGAGGCTGCCAGTGACTGGCTGGCCCCAGTTTGCTGTGGGTGGGGAGGAAGAGCATTTTTTTTTTTTCCCTTTGCCTTTGTTCCCTGAACTTGCAGGAGTTTTAATGGAAAAGAACTTAATGCCACATTATATTATTGCAAAGCTATTGGCCTTTTTGATTTATTTTTCGTGCTACTTCCTATTTTTGGTCTTCATGTACTGCTTCTTTGAGCTTGTGTATATTTTTATTAAATATCTTTGGTCACTCCTAATGGGAAGTGCTGGGAAAAGTAATACTACTTCTCCTAATATTTTTAAGTGTTTGTGGGGTAAGTAAATCATGTTTTCTGTGGAATTAATGTATTTCTTTAAGTATTTCAACTGTAAATCAGCTGAATTTGCTTGTTACCTTTATTCAGAAGCTTTTTTGTTTAATCTGAAAGCAGCATTTGAAGTTGGGTGTTGTAGGGGAGGAGTTGTTTCTATGGGAATTGTTTCTGGAGTAATTTTTGTTGAATGGCTTTTGAAATTAGATCATTCAGTGCAAAACCAATGCTGATTAATTTCTTCCTTTGCTGGTGAGGTGGTTTCTTTTCACTAAGGTTTTGTTGTGGATTAGATTGGTTCCTTAAGGAAAAGCAACACATAAAATGAAGAGAAGGTGAAATATCTCAGCCTCTGGATGGTTAAATGATGATGTGCTGGAGGTGTTTTCTGCTTCTCAGGAGGATTCTTGTTTCCCATCGTTTTAAGTATCTCTATTCAGAGGAATTTGTGGTGATTTTTGGTGTAGCTTTGGAGTTCCCATGTGTTCCAGCAGACATCCACTCAAGGAGTGGTTCATGAAATAAGTCTGAACATGTTCAGTCTTTGTGACTCTTGATTTTTGTGCTGACTCCTTTAAATTTCAGGTCATTGAGGAGCTTTTGATGAGAAATGGCTCCTGGGATGAGGCACTAAGTGCCCATGGATAGGATTTAACCTGAGGAATGTTTATGGGACACCTCCCCTGCCTGGAGGGAGAGTACTCAGGGCTGGATCTGGATTTTTTTTCCACAGTTGATGTCTTTCAGTATTTCATGTTTAAAATACTCTGAGTAGCATTTTTAAGCACAGATGGTTGCTAAAACTTCATGTATAACATTTATAACTCCTTCTCCTGTTTTCAAATTTGACTTTCCGGTAGTTGAGCATAACAATAAACCCAAAAGTCACAATCCAGGTGCTGGAGTGTTTTTCCCATGGCTGTGTCCAATAAAAAAGATGATTTTGCAGTTAATGGCAGGAATTCCTGCGTTTGCCCATCACAGTAAAGTATTAGAACACATTTTCTCCTTCCTCCTTGCTCAGGAATTGTTTCCTCAGTCCCTGTTCCACAGCAGGGTTGGATCTCTGGAGTTGGGAAGTGCCTCAGTGAACTTTGTGTGAGGTCTTTGATGTGAAATTTGGGAGTTAAAAGCGAATTGGTCTCACATGATAAATCCTGCCTTGTTTTTGTCATCCAGCATTTCCACACTGTTGAATTTATTTATTTTCTAGCCAGGGCCATCTGTCTCTGGTTGTTTACATTTGAGATTGACAGGGGTTGAACTGAATTTTAACTCTGGGGTTTTGAAGTAAAAAAGTCTTCCTCATCATTTTTTTCTAGAGAAACTTGAACTTCTGTGGGGATCTGTTACTCCCTTTGAAAATTCTGATTGTTCACTGATAGTATAACAAAAAAAACCCCAAACCCCAAACAATTTTATTATAAAATATTGCACAATGTTACTTTATAATACATCTCATAATGTAGAATGTATGTACTGTAATATACTGTATTATTCACTATCATATAATTTATAGTATATATAATGTATAATACATTATAACATAATGTATTATATGTTTAACAATACATAATTATATAATAATGATGATTATTTTATATATATATATACAATAATATCAACTGTGCTTTTGTAGGACAGACTGATTTCTTTAGCTTGGAGTCCACTTTAATAGTTTCAATTTTGTGGAGTCAGATCACACCTTGCAGGATTTTAAGATTCTTCTATTTGTTTGAAATCTTTCCCCTTTTTAGGTTTCATAAAATCCTATACTATTGAACCAAAATAAAACCAAATTCATGGTATTAACACTTTTTGGTTGTGTTAGTTTTGACCTGGTCAGTTTTTAAGATCTGCAGTTTCTAGAGCAAAAGGTGAGTTCCCAGTGCATTTTTTTGGTTGCTTGTTTTAGGTAATGATCGTCTTGTTTAAAATCCTTTCCCTTGTTACAGACCAAAGTCAGCAAAACAAACGAAGGCCAAAAGCCAAAACTTGTGACTATGAAAAGATGAGGTAAAAAAGACTTTATTTTAAAATTGGTTATTACTGTGAGCTATTTTATGGAAGATTAATGTCACTTGGATGTGCTGCTTGCCTCTTACTTGTGGCTTTGTGTACATTTTTTATGTCCTGATAAGTGGGTAAAGTCCCCAAAATTCCAGTTTTTCCACAGTTACTACTTGAAAACTGAACATGTTCCATGCCCAGCTGAATTTTAATAAATGAAGGCATCATTTGAATAATTGCTGTTAAAGCAGAGGGGTAACAGAAGTTTTGTCTCAGTTGTTACATCCGAAGTTACACCACAACACAACTCACTCTTACCTCATTTCCAAGGCCTCCTTTGCACCAAATCATTTTTCAAGCTCTGACACTTCCTGAGCTCAGGAAAAAGATGAAATCTGGTTTTATAACTTTTATACTTACAAAGATACACAAGTTCTTATAAGAACTTCACTTGGAATCCTTTGGTTGGTTGTTGGCTCCAATTTTCACTTAAAGCACAACCAAAGTCAGATTTTTAAATCAGGGGTACTCCTGTAGAACAGGAGTGTGAATGGTTGTGTTTGGTGGTTTGGGGCTGAAATTCAATTAGTGGAGGTAAAAAGCACTGTAGATTTTATGGATAGTAATTATGCTTCCTTAAAGTTTAACAGAGGCAATTGTTGTTGCCAGTGGTGCTGGGGCTGCCACGCTCCAGAGATTCTTGGTTGTGTTTAGGATGGCTCAGAACAGGAGGGTGCAGCAAAATAAGATTTTCCCATGGAAATAGGAATGTTTCCATTAAAGAGAATTGTTCCAAGGCAGATTCCTGGTGCAGAAGAGCCCAAGCCTTTAGGAAACCTGGTTGCTCCCAGTCCTAATCTAAGTGTGACCACAAACCCAAATATCTTTTAATCAGTGTTTATTGCAGTGTGATCCTGTTGTTCCCTCATAATTTTTTGAGTACCCCTGTAGGTAGGAAAATTGAAATTTTGCCACGGGAGAGGTCACTGATGCCATTCAGCTGAATTAGCACTGGCTTCCTTTTCCTTTCACTATAAGGAGAGGAAATTTTTTCATTTACTCTGGAACAAATCCTCTTTAAAGCAGCTGAACCAGCTCCAGAATTGCTTCTCCACTGGGGGAGTTGATGGAAATCACACAGTTTATTAAAAATTAATTTAGATTTAAAGGACTTTACAAACCCTTGGTGCCCCTGTCCTGCTTTTTGTAGGGATGACGTGGATGTGAAGAGAGAGCCTAAGGCCATGGAGGATAAAGGCTGCAGTGCTGTGCCACAGGTAATGGGAATTCAGCAGCTCATGGCCTTAAACTGGAAATGATTTGTCATTTTTCAGGAATGTTGCAAAAAATCTTGGTTTGTTCCGAAATTGGGCTCTGTGCTCTGCACGGCTCTGATCAGAGGCAGAAACTCTGTGGTTACACTGATTTATTCTGGAGTTCTCTTCTGGTTCCTCTTTCTTCTCCTGCTGTAAAACCTGCCTGGGAATCATTCAAGGCTTTATAAAGCCCTTCCCAAAATTCTGCCTAAATGTTTTCCTGTGCTGGATACGTTTGGGAATAACCACAGAGCATTTTGTGGGATGGCTGTGGGAAACCCTATAGAATTGATACATTAAGGGAGAATTCTTCTCTGGGCTCAGCACCAATAAATTCTTGAAGGAAATCATGGGAATGCACATAATTAATCCTTTTATCCCTGTTAATTGGGGATGCAAACACCAGAAATCTCAATTCTGATGAAATACCTCACAGGACAAAGCTGAATTCAGGAGAAGGTGCAGGTTCTACCTGCCCTAAGACCCTCTATTTCCTATCAAATACCTGTTTTTGTTTTTTAATTCAATACTGGTGTTGGAAGGAGCATTTTAATTAATGTAATCAGCTTCATCTGTCGTGCAAGTTACCATTTAACTAATATAATTTATTCTGGTCTGTAACTACATGGGACAGCATTAACCCAGTGGTTTTAGGAAGTTAAAATAAATCTGCATTATTTACAGTCTGCCTGGTGGAAATTCCTGCAGATTTCAGGAAGTATCAGTAGTGAAAATATAATAACTTGATAACATAATAACAACATAACACAATAAAATCATGAACTCTGCAGCCTTCCAGTGTGAGCTGAGCTGAGCTGGATGCAGGGTGTTGCAGAAGGAAACAACTCCCAGCTTTTCCAAAAACATTTGGATGCAAAATGGGAGTGTGGAAGTGAGGAAAAGCAGAAGTCTGGGTTGTCCTTTGGGGTTTTGAAGAATTAAAATGATGCTTGAACTAAAGGTGAAGCTTTCTGGAGAGAAAGTTGGAATGAAAACTGGATTTTTAAGAGATTAGAAGCTCCATGAAAATCTAGTTTAGGAGTTTAGTAAAAATGCACCTCGTTTGCTGCTTGAAAAGTGAAATTGTAGTAAAACAATTCAGGAGGAAGCAGAGAATTTCCACTTGGCTGTCAGAGAAGTATTTTAGCAAATATTTATTTTCCAAAGCAAGTATTTTTCTTGCTTTGGAAAGCAAAAAAAAACCCAAAGAAAACATTGTTTTCTTTTGAACTTACTCCCTTTCCCTGCACATTCCAGGTGGATTTCAGTCCCTTGCCAGATGTTAAATCCCTTGGGCTGGAGGGTGGTGCAGCCTTGCTGGACAGTGATAAACCCATTTTATTACCGCTGCTGAGAGCTTTGAACACTCCAGAATTCCCGGTAAACTGTGAGAAATAACCTGGTTATTTTTACAGAACTTCACATTTATCCATTCAGCTCCTCCCTTCCCCCAGAATGAGGCTGATCCTCGAGTTGCTGGCTGCAGGGCCAAGTGTTTCCCTGCTAATTGTGAGAACAGGGTGGAAAACCAACCCAGCAATACAGGATGTATTTGGGGGGGGGCAGTGTAAAAATAGTTTTGGGGGCAGTGTAAAAATAATTTTAGGTGCAGTGTAAAAATATTTGCCAAAATATTATTATTTATTTTAAAAAAGAAAAGAAAAAAAAAAAGGAAAATGCAGTTTTCTTCTGGGCTGACTTTCCCTTTCCCTGCACATTCCAGGTGGATTTCAGCAGTCTGCCAGAGGATGTGGTATCCCTGGCTCGGGATGGCTGCAGAGCCCTGCTGGAGCAGCAGTGCCACAGAGCTGAACGAGCCTTTTCCCAGCTCCTGAGCCTCCTCTACACCTCCAAACTGACGGTAAACTGGGAGCCCTTCCCTGCTTGGGGCCAGTGATGGAGGTTTCTGCCTTCCCACACCCTGTACCCCTCATCCCTCTCCCCAAAATAATCATTATTGTGTTGGATTGTTGGCAGGTATTTTTGGGAATGTTCCACACGCGCCTGCGTTTCCGAAATATTGCAGAATAATGTTCTTAGAAGAGTCATACCAAATGTTTGGTTCAGATATTGGGGTTTTTTTTTAAATAAAAAGCTCCATTGTTGGTTGGGCTTAAAGGTGTTTCCCAGCCTCAGTGATTCTGTGATTGTCAGATTCATAACAATGAAGGGTAAAAAGGATTTTGATGGCAAATTCTTTGAAATTTGGTGTCTGTGTATCTGTACCCAATCAGTCCCCAACCCCAGGGTCATCCTGGATTTTTTAAAATTAATTTACAGTATTTGTACCATGTTTTTGCTGTGCTTTTGCTATAATTTGACTCTTTTTGTTTTGCAGTATGCGAATATTCTTAATATTAATTATGTTATACTTATCTATGGACATGCCACTGCCCTCCTGGGATTGGGACATCCTGAGGTAGGACATGAAGTTATTTTAATTTATTTTACATTTATTTATTTAAGTACTGCTTTCATTCCAAGCCCTAGCTCGGGCAGTTTCCCATCCATTTTTGTGTCTTCCTAACTGAGAGAAAATGAGGGGGGAAGGAACCTTGTGCCACATTTTAGAATTTAATATCTAGGACTAAATCCTTGATGATTTTGATGAATTAGGTTATCAGATAAAATTTCTTTTCAAGCTTTCAAGTGAGATTCTAAGTATTAAGAAATTACAGCTTCTATAAAATTTTATAGAAATAGGAATAGTTTTTATTTCTGCTTTGTAACGTGGCTCTGAGCTGGTGTTTTGAACCCAAATATTCTGCTCCTAAAACAAGAGACAGGAATTGCTTTGGGTTCTGGAAAATGCAAAAATCAGCACTGGGGGTTGGGGGTTTTTTGGGTGTTTCTTCCTGCAGTGTTTGGTGATTTTCAGTGTTTTACAAGGAATTGAAACATAGCTGAGCTCAGTCATTGAATTCCTTTATTTTACAGCAAGTCTGTGTGTACAGAATAAATTGGTTTTTTTAGAAAAAGAGAGGGAAGCTTTGCCTGTGATCACAGGGCTGTGTAATTCCATTTACTGTTCCTGAGACTGATCAACAAATAGCACACACTGACCCACTCTAAAGCAGGAAAACACCCAGGGAAAGTGGAAATACTCTGGCAAAACTCCATGTATTTGTGTCTCACCTTTCTTTTAAGGCACTGGCAAACGCTGAAGTTCAGTTTAAGAAAATATTGGAGGACTATCCAGAGGAAAGTTGTTTTTGTTTGGCACACTACGGGCTTGGAAGGGTTTACCTCAAGCAAAACAGGTTGGTCTAATGGAAAATTTCAGGGTTTGAGGGGAAAAAAAATCTTTTTATTTGAGGAATTGTGTGTGGTGGGGCTTTAATTGTTCTGTGTTAATCACTAAATTCATCCATCAGATGGATTTGGTCCCGCTGGAAGTTTGTTCCTGCTCAGGATCTGATGGAAACTGGTGAATTGAGCTGATTTGAGGGAGTATTTGGGATTCAGGGATAGGCCTGCCCAGCACAGCCCTGCAGTGGGGGAGAGCTTGGGGGAGAAGAACAAAACCCCTTTGTTCTGGGGGGAAAATGAATCCTGAAGAAAGAGGAATTTATCTCATCCCTGGGGAGCTGGAGTGTGACCTTGGATCGAGATAAGGTGGCTCCAGGGAGTCACAAATTCCCTGGAGCAGATAAGGAGGGATGTTTTCCTGAGCTGGCCACATCCCAGAGAGATGGGGGGAGCCTGAATGCAGGGACAGGCCAAGAAACAAACTGAGAACAAAAGGCTGGAGCTGCTCCCAGTGATATTCCTGCTGGAGTTTCTTCCCCATGGGAAGCGTGGAGAGGCTGCGAATCCTGGCTGCCGTGGGGGCAGGAGCGGTGGGAAGCTTGTGGAGGGATTTTAGGATGGCACTGGTGCTCTGTGGGATCAAAATCCCCCCTAAAGGCTCGTGGTGGGCTGAGTTGGGCTGGCTGGGAGTTCCTCACCCAGCTGTGCTCCTGCTCCTCAGCGGGAGAGGGGAGAAATTCCATGGAAAAGCTGTGGGGTCGAGGTAGAGACAGAGAGACACTTCCTAATCCCTCATAGGAAACAGACCCACCAGGAGGAAAACCAGCTTCTTGTCCATTAAAATAGAATTGGAGAGTGGGAAACAAAGTAAAACAACTGAAACCACCTTTTTCCTCCCCTCCTTTATCCCAGGCTGGAATTCACTCCCTCATTCCTGACTCTTTCCCTCTGAGCTCTGCCCACAGGGATGGGGAATGGGGGAGCTTTTTTCCTTGCTCCTCACAGCTGTGCAGGAGGTTTTGTCCTTTTATCCCTGCTTTCTCTGAGGTGCCAGAGCCTTTCCCAGCTGTGCCCTGGGCTGGGTTTGTTGGATCCATCTGGAACTGGGCCTCTCCCATTCCTCAGGGAATGGTCCCCACCTGCCTGCCCACCCTTGCCATGCCAAAATAATGCCAAATAAATAATATTCCATACCTTCTCCCCTCCTCCTGTGGAATGTCTAAAAGCACCTGCTCAGGGGGTGTTGGGTGCTCAGAGGGAATTCCTCCTTCCTGGCTGAAGTCTGTGTCCCAGGAGCTGCCTGCATCCCATTCCCATGGTTGTGGCTCATTTCCTTGGCAGTTTTGACCCCAAAAAAGTCCCTGCACAGGTGACAGCACCTCTGGCCAGCCAGGCTAACCCAGGCAGAGCCATTCCCATGCCTGTACTCCCTGAACTCAGGGGAAAACCCAAATCCAGGCAGCAGAGTCTGTGTCCCCTCCCTGGCTGAGCAGCTGAAGGTCACTCGTGTCCCCCGTGTCCTCACCCCAAATTCCCACAGCCATGGATCCCTTGGGAGCACAGGCTCATCCCTGCCTGAATGCTGGGCCCCTTCCTGCCTCACACCTGGAATGTTTTATCTCAGAGATGAACAGAGCACTGAAGGAGCCAGGTGTTCCCTCATCCCACATCCTCTCACTTGCCACTGTTTGCTCCTGGGAGGATAAGATGACTCCTGGAAGTTGTGAGGGAGATCCTTCCAGGAGATCTGAGTGTGCTTTACCTGTTCCAAACTCCAGATTTGCCTACGCCCTCAACCAGTTCCTGAGGTCAAAGCTAATGATTGATTTCAAGATTATCCCTGGAGTTTTAACCTGGCCAGGAACGACTCAGGTCATCGAGGAGACACGAATGGAGAATTTACAGGTATGTTACTAAAAAAGGAACCAAATAGAAAATTGTCCTCCTCCTCCTTGCCAAGATCCAAGGAAGGTGTGGCTGAATGAAGGATGGGAAGCACCCCGTGGACAGGAGCTCTGTGTCAGGCTCTGAGACCCCAAGGTGACCTGGTTGAGGATTCAGTGAGCAATTCCAGCTCTCCTTCTTCCACAATGGGAATTGTGCAGTTCCCACAGGCCAGTGGTTTGGGAGAACAAGCATTGTGTGAGCTCACCAGGCGTAGACATTGATCATTTATCATTTATCAGAGGTGTCCAAGAAGGGCCTGGGTGTGGCACTCAGTGGCAAGGTGGGGATGGCTCACAGTGGGATCTCTGAGCTCTTTTCCAGCCTCAGGGATTTTGGGATAACGTTTGGTTCTCTTCCTTGCACGCTCCCAAACTTTCAGGTGTCAATTCAAAGCAGAGTTCTGGAGAGAGCGGTTCGAAATCTGAACTGGCAAAAATGTGAAGTTGAAAATTGCAGCAGCTGCTGCTTTTAAAACCAAATAGGAGGCTTTGGCCATGTAGCTCCTGGATTGGGATTTCCATGGTAAAATTCCCTATTTGGCTGGAAAAATCTGGCACCAGGAGCTGCTCTGCACAGAGGCATTTTTGGCACAGCACAACTCTGAAGGTTTTTCAGTGGATAAGCTTGGCCAAAGTCCCCAGACCTGCTGAGTTTGTGGTACAAACAGCACTTCTGGGCCTTTTCCTACCAGAATCCCACCTCAGGATTTCTCACAGACCTCCCCCAGCAGCCTGGATACAGCAATCTGTGGTCTGGGAACTCTGGATAATGCAGATACCTGCCAGGGTTTGTCAGGGCTCTGTTCTTGGTGATGTTTTATTGATCTGAGCTCAATTCCAGCCCTGTACTGACTCCACATGAAGCCACTCTGAAGTTTTTCCCTCAGAAATTATCCTGGGAGACCTCCCTGGCTCCCCAGGGCTGAGTCTGAGCTTGATCCTTAGCCCAGATCTCTGGTGAGACTCTGGGAATGTTGGGAATCTTCAGAAATGAGCCATAACCTCCTATTTTTGTCCCATGATCTGAGTAATCTATTTTACCATGTGGACAATGGAAAAATTCCCACCCTTTGGAATTGCTCAGGATGTGGGGCACTGGTTCAGGATAAACCTGCATTTTTCTTTTTGTGTGGAGCTGAGTGCTCACAGCTTCCAGCACTTCAAACAAACCCTGGAATATTTTGGCCATAAAAGGCCAATCTTCCATGGCTGTCACTAGGAAAGAGTTGGTTTTTTTGGGATCAGTCACTGCTTTTCCAAGACAGTTGTGTTTCACTGCAGTCCCCAGGAGTTTGTGAGTAGAAGTGGAATCTTTCCCTGATTTCTGTGCAGTTTGTCTCATGTAATTCTGTGTTTTCCAGATGGCTTTAAGGAATTATATTGAGGAATGTAAATTCCCTCCAGAGCCAGATGCTGTTTGTCGATATCAGCAGTGCCATGGCTACTCCAAAATCCAAATATTTTTTACAGACCCAGACTTTAAGGTAAATTTTCAGTTGGAAAAGGTTTGAGAAGTAAAACTTGATGTGTTTTTTGCCCCTTTTTATACGATCTAAGCTGAGCTCTGCTTTCTCTTGTGGTTTGATTTTGGTTTTGGTTCCATTTCTGCCATTTCTCATTTTTAGGGTTTTATACGTGTTATTTGCTGTCAGCAGTGCAGAGTGGAGTTCCACATCAGCTGCTGGAAAAAGCTGAAAACAACAAGCTACAGTGATAAAAATGATAAGGTAAGGCCTCTCCCAGACCAGAATTTTTTAAATTTTTGTCAAGATTCCAATATTGAGATATGTGAAGGGATTTCACAAAATTCAGCAGCCAGGATAAAATGAAGGGAAATCATCAGGCACCATGGGAACTCCTAAAAGTATTCTGGAATCTGCCTCTTGGGGGTGGTGCCGCGGCCGGAGGTGGGGAACAAATAATGACACCAATATGATGTGAATATGTTCTGCTTTATTGCTGTACCACTACATCTTTTATAGTATTGCTGCCAAACTGGCTGAGCTACAAGCAATTCCTTATTGGTTCATTACAATATGTGGTGCAATACAATTGGTTCGTTATTAATAAGCACATATATGACAGCTGGCTGCTATCTGTCAGCTCTGCAAGGTTTGTGGTTTGTCCCTCTACCAAAAAGCCTGTACAACATCCTGCTCTGAAGCCCTAGAGACCTCTTAGCTTCCTTTTGTCTGCTTCTTCTATCTGCAAAAGTACGTGGTGGCCTTGATCCTGATCTTTGCAAGCTGCTTCTCGTCATTTTCCATATCTCTATAACCTCTTGTATGCTCGCAGCACATCAAGCGCCCCAACAGGGTGGAAGTTGGAGGAGGGAGCTTTGGGAATAAAAGATGCCACAGATTTTCCATGATTTTTGATTTTCAGCCCTTCCCAAGTCAGCTCTCAGCCAGCATCCAGGAAGAGTTTAGGATTGTGCTTCCTTTAATTACTTTGATCACCTCAAATTAAGAAATGAATTTGTGTGAGGACATAAATTGTGTATGGATTTCAATCCCTTTGTTGTGTGTGTCCTTTTCTCTTGCAGGATTTTCTTAAGGAAATGTGTTTTACTCCTGATTGTAAAGGCCTTATTTCCAAAATAGTTATTTTCAGTTCTTCTGGGCTGGTAAAATGTGAAGTAAGTATGGTCATATTTTATATGAAAATAATTAGAATATTAAGGGGATAAAGGGAAAATGGGAATGTAACTGAAAAAAAAAATTGTGCTGCCTTAATTACAGAATGTGGTGATTATTTAGGAATATTAATTTCCTGTTCTAGTGGAGCAGGAATTGCCTTGTGGTGTTGAGATTCTCATGGGTGGGGACTGGAGTTCAATAATCCTTCAGGAATAATGCCCCAGAGCCCCAGGAAGATGGAGAATTAATAAAGAATTCTCCCCAGATCATGAATTCTCCCCAGAGCAGAATGGACCTGAGAGAAGCAGAAATGGGTGTTGGGTTTGTTGTGTCACAACCCAAATGTAATTCCTCTCTCATCCCTTGTTTTCGGTAGTTTGAACAAAAAATCCCAAAACCCAAGGAACCACCAAGGGCCTGCATTAAACAGAAATGTTCAAGGTAAGATCTGCACTGTTTGACTCCCATTTCAGAGCAAAGCAGGAGGGATTTTCATGCCTTTTTACAAAGATTTTGGAAAGTTATGCTTGCCCTTGGCCTGAGAAACCAAACAAATCTGGTAAAATCCGTTGTGATCCCATTATAAAAGCATTTGAATTGTTCCACAGAATTTATTTGGTTTGACTGTTTAGAAAATGTAAATAAAAATCTATTTAGTGCTGCTGCTGCAGTTATTGATACCCAGACCTTTCACATAACTGAGTTTGCAATTTTTTGGTCAAGTAACCTTTAAATAATGAGGAATTGGGCTGAGAGGACAAACAAAACAGATTTTTAAAAATGAAGGGAATAAAATGTTAATATTTGCCTCAAAATGCTGACTTACAGACTAAGAATAAGAGTATTGAAGCCAATCCTAATTCAGACACCTTTAATGGGAGTAAAAATTGTTACGTCTTGAGGCCATGGATATTTTTATGAACTTTTGTGGTCTCTGCTTCTAAATGAAGACCACTTTCATTCTATTTGTACTTTTCAGTGTGATCTTTTCATCTCAGTTAATGTCTGGCTCGCTGCTGAATTGGTTTTTTCAGTCTTAGGAAGATAAAACTGAAGCAAGAAAAAAAACTGCGTCGAAAACGAGCGCGAGAAGAGGCCCGGAATTCTGCCAGAAAGAAAACTGAGGAAAACCAGGAGGGAAGTGAACAATCCCAGGACAGTCAGCACAGGGGTGTGTGCAAATGTGGATTATTCTCATTTTTGCATGGAAAAAGTCGTCAGGAATGGGAGGTTTGGAGGTTTTTTTACCCCATACACGTCACACTCGGAGTTCTCTGGATCCCTGTTCAATGGCAGACCCTGATAATTTGGGAGATTTTGACTTCCCTGTGGATTTGTAAAATCACCTTCATTTATTCCCTGTTTGTTTTGTTTTCAATCTTGGCTCTCTCCTTTTCTCTGGCTCATCTTCAGTTGTGATCCTTGGAGCCACTGCAGGTCACTGTGGCATTGGGACTGCTCATCCTAAAATCTGGGCAAGGTGTTTATTTCTTTAAACAAAAAATTTGGGATCAAATTCATAGTACTCAGGCTCTATGGTAAAAATCCCTATAATTATTTAAATCCTGTAATTTTCAGCCTTGTGCTAAAGCAAATCATTCAAAACACCACTGAATCCAAATTACCTGTTTTGGAAAGTTGGTTTTCATGGTGGCAGGGACATGAACTCTTGCTCGTTTTGTGGGGTTTTTTTTTTAATTCCCTGTTTTTAATTTCCCAGGTTATGGCCAGTATTTGTGTACTGGGGACCAGGTGCTGCAGCACATCCGTCGCAATTCTGAGCAGCTCAAAGCTGCTGTTCCTGATGCTGCCAAGTTCCTGAAGGAGTTACTGCTGTGGGGTGTGCTCAGTCAGGAGGATGTCACCTCCTATTCCAGAAGTAGCAGCACTTCCCAGGAGCTGCTGGAGCAGCTCATCAACTCCTTAATCCAGGAAAAATCCCGGGTGCAGACCAGGGGGTTTCTCCATGTGCTGAGCCAGCTGGGAGAGGTGGATCCCAAAGTGCACAAGTGGCTGAAGCACCTGGATAACCTGGGTGGGTTCCTGGGCAGCAGCAGCAGCACAGGAGAGGAGGAATTCCCTCTTTTCCACTTTCCCTTATTTTAAACAGCAAAATGAAACTTCTCCTCCTTTTCCTTTCCCTCGTTCTAGAGAGGGAGATCCAGCCTGGGTGGCACAGGGGGGCTCTGCAGGGCTTGGGCCATGCAGGGAGGAGAAAATGGAACAGATTTAATTTAAAATTCCAGAACGGGCTTCAGTGCTGAGATTTGGAAATTAATCTGGTTTTGGAGAGTAAATAATGGTGGGGTTTTGCCATTAAACTTGGAAATAATTTCATGTTGGTGCTCTGCAGTTTCCTGTTGGGTTTGTACTTGCAGGAAGGTGGAATTTCGGGTTTGGGGTTCTTCATTCTGCTCTATCACATCCATATCCTTCCAAGAATTCATAATAACATACAAATATTATTATACAAATGATAATTGGTGAGAGTAGAATTTATACCAACCCCATTTCTCATTTTTGTTGTTTGCATTTTCGAGGCACAAAAGCTTTGACATCATCTGTCTATTTAATTTCTTGACCAAACTCTTCCCCTTTTGAAGAGGACTATTGCATTTTAAGCACTAAAAATTTAAAGCTGGAACGAAACATTGGGATTTTTCCATCTCTTTCAGGTCTGACAGCTACAAAGAACTTCCTCCTTCAATATGGCCAAGTTCTGCAAGAGCTTGACCTTTCTATTTTAATCCCACTGTGGAACCAGAAATATGGCAGTAAATTTGATTATGTGGCAGCTGATGGTGAAAAGCAAGAGATTTGGGATTATTTCCTCAAACCCCCCCTAGAGAAAACCCGATGTTTTATATGGCTTTTAGAAGAAAACAGAGCACATTTCCCAGGCCTCCATCAAGCTTTAGATGAATTCTTTGATAAAATGGGTGAGTAGGCAAAGGGATCAAACATTGCCAGTAAAAAATTCACATTTATTGCTCAGTTTTGAACAGAAAAAGTTCTGCAGCTGCAGTTTTGGAGCTGCTGTGGTGGTGGTGGAGAAAGGATTATCACAATAATTGCTGGGATTTCACAGTTAAATTGTAAATGAGATGAAATATTGTTATTTCCATCAATCACCATGACTCTTCTCCTTCCAACAGCTGACCCGACCATTATATTAAAGAAGCAAGGAAATGAAAATTTATCAGTAAGTGAACTGCATTTGTGTTTGGTCTCAGCTCAGAAAGAAGTTTTTTGGTATTTTAGAAAAGGAAATCTTTTGCAGCTTCATCCTTCAGACTTAATAGAGATTTAATCTCTTGTTTTAACTCCCTTTTCTTAAATTAGTTGATATTTGCATTAGTTAATAATAATTATTAAAGTGTGCCTCATTCTGAATCACTTTGTGATTGGTGTCATCATTAAAATCCATCGCAGCTGGCAGAAATATTTTCTGTATTTCAGTTAATTCTGTGTTTGAGGCACTCAACATTTAAAGTTCTTGTCTGCAGTTAAATTTACCTTTACAAATCCAGGATTTACTTTTGAGTCAGAATATAAGCTTTAGAGGTAATTAATTTACATACTAATAAAATGCAGCTTTTAAAATGTAAACGTTAATAAAATGCAAATTTAAAAATGCACACATTAATAAAATGCAGAAGTTTTAATGCACACATTAATAAAATGCAGATTATTTAATGTACACGTTAATAAAATGCAGAATTTCAAATGTAAACATTAATATTTTTAATGTACCCATTAGTAAAATGCAGAATTTTAAATGTGCACAGTAATAAAATGCAGAATTCTTAATGTACATATTAATAAAAATCAGAATTTTTAAATGTACACGTTAATAAAAATCAGAATTTTTAATATACACGTTAATAAAAATCAGAATTTTTAATATACACGTTAATAAAATGCAGATTTTTTAAATGCACACGTTAATAAAATGCAGAATTTTAAATGCACACGTTAATAAAAATCAGATTTTTTAATGTACACGTTAATAAAATTCAGAATTTTAAATGTACACGTTGATAAAATAAAGATTTTTAATGTACACGTTAGTAAAATGCAGAATTTCAAATGTGCACAGTAATGAAATGCAGATTTCTAATGTGCACATTAATAAAATGCAGATTTTTAAAATGTACACGTTAATGAAATGCAGATTTTTAATGTACACATTGATAAAATAAAGATTTTTAATGTACACGTTAGTAAAATGCAGAATTTCAAATGTGCACATTAGTAAAATGCAGATTTTTAAAATGTACACGTTAATAAAATGCAGAATTCTTAATGTACATATTAATCAAAATCAGAATTTTTAGTGTACATGTTAATAAAATGCAGATTTTTAATGTAAACGTTAATAAAATGCAGAATTTTAAACGTGCACATTAATAAAAATAGATTTTTTAATGTAAACGTTAATAAAATGTAGATTTTTAAAATGCACACGTTAATGAAATGCAGATTTTTAATGTACACATTGATAAAATAAAGATTTTTAATGTACACATTAGTAAAATGCAGAATTTCAAATGTGCACAGTAATAAAATGCAGAATTTTTAAATGTGCACATTAATAAAATGCAGATTTTTAAATGTGCACGTTAATAAAATGCAAATTTTAAAATGTACACGTTAATAAAATGCAGAATTCTTAATGTACATATTAATAAAAATCAGAATTTTTAGTGTACATGTTAATAAAATGCAGATTTTTAATGTAAACATTAATAAAATGTAGATTTTTAAAATGCACACGTTAATGAAATGCAGATTTTTAATGTACATATTGATAAAATAAACATTTTTAATGTACACATTAGTAAAATGCAGAATTCTTAATGTACATATTAAGAAAAATCAGAATTTTTAATGTACACGTTAATAAAATGCAGATTTTAAAATGCACTCATTAATAAAATGCAGATTATTTAATGTACACGTTAATAAAATGCAGATTTTTAATGTGCACATTAATAAAATGCAGAATTTTAAATGTACACACTAATAAAATGCAGACTTTTTAATGTACACATTAGTAAAATGCAGAATTCTTAATGTACATATTAAGAAAAATCAGAATTTTTAATGTACACGTTAATAAAATACAGATTTTAATGCACACATTAATAAAATGCAGGGTTTTTTTTGCTTTTTCATTTCATGAATTGGGACAACCCAAGGATGAAATGAAAACCTTGATGATAAAACCACTTTTATTTCAGTGTTACAGCCTCAAACCTCCTGTGAGTAATGACTGTTCTGTTAAAGAATTAATTCCAATTAATTCATCTTTGTGGAGCTTGGAAAACTGAAGCAACTTTTGCTGTGACTTCGTTTCATTTTTTTGTTTCAGAATAATGAAATCAAAGTTAAAAACAAAAACAGGAAGAAGAATTTGAAAGATTCAAAGGTCAGTAGCTTTTGAAGCTGCTAAAACAGATGTTACCAAGCAGAGAGCACTTTGTAATACTAAAAACCCACCCAAAAATCCTAAAAATTGCTTTTTTTTTTTAGAATTTCTGGCATTCAGGTGGACAGGGCCTGTTTTCCTCAATACCATGAGGAGACTCCTTAGTGAAGTAGCTTTTCCTGAAGTAAAATTAAGCTGTGAAGACTCCAAGTGTGTAATTTTGTTAAAATGCATCAGGATAAAAGCTATTTTTAAACTTATTTGGACTCAGTTTGGCTCTGACTGGAGTCACCTTGCACTGGCCTAATCCTGAATTATTGTTGTGATCTCAGTTTGCCACGTGGGAAGATGGGAGTTCAGTGCCAAAGTTCCCTGTAATGCTCAGAAATGTTATTAATGATTCATTATTTTATAGATTTTATTGGAATATTATTCTGCCTGAGTCTTATGCTGCCTTTTGGAGGATTTTGCTTTATTCAAAGCCTCAGGTCCAGCCTCGTGCCCCCAGCTTTTAATCATTTTTCTAGAATTTCAAGAGGAAACTTTAGATTTTTCTCCTCTTCTCGTCAGCCAGGATTTCTTTTTTCTGAATTCAGTGCATTTATTTCTGTATTTCTGAATTATTAGATAATAAAAATTAAGACAATTGAAATGTCTGTAGTGGTGTAGACAATAATCAATGTCACATCAAAGCATGTGGAATTAGGGATAACTCCTGCTTGAGATAAAGTTGTTACAGCTTCAGATGTAAAAGAAAGTTTGATTAAATGTTGATGAAATTGGTAAAAAAAGAGGGATTTGGGGCTGAATATCCCAGTTTCTTTTTCCTAAATAAGTTCTGAAGAAGAAATGAGTAATTTTAAATGAAAAACTTTCTTGCTGTGGCTTAGCACGGATAGTTTTACCTGGGAATTTTGCAGTTCATGGTGGCCATGATGAATTTATAGGACAAAATTCAGTGTAAATAACTTACTCCTGGTCTTTGCAGTGGATTATTTTCCACAGGCTTTTTGGTGAGGTAAAAGCTAAAAGAAATCTGTTTTCAATTAGTCTATTTTAGTATTATCCAGTGGAGTTAGTACAGCACCACGAGAAGAAGAGAAGATATTTATAGAAGAAAATAATTTGTGAGTATTTTATTCTGCTTTTCTTGCCCAAACTCCAGAGTTCTGGAGAAGAATCCCTTACAAACACCAAGGCTGGGTTAACTTTATTTTTTTCTGCTGATTTTTAAGGTACAGAGATTTTACCAATGAACCATTTGTAATCCCAGAATATCTCCAGGAGCAACTGGACCAATTTGAAGCTCTCTATAATGTTTCAAATAGTAACAATTATCAAATTAATAATAATCCAGATCCAATCAGTGAGAATTTATATGAGTGAGTATAAATTCCTGGGCTCAGCAGCTTCAGGGGGTTACATTTTACTTCATTATTATAATAATTTTTTGGATTAATTGGAATCCTGGGGGTCTGGTGGGGCCAGGAAGGAGTTGGATTGATGTTTGTGAAATAGAATTTCAGGATTACATTGAAAAACTTCGATTAATAATAACAATTCTCTTTTTTTCCCCAAGTTATTTCTCTCAAATCTTGGAAGAACACGGCCCTCTGGAAATTAATAATAAGTTACTGGTTGGAGAATATGAAAATTTCCCTGAGGAAACTCGGAAGGTGGTGGAAGATGAAGGGGGCCTGGAACCCTTCCTGCTGAAATCCCTTCGTTTCATTATGGTGGATAATCTGATTGGATTAAGGAAGCACTCAGTCCTTTTGGAAGGAAATCCAAGCAGAAATGAGACTGGAAATAAAGAGGAAAATTATATAGGTGGGGAATTCCCAGGGAATTCCTCCCAGAGCAAGCTGCAGTTGAATCCCTATGCTGAGGAATTCAAGCCGCTGTCGTACCCTTTGGAACCCCCTTTATCAGCACCTGCTAATTTAACAGATTATGAGACTCCACAGCATTTGCCCTGTTCTTTCCCTGCTTCCTGCACACCTGGGAGTCCTCTGGAGAACGAGGGTGTTTATTCCATGGAAAATGAGTCGCTGTTTCCAGGTGTTTTACTAAAGGGCTTTGAGTCCCAAGGGCCTGCTGTGTTCTTGCCTCAGAGCTCCTGGGGTTATCAATATGGGATATTGCCTGTGCCTTCTGCCCTGGCTCAACCTCAATATATTTATGCTGATCCTGCAGCTCGTCAGGATAGTCAGGAATCAGCAATTTCACATAGGAAATACATCCCTGGAGGGTTTGTGCCAGCTGAAATCCAGGAGTACAAAGGCCTTTCGGGCCACTTGGAGAACTCTGATAAGGAGGATTCTGCTTTTCCAAATGGTTCTGGTGAAGCTGAACAGGATAAACAGGTTAAGAAAGAAATGGGAAGGAGGAATAAACCTGGGCTGACAAGCAATCCTCACACAAGGATGGTGGCTGTTCAGGTAAGGAATGGGAAGAGAACAATGCTGGAGAGATTTTAGGGCCACCAGGATGAGCAGAGGGATGGAGCAGCTCTGCTGGGAGGAAAGGCTGCCAGAGCTGGGATTGTTCAGCCTGGAGAGGAGAAGCTTTGGGGTGAGCTCAGGGTGGCCTTGCAGGGCCTGAAGGAGCTGCAGGAAAGCTGGAGAGAGACAATTGCCAAGGGCTGGAGGGCCAGGAGCCAGGGAATGGCTTCCCAGTGCCAGAGGGCAGGGCTGGATGGGAGATTGGGCAGGAATTGTTCCCCGGGAGGGTGGGCAGGCCCTGGCACAGGGTGCCCAGAGCAGCTGGGGCTGCCCCTGGATCCCTGGCAGTGCCCAAGGCCAGGCTGGACATTGGGGCTGGGAGCAGCCTGGCACAGTGGGAGGTGTCCCTGCCCATGGCAGGGGTGGGGCTGGATGGGCTTTGAGGTCCCTCCCCACCCAAACCATTCCATGATTCCTGAGAACTTTCTGTTTAAGTTGCTGCCACTTTCTGTGAGGATTCATTTTTCATTTGTGATTCTTCAGAGCTGGTCACTGAATTTTGTTCAGCCTGAAGTTTTTGCAGCTCTTTTCCCTGGGTGTCTCAGAGCTGCTGCACAGCAGTTTCAGCTTCACTTTAGAGAGGAAGCCAAGTCCTTCTGCTGTGACGTTATTTTTCCTTTTGTGATTAGTTCAGGGATTTGTTTTCACTTCCACAACATCCAAGGATTTGGATTTGTGGAGAAGAGGAGGCTCAGGGGGGACCTTCTCACTCTCTACAACTCCCTGACAGGAGAGTGAGACAATTCCTGCAAATCTTGAATTTTCAGACATTTAGAGCATGGCTTTGTTTAAAGACTGACAGAACTGCTTGGAATTGCTTGTGGTGAATGAAATCAGGGAAAGATTAAAAAAAAACCCTTGCAGAAACAGCTCCACAATGTTTCCCTACATCATTTATAGACCTGGATTAGAGCTGGATTTGTAAAACCATAGGGGAGGTGCAAAAGCTCCAAGCCAGGGCAGCTCATCTGTGAGCTGAGAGAAGCTTTTTAATCAACTCTCAATATTTTTTTTGTGTTCTAGGTAAACCAGGAAGTTGCTGATAGGGAAACCAATACTTTGCCTTTCCATCCATATGAAAATCAACAAGTAAGTTCCCTGCATCTTGGTTTGCATTTCTCCTGAAGGAGATTAAAGGAATGCCCAGAAACTGAATAGTGAAGAAATAAGAATTCTCTGAAAACAACAGGTTTTAACAGATATTTTGTGGTTTGGGTTGTTTGGCTGTTTGTGTTCTGTGATGTTCTTGGAAACATCACCCAGCCCCACAAGGAGATGATTTTTGAGCTTTGTTCTGATGGCTTTGTTCTGTGGCTCTTCAGATGTTGAATGTTTCAGGGAAATGCTATTTCCTCTCTCAAAACCTGGATTTCAGTATTCCCTTTGGGCACAGAGACAGCTCAGAGTGGTGTCAGTGGCAGGTTTATATGTCTGTACCAGGAGATAAAAAGTGAGAAAATGTGGCCTTTGAACTGGTAACAGGTGTAAATCAAACTGGTTTTTGTAACTGATTAATTTTCAGGGAGATCTTCTGCGCATGGAGAAGGAGCACCAGGTGTTAAAGGAACAACTTAAAGAAGCAGAGGAGAAATTTGAGCAGTTACAAAGCAGAAGCGTGGAGGAAATTGGGGCTTTGGAAGAGCTCCTGAAAAAAAGTATTGAAGAGACTGAGGTAAAGCTTTTCCCCCATGGATCAGAGGTTGTGGAATCCCCTGGATCCCTGGAAGTGTCCAAGGGCAGCTTGGACGGGGCCTGGAGCAGCCTGGGACAGTGGAAGGTGTCCTTCCCACCCAAAGCATTCCAGCATTCCCTGACTGCTCATAAATATCCTCAGTCTGCTCCAACTTTTCTTTGAATAAACCACTCTTTTCAGAAATAAAAGTTCTCTTCTTTCCTGCCTCCAGGTCTCCCAGAACGAGCTGGATTGGTTCCACCAAGACTCAGAAACACAAATGAAGAAATGGCAGCAGGAGAAGAAGGAAAATCGGGAGAACTTAAAAGCACTGAGGAGCACAGCTAAAAAACACTCAGACACCAGTGAGAGGTATGATTGGAAATAGATTTGCATCCCCTCCTTCTGACAGTCTAAAGACTTCAGAAATCTTTAAAGGAAATTTAATCCTTGGCTGTGAAACCAGCCAGACATTTTCTCCCAGTATTAGGCTGAAATATGGGCATGGCCACTTCCTTATTTTGTATTTCTTGGCAAACTACAGGTAAACATCTAAATTAGCTTTTAGATAACTGATGAAACCCACTTAGCAATAATTCTTCTAACCAGATTTGACAATTCCTGCTGTATTTTCATGTCCTCTCAGTTTACAGAGCCCAGACTTTGAATGCCTTTGTTTTATCTTAAGTAGTTTGGGCCAAATCTCTCTTGAAAAATCATCAGCCAGTTTTTATATTAATGACTGATTTGTTAGGAATAAATTTAAATGTATTTAGAGTAGAATCCCTGAATAGTTTGGGTAGGAAGGGACTTTAAAGACCATCTGATTCCAGCCCCTTCCACTATCCTTGGCTTCTCCAGCCTGGCCTGGGGCACTTCCAGGGCTGGAAATTCCATAATTCCTGTGATATCAAACAGCATCTAAAAGCTACAGATTGTCCTGGTGGTTATAGAGGAACATGTACCAGATTTGCCAATAAACCTTTGTCACAACAAGCTTAATAAATGTTTGATTCCTGTAGGTATTTGAAGACCATTGATGACAAGGAAAAGCAATATAATGTGTGTTTAAATACATTTCTGGAGACCAGGTAAAACTCATGTCCCTTTCAGCAATATTTACATTGTTCTGCTTCACTCTGGGTAAAGGCTATGGGGAATATAAAGCACTTTTAACACATATTTCTTACTCTGAGTTAGTTTGCTTTTACTTACCATGAGTAAATATTAATATTTAGAAGAATAAAAATCATATTCTCATACATTTCCCTTGATTACATGACACTGAGTAGCTGTAAAAAAATCTCTAAAATGGCATAAATTTTAAATACTGCTCTGCTGTGACTGTTACTCAAATACTTCCCTTCTGTTTCTTTCACAGTAATAAATTTGCTAGTGAGAAAGGAAAATTGGAAGAGCTGATAAAAAAGAGTCAAGATAACAGCCAGGAGTGTGAGAAAAGAGCTGTTAAAGCAGAGGTACAAACAAAAAAAATCCTTAAAACCTTTTTTTTTTTAAGAGCTGGGGTCGTTTGTGCTGATTGGAGGTGGAAAAATGATACCAAAAATGTTGGAAGTGCCAGGGATGGAAATTCCACTTGAAATTCCTCCCTGTAGGGACTGCGTGTGCACTTCAAACCACCAAACTCTTGTTCAAATTCCTATTAAAATCCAGTTCAAGGTTTTATCCCCTTTTTTTTTTTGTCATTTTTTGTTTGGTTCCAGGTCTCAGTGCTCCAGACCTGGAAGGAAACTGAAATCTGGAAGCTCAAAGGCACCATTGCCAAGGCAGAAGGAAATCTCAGGATGCTGAAGGCACTGAGCAGGTACTGGGAGTTCCCACCAGGAATTCCACTACTCCTGGTCGTTAATTAATATTTTCTAATCCTTATATTGTATTATTATATAAAATAATTTTTATTTTGTTACATAATTGTGTAAAATATACAATATGTATAAAAAGTATTAATTATAATATTAATATAAATGTGCACAGGATTGGGGGTATATAGTATTTCCCCAATCAAAATTCAGCTGGAAATTGAGTTTCATCCTTATCCTTGTGTCTTTCTGAGCTGGGAAAATCAGATTATTGTGGTAATAATAATTCCAGTTATCCCTGGAAAAGAGCTGCAGTGTAACTGATTTTAACCTGAAACCCCTTGAAAACTAACTGGGATTAATTGCTGAGGGAGGAACTATTGGGACAACACTACTGGTCTCAAAAATTATGGGAATGTTGGAGTTTAACTGCAAATCCTCAATATTTCAGCAGCTCAGCTTCAGCAGCTCCTCTGTTGAAGTCCCAGATTGATTCCTGGGAAATATTTATTGCAAATGTCAAGAAACAGCTGGAAAAAGTCAAGGTAAAACTTCATTTCTCTCCACAAGCTTTTAAGTTGAACTTTGGAAATGAAAACATTTAATGACGTTGCATTCCTTTTTTAAAACACCAACAGCTTGTCCTCCAAATGCTGAGGGGAATTTTTTTAATTACAAAAGAAAGAGACAGTTTGGAGTCCAGGTTGTTAATTTCTAGTGGATATATTTCACTTTTTAAAGGCAGAAATCTGTCCTTTATACACTTGTTTCAACATTGCATCCCACATGAACAAATCTGGTGTTTTGGGTTCGTGACCTTTAGAAATCCAAGGAACCTCTTAAAAAAAACCCCAACAGGGAACTCTCTGAGAAATTCCGAAGTAAAATGTGATTTTTAAGGAAGAGGGAGCTCTGTGGATGCTGATGTGGAGGAAGATGATGGTTGCTTGGTTGGTTTTCCTTCTGCAGGCTGAGTATGATGAAAAAATTGAGCTGGTGAAAAACGGTGCCCGGAACTGCCTCAGTAAAGTGGAAATCGTGGATGTTCCTTATCCTCAGGGAGTTCTTGTGAGTATCCCACCTTCCACAGCAGTTCCAGTGCTTGGAATGTCCCTCAGCGTGGCTGGCAGTGGTGGGAGGTGTCCAGGGAGAACTGGAATGTGCAGCCTTGGACACACAAAATCCCAGCTCCAGAGGAAAAGGGGATGGAGATGAGCCTGGGGATGGCCAGGGAGCAGCACATTCCCAACTCCTGTGAGAGGCTCAAGCTGTTCAAAGTTGATTCCTCACTGAGTTTTGTACTCAGTGGGGTTCCTGTAGCACCAAAATCTTGGGATTCCAGAATGGGTTGGGTTGGGAGGGACCTTAAAGCCCATCCAGCCCCATGGCAGGGACACCTCCCACTGTGCCAGGCTGCTCCAAGCCCCAATGTCCAGCCTGGCCTTGGGCACTGCCAGGGATCCAGGGGCAGCCCCAGCTGCTCTGGGCACCCTGTGCCAGGGCCTGCCCACCCTCCCAGGGAAACATTCCTGCCCAATATCCCATCTAACCCTGTCTTCCTCCATCTCAAGGCCATTCCCTGTGTCCTGTCCCTCCATCCTTTGTCCCGAGTCCCTCTCCAGCTCTCCAGGAGCTTCTTTAGGCACTGGAAGGGGCTCTCTGGAGCATTCTCTTCTCCAGGTTGAACAGCCCCAGAATCCATCAGGACAAGCCCCACTATGCAGAATCCCAGGATCCCTGAGGTTGGAAAATCCCTCCCAGCCCATGGAGGCCCAGCTGTGCCCGATGCCCACCTTGTCCCCAGCCCAGAGCACTGAGTGCCACCTCCAGCCCTTCCTGGGACACCTCCAGGGATGGGCACTCCAAACCTCCCTGGGCAGCCCCTGCCAAGGCCTGAGCACCTTTTCCATGGGGAAACTTCCCTGAAGGAATTCCTACAGCACCGTGTGTCACTGATTACAAACACCAACCTCAGCTCCCAGCCCAGTGTGTCAGGAATGAGGTGGAGCAGAGCCATTTATGGGAATGCATCTGGAATGAGAGCAGCCCCAGGAAATCCTGTTCACAGAGGTTTTCTCATGGGCCAACAGCTCCACCAATGCCTTGCTCAAATCTCAGCAGTTTCTTCTGAACCCTCTGATTGGTCCTTTTTAGATGTATTTTTTTAATATATATTATTTTTTCTCTGCAGAAAATCTTGGGGTTTATTGGTTTGTTTGTTTTTTTGGTTGTTTTTTTTTGTTATTGTTCTGGGTATAATTTAGATTCAGGGCTCTGTTCTAATATTTGAGATTGTTATTGCACTTTTTCTGGGCTTCTGCACGTTCCTCTCCTGCATAATTCCCCACTTATTTTTAGGTCTGTCCTTTCTATTTATTGACACAGAATATGGAGACAACTTAATCACCACCAATTTATTGGGGAAAAGCAACTTCTGAGCCCCTTGTTCTGCATTTGGAATTTATTTTTCCTGCAGTAACCCACAGTGACCTTTGAGAAGAGAAATAATCACGGGGTCAGACACCTGCCCTGATCTTAGGGAGTTCTTAATATAAATTGCTGTGACCTTCCAGGTCCTGGGTACAGCCAAACCTGTCACAATTCAGACTGCAAATATTCCAGAGTTCAACTTGATTTGTTTCAGTCACTGTTTTTCCTGTGAAATGTGTTTGTTTCCTAGACAATACCAGGCAGACCTCCCATGTGTGATCCTGCCATTGTCACCTATTGCTCGGCATCCGCTCATCCCAGTCCCCTTCCTGCATTTTCGAGTTCTGATGGAAAAGCTCCAGCCCAACCTTCACTCCAAGCACAGACTGGAGCTAAGCCAGCACCTGCCACCTCTGAGGGTTCTTCTGCAGCTGGGAAAACGCATCCCAAAGCTCCAGAGGGATCACATTCCAATAAACTCTCACCATCCTGCCCATCAGGGATTTCTGGGAGTAACACCCAGCATGTCCAGGCCAGCCAGGCCCACCAAGATCCCTCAGCTCTGCAGCCGAGGCCTTCTGGAATTCCAAACGACAAAAAGCTTCCAAAAGCCATTGAAAATATTATTGCCCAACTCCAGAGTATATTCCCAAACTACAGCAGGTATGGATTGAAGGAGTGCTGTGAAACACGGTCTGAACAGCCAGGGATGAAGTGCAAGAGGAATTGATTTTATTCTGCTGACAGGGGGTGGAGGGACAGGAGCCAGGGAATGGCTTTTAACTGCCAGAGAGCAGGGTTAGATGGGAGATTGGGCAGGAATTGTTCCCTGGGAGGGTGGGCAGGCCCTGGCACAGGGTGCCCAGAGCAGCTGGGGCTGCCCCTGGATCCCTGGCAGTGCCCAAGGCCAGGCTGGACATTGGGGCTTGGAGCAGCCTGGGACAGTGGGAGGTGTCCCTGCCCATGTGGCACTGGATGAGCTTTAAGGTCTCTCCCAACCCAAACAATTCCATGATTCTGGTGATTGTTTATGTTTAGGGGTTTGATCCTGGTTACTGAGAGTTATTGGGAGCAGGAACCTGCATCAGTTCATGGGAAAAGTTGGTGTCTTTTGATCCTGCTGGGATCACAGAGCCTGCAGTGCCCCCCAGATGCCATCTCTGACCCTGCCTTTCCTGTCCCTCCAGCTCAGACCTCACTGGCTTCATCAGGGACACGCAGAGGAGAAATGGGAACACCCTGGCAGGCCTGAGCCCGGAGGAAATCCTCAGACGGGTCACGGAGCTCATCCTGGACCAGCGGCTCAAGGTACTGGGGCTGGAGCTGCTCCCCTTCCCCCCATGGGAAGCAGAGCAGCAGAGCCCCCAGGAACACAATTCCTTTGTATCCCTGTGCAGGCACCACCTCCAGCAGGCAGAGCCGTGCATTCCCTGGACTCTGCTCCCCCGGCGGCAGCGCGGAGCCGGGAAGGGCCTGCGGAAGGAATCGCTCCCGGCTCCCCCCGGGCAGCCCCTGCCCCTAAAAACAGCTCCACTAAAAACCCCCCTCAGCCAAACCTGCAGCCCTGGGGAAATGCTGGAGCAATACCTAAAGCCAAATGGAAAAAGCAGGACAACGCTGTAAGTTTCCCACTGTTTCTATGGAGTTGTTGCTTTGTACAGGACGTGAAATAATCCAGGAAAAAAAAGAACTGCTTTGTTTATTTTGTGTACAAAAACCTAAAGAGACTTGGTTAAAGTCAGTGACCTTGTTAATTGAGTAGAAAGTGCTGGTTAATTGCTGATGGTTTTTATATAACTGAGCATTCCTTTCCTGGCCAGGCCTCCAGTGAGGATCCCTGCACGATCTGTCACGATGAGCTGAGCAGAGACTCCTGTGAGCTCGAGTGTGGGCATCACTTCCACAGGGAGGTGAGTTCAGGTCTTGTTCCTGATCTCCACTTCCTAAAAACAACCCCTTTACCCTCCCCTTACCCTTCAGTGCTTAAACAGTGGGGCACAATTTGCTTTTCCAGTCTTTGCCCCCCAAAACTTTCCCCACAGACAGCCTGTGTCAGAAAGCTTCAGGTGGTTTAAGTAAAATAATTCATCAGTGAATTGAAGATGATTCTTCAGAGAGTGAATTTAGTTGGGACTGTTGGCAGCACACTCAGGGAATGGGCTATCCCTAAAAACCCTGCATTTTGCCACCTGATAGTGGAAACTCATGGAGTAAAGAAGTCAGGATCATGCTGGAGTAACTCCACCTTTCTGTCTGTGCCTTTTCCCCTTTACCTTTTTTGTTCAACGCTGATTTCTTCTCGCAGAACGAATTTGATTAGAGCAGGAGAACAGTTCTCCAACCCCAAATTTCAGTGGTGTAGAACCTGTTGAAGAACTTCCCCATTAGTGCCAATTCTTTCCAGCCTCCAGCTGGACTCCTCTTCCCAGATTTTGCCTCTCACCCTCTCCCTGTCCCTGCAGTGCATCCGAACGTGGCTCAAGCAGCATTCCAGCACCTGCCCCATCTGCCGTGTCCATGCTCTGCTTCCTGAGGATTTCCCTGAGCTTCCTGCATGGAACAAGTAAAGCTGAACCTGCTTTTACCTCCACACTTTATACTAAGATGCAAAAGGGCTGCAGCATAACCCCAGTGATGGGGGACAGGACAGAACCCTGGGTTTATTGGCAATGGGAACAGCCTCAGGATTTGGCCCTTGGCATTGAGCCACAGACTCCCAAAGATCAAGGATTTCTCCTGCTTCTGCCTAAAGCTGTGGAGTTCAGGGCTGGCAGCACACAAAACTGGTGGATTTTTGGCTAAGGGACACTGAAAGTACCAAATTATGTCATCTGAAAGGCCAGTGTGTAATTCCTGTGAAGAGGGGGCTTTTCCCTCAGATTTACTCCAGTATCAAACAAGTAGGTGACCCAAAGGATGGAGCAGCAGAACTGGAACAGCCACACCATTCCCTTCCACTGGCACAAACAATTCAGGATTCAAGCCTGCTGTGGTCCTTGCAGTTCATCCCTGCAGCTCCTCTCTCTGCATAAATCCACAGCTGAGAATTCAAATCATTTAAATAATAACTTTTAGTAACATTTTGAAACTGGAATTCTAAATTATTCATGTGGATCAATTCTTAAGTTTCAAAATAGGGTTGAAATTTGAATTTCCCCCCTTGTTGAAGAGCTGGTCTGTTGAAGTCAGGAGGATTTTAAAAAAGGATTTTAAAAAAGGATTTTTAAGCAACACTTCCTCTGTATTTTGTGCAGGAATGGTCACCAGTAGCAGGAGGGGCAGAATTCCAACAGCTCAGGGAATTGTTCTCCCCCTCTTTCCCCAAGTCTGAACTGGCCAGAGCACCTTCAACAGTGACAAATTTGTCCCAGAGAGCCAAAAGATGAGGGCCAGAGCCTGAGAACCTTAAAGTGAAAATCAAATACTCTGTTGTCTGAATACAGGGAGGATGATATGGATTAGGAGCTTTTGGCTAAGTCCAGGGATCGCTTGTTCCCCACACATCTCCTCCAGCTGAAATTTTAAACTCCTCTGTGGTTCATCAGTGTATTAATTACCACTTGAATAAGAAATAAAATCACTGCTGCAGCCCAACAAGTTGTTTGTGTGTAGTATTTCTGCTCAGTCTGAGTTAGGGGTGAGTAACTACTGTGTGCTGTAGAATTAGGGCCTAAAAATTCCAGCACTGGAATCCTTTTCAGCCTCCAGTATTTTGGGGGGTTGCAGCTCTTCCCAAGGCCAGCCCCTCTTTCCACATCCCTTGGGACAGCAGGAGCTGGCAGCTCCTGGCACTCCTGGAGCAGACTGGAAAGTCCAAGGAGTGGCTTTCACTTCCCCAAATCCCCCTGTACCATCCCCTGGTCTTAGGGAAAAGTGGGAAGTTTCAGTCAACAGCATTTTCCTCCCTCAGACATTGGAATAAAAATTTCAGCTGTTTCTCCCCTAAAACACCAGGGTCAAAACTGGAATTACATTCTCCTGCTCGGCAGTGCTGCTGGATAAACCAAAGGAAATGATTTTTCTTAGTTTTCTTAATTCTGCCTTTTCAGGTGCTCATCTTTACACTTCCAATTTCCATAATACAGACTGAGCCTGCCTCTACCCCACATGGAAAATGAACAGAAAATCCACAAGTTGTGGCTGTTCCATTAAAACAACATCAAAAACCCACACACAACCTGTTTGTGTTGGGAAGGTTCTTTCTTACTGAGCTACTCTTCCTTTAGGCTGTGCAGTCACAAACACATTCATTTATTCCTCCAACACAAACTCCTGTTCCCAATGGACTAAAATTTCCTTGGTGGGATTTGCCATCATTCATTCCCCATCCACCTTGGGGCAGATCCCACAGCACAACCTTCCACTGCTGTAGCACCATTTTTTTAGACCTTCCAAGACCTTATTTCTCATTATAGCATCATTCCCATGCTCTCCCAGTATGGCTGTAATGGGATTTATAAGGGGTCTTCAGAGGACTTTGGAATGAGTATTACAAAATTACATCAAGAGAGGAACTTGCTACATACTCCTACAGGCCTCAGGAAGCTACAGAATGATTCCTTCAGGATTTTCCCAAGGAAAAAATGGGGAAAACATGGTTGTTGAATGCAGCAGGATTGGGAAATCCTGCCAAGGCTACTGGACTGGGAAATCCAGATGGGCAGAGTCTTGGCCAGGTTAACAGGGAAGTGAAAGCACAAGAAGAACCCACAGGAAGGAGTCGGGCACAGATAAAGTTCCACTTTCCCTCTGAGGAATTCCCAGTAAATCCTCCCCTGGTTCTCCTGGGGGTGTTCACATCCTGCAGAGCTTCAGTGGGAAGTTCTCTGTGATGAGATGGTCGTCGTGCAGAAGGACCACGATGTTCACTTCAAACTCTGGGAGAAGGGGGGAAAAAACAGGGAGAGAATTCCATAGGGAGCTGAATCCTAGCAGCAATCCCACCCCAATTCCATAGGGAGCTCAATCCTAGCAGCAATCCCACTCCAATTCCATAGGGAGCTGAATCCTAGCAGCAATCCTACCCCAATTCCATAGGGAGCTGAATCCTAGCAGCAATCCTACCCCAATTCCATAGGGAGCTCAATCCTAGCAGCAATCCCACTCCAATTCCATAGGGAGCTCAATCCTAGCAGCAATCCCACTCCAATTCCATAGGGAGCTCAATCCTAGCAGCAATCCCAGCCCAATTCCATAGGGAGCTCAATCCTAGCAGCAATCCCACTCCAATTCCAAAGGGAGCTGAATCCTAACAGCAATCCCACTCCAATTCCAAAGGGAGCTGAATCCTAACAGCAATCCCACCCCAATTCCATAGGGAGCTGAATCCTAGCAGCAATCCCACTCCAATTCCATAGGGAGCTCAATCCTAGGAGCAATCCCAGCCCAATTCCATAGGGAGCTGAATCCTAGCAGCAATCCTACCCCAATTCCATAGGGAGCTCAATCCTAGCAGCCATCCCACCCCAATTCCATAGGGAGCTGAATCCCTAGGAGCAATCCCACTCCAATTCCATAGGGAGCTCAATCCTAGCAGCAATCCTACCCCAATTCCATAGGGAGCTCAATCCTAGCAGCAATCCCACTCCAATTCCATAGGGAGCTCAATCCTAGCAGCAATCCTACCCCAATTCCATAGGGAGCTGAATCCCTAGGAGCAATCCCACTCCAATTCCATAGGGAGCTCAATCCTAGCAGCAATCCCACTCCAATTCCATAGGGAGCTCAATCCTAGCAGCAATCCCACTCCAATTCCATAGGGAGCTGAATCCTAGCAGCAATCCTACCCCAGTTCCATAGGGAGCTCAATCCTAGCAGCCATCCCAGCCCAATTCCATAGGGAGCTCAATCCTAGCAGCAATCCCACTCCAATTCCATAGGGAGCTGAATCCTAGCAGCAATCCCACCCCAGTTCCATAGGGAGCTGAATCCTAGCAGCAATCCCAGCCCAATTCCATAGGGAGCTCAATCCTAGCAGCAATCCCACTCCAATTCCATAGGGAGCTGAATCCTAGCAGCAATCCCACCCCAATTCCATAGGGAGCTCAATCCTAGCAGCAATCCCAGCCCAATTCCATAGGGAGCTCAATCCTAGCAGCAATCCTACCCCAATTCCATAGGGAGCTCAATCCTAGCAGCAATCCCACTCCAATTCCATAGGGAGCTCAATCCTAGCAGCAATCCCACCCCAATTCCATAGGGAGCTCAATCCTAGCAGCAATCCCAGCCCAATTCCATAGGGAGCTCAATCCTAGCAGCAATCCCACCCCAATTCCATAGGGAGCTCAATCCTAGCAGCAGGATGAGGCAGGAGCTCCACCAGGCATCCCAGACCTTGAACCATTCCTAGAAAATCCTGCTTTGTTCTGATCTTTGGGATTCCTCTGGATTGGTTTATCACTGCTAAATTGTGGCAAGCAATCCTTTGGAAAACAGGATTCAGACATCAAAGAGCAAGATGTTTTGGGAAAGACACCTCCACCACAATGGTGTTTAGAAGCATGGAATGGGAGAATGCCAGGACAGACCCATTCCCTGTTTCCAGCATGTAACAGCCTTAGGAAATGAAATACTGGAATACAACAGGCCTGCAAACTGTGGAACAAAAATTCCAGAGGAAAATCTACTCCTTAGATGTTACATTGTGTCCTTCAAAGCTAAAATCAATGTCAGATCAATAATCAATCCTAAATGGAGACAGAACAAAAAGCCAGGCCAAGTTAATAAATGAAGGGAAGCAGAAGTCAAAATAAACTGAAAATCTCACTGCAAATTGCTATTCAAGAGCTAAAAATGGCAAAAAAATAAAGAATATTATTATTTTGGGGAAAATCACTGCACACAGGTTCCGTGCCAACAGATTCCAGCAGGATGAGGGGGAGAAATACAAACCAGCCAAGTGGATTCTTGCAGTACTTATTTGAACAAGTGAGGAAAACCCTGATTTTGTTAAGAGAAAAGTTGGGTTTTGGCAACAATCAGCAGGGAGAGGAAGCACGTGGTGCAGATAAGGAAAGTCACACCCACACCAACCCTGCTGCTTCCAGGGCTTTTAGCAGGAGAGTGGGAAACAAAAAGGAGAGGAAAGGGAAAGAGGGGTTCTCCCTGGTGAGGAAAAGGAGGAATTTTACTCAAGGGTTTAATCACGTGACCTGCATCCCACTGCTCCTCCTGTCCATCATGGAATTTTATCAGGAGTATTAGTGGCTGCACAACTGTTTGTATTGGAAGTATTTGGGCTGTATTTTCTCTGTCTGAAATCCAGCAGGGTTCAGGGAAGCAGAGGGCTCTTCCTGCAGATTTATCCCCTCCCCTGCCAATCTAAAGGGAATGTGGACACTCATTTCCCATGACAGTGCCTCCCCACTCACCCACTTTGAAGTTTGTTGTTTCCAGGGTGGGGCAGGTGAAGAGCCTGGGGAACACCATGTGGATGGGGATGGGGAGGCCCCTGCACACGTCCCCGTCGGCGATCTGGATGTTCTGGATCTCCGTGGCGTCCCTGGCGTAGCCTTCAGCACACCCTGGGCGTGGCAGAAGGGGCACAGGGAGAGGAGGGAAATGGGGTGAGATGAGACAAAGCAGCAGCCACCATTTCCAATGGAGATACACCAGGATTTAGGGGGGAAAAGTGCCCTGCAAGTTTTCACAGAGTTAAGGATCGTGGAGATGGTTTAAATTAACAGAGTTGCTCCAGAGTGCAAACCCTGCAAGGCTTTAATGCTCTGGCATTTCTTTAATGCTCTTCCCTGCTTCCCTCTGAAGGGATGGAGGGCATTCCTGCAGCCTGCTCCCTGCCCTTCCCATGGACACAGGCTCACCACAGGTCTCCACACGCACGAGCTGCAGCTCGATGCTCTTGACGGCCGCCTCGGCGCTCTCCACCACCAGCTCCCCCGTCAGGGGCTGCGTGATCACACAGTTGGTGGAATTCAGGTGCCCTCTGATCAGGAATTTGGGAAGGGAGGCTCTCTGGAAACATTGGAGGGAGGAGAAGATGCCACTGTAAGAGCAGACTAAGCAAAAAAAAAAACCTTATGGAAAATTATCAAGAGAAGTAGGAAATTCTCCAGGAGTTCCAAAGTTGAGAACTCAAGAGTTCAGAAATTCCTCACGTAGCTTAAACTTAATTCTTTCTGTCTCTGTCAGGATATCTTCTACAATCTTCTCCCTTGACATGCCTCCTTCCTGCTTCTCCATCCACCCCATGGATGGACTTCACCTGGGAAGAACTGACAGAACTTGGCTGTTAGAATTCATCCAGGAGCTGGAACCGTGTGCTGAAGGAGGTGGGGACACCTTCCACTGTGCCAGGCTGCTCCAAGCCCCAATGTCCAGCCTGGCCTTGGGCACTGCCAGGGATCCAGGGGCAGCCCCAGCTGCTCTGGGCACCCTGTGCCAGGGCCTGCCAGGAAACAATTCCTTCCCAATATCCCATCTAACCCTGCCCTCCTTGAGGCTTCCCAAAGCCACAGGGGGCTGTGAAAAAAGACATAACCAAGGCTCAAAATACACATTTTTAAAGGCTCTTGGCTGTACATGGTATAGAAATGTTTTCCCTTGCTCCACTCCCATCCTTCATTCAGCAAAGGGATAAAAATATTTAACCACTTCCGAGGAAAATTCCACCTCCAACTGGTCACCACAGTACAGGAGAAGAGGCAGAATCACTTGATTGCTTATAAAAGTGAAAAAGAAAATGGAAAAGTAAAAAAAAAGAGCTGATTATCTACAAAGCAGAATTTAATCACTCCTCTGGTCTCACTCAATCACACAAACATTACATTTTAAAATGAAATAATAAGAAAATCCTTTTACCTCCTTAACATTTTGCAGAGTTTCAGGAGTAATGGTGAAGTCCACGGGGCTTGGCAGCAGCTTCCCTTTCTGTGACTGCAGGGAGTGAAAGGGTTAAACTGTAACTGATCCCCAAAACACAGAGACAATATTAGAAACCACAACAGTTGGCTGCCCTAAACCACCTGGAAAAGCAGGAATACACTCCCCATCTCAAGCAGAGAGGGAAAAAAAAGTTCAATTTCCCATTTCTGTATGTACAAATAACTTCATTTTACACATCCCTTGGAATGTTTCCTTTCATTATTCAGTTTGGGATGGGGAGATTCTAAATGAACTTGTGTCCATGGCTTCAAACCTGCTTTATAAAAACTCTGCCTCCCTCTTGTTCTCCACCAGCAAGGGGCTGATCTGGAACTCTCAGTGAGGATCTGCCCTCACTGCTCAAGAATTCGAAATAGCTGCTGCTGCCCAGCTGCAAGATGGAAGAGATTAGCAAAAGATTGGCTGCATTTTCCCAAAATGACAAATTCTGGCACAGAACAAGCTTAAGGGAAATGGTACATTGAGCACTGACAGTGAGAATGATATGTTCAGTAAAACCTCATTAATTCACCCTGACTGAGAGATTCATGATTTACTGACTTGTGAGCTCAGAAGTGCTGTAGTGGGAACGAGAAATAAACCCAGGAAAACTGCATGAGATGTGATTTGTCACTCCTCTGACAAGTGTGGCTCACTTACAAATGTAATAATGGCCCAATAAAATGTAGCATCACATAGTTCAGAAAATACTGAAATCTTACCAACAGGAAACTTGTTTGTAACACCAAACTAAATCTTTTAAAAAGATCCTTTCAAACTGAAGTCCCATTTCCACCACTAGTCCTGAGTGACACTAAATGTTTTGATATTTACTGTCCTGTTAGAGTTCAAAGGAATGATACAAGCAGGATGTTCCAGCACATTGTAGATGGAAAAAGGGACATTTCATCAGGTCTGTCCTGTCCTCAGCTGCTCAGGACAGGTACAGGTCAATCTAAACCAACCCCAAACCCTACACAGGAACTTCTGGAACAACCAGCAAAGCATTTCTGGGAATCCAACCTCCTCCCACAAGGATTAGGATTAAAAGCAATTTTTCCCTGCAGGAATGGTCAAGCATTGGAATGAGTTGCTCAGGAAAGTGGTAGAGTCTCTGGGAGTGCTCAGGAGGAGTCTGGATGTGGCCCTTGGGGACAGGGTTTGGGGTGATGGTAGGACTGGGTGGTCCTGAAGGGCTCTTCCCACCTTGAAAATTCCATGATTTCCACCTTGATGCAGACCCAGCTGTGGTATTTTGAGTCAGGGCTCTAACTCATTACTCCTCATGTGAAGAACAGAAATCAGGTATTTTCAGCACCCAACTCCCATTTCCAGGACTGTGGGAGCCTGGAACCTCTGGCTGAGAACTCCTGGGATAATTCAAAACAGTGTTTGGAGAAATGACATCGTATTTATGTGAGCACCCCATTGTCTCAGAACTGAAAGGATGAATAAAGAGAACTCAGGGCACTGTAAAAACATCTGAAAATCCAACTCCTCTTTGTCCTTTAAAATGAAACAGGGATGGGTTTTTCCAATCAGAAGCAACAGCTCTTCGGGGTGGTTTTGGTTTGGGGCAGATTTCCTTTACTCCTACATTTTGGACAAAGCTCTCAGGCACAGGGGGGGATTTTGAGGTGTCCTGTGCAGGGCCAGGAGTTGGATTCCATGATCCTTGTGGATCCTTTCCCACTCAGATATTCTGATTCTACACTTCTATGATCCCTCATCTCAATATCACAATTTCCATGGGGTTTATTTGGGTTTTTTTTTCCCTTATTACCAAACTTTAAGTGAAGCGGGCGGGGGGGGGAAGTCCAAATAAATGAATTAACTGCAAAATGAACACAAACCACACTCACCAGGGAGTGGACAATGAATTCACAAGTCTTGGTGAGGTCCTTTGCCAGCAGGGAGCGTCTCATGTCACAGCGCAGGGTGTACTGGGGGAATGGGATGACACAGGAAAATAAAAAAAAACAAGAGCCTTAATTCAGATTTCCTCAATCTTTCCCAACTTTTCACCTCCTTTCTGCCTCTGTGCAGTGTGTTGTTGCTGTTATATCCACTTAAGGGTGATCATGGTCTTGCTTTTCACCCTACTTTGGATTTTCAATGTGACATATTCACAGCCCTTCTAATTTTGATTTTATCGTGGGATTTACAGTGGGAACAGTTGTTGGGATATTTAATGCAGAACTTCTTCAGCCACACAGCTGAGCTCAAAGCAGCAGCTTGCACTAAAATCAGGCAACAAGGTGAATTTGCTTCCAATTGCCTGCCCTAAAATAGGAGCCATAAACCAGTGGCTGAAAAATAGGAAGACCTTGGTTATCCCAGTAATCCTACACTTCAGCATCTCCAACAAAGCCTCTCAGTGTCCTAACAGGACAGGGAATTTGCTGGGATGGGGGCATTTCTTGTTTAGTTTGTTGGATTTTTAATTCCTCCCTCAGCCCAGGGATTTGGGCTCCTCACTTCTGGTTCATGGCCACGACCCCCCAGCAGTGTCTGATTAAAGGTCTCTGCATCAGAAGAGAGTGTGAACCCACAACTAATCCCTAAATCAAGAAAAAGAGGCTCAGTTAAAACTGCCCAGAGGTTTAGGAAGTGTCTCTTAATCAGCCCCTCAGTGTTACATTTCCCTCTTCAGGAGAGCAGGACTCTCAAAGTTTGGCTGAGATCTAAATCATTAATTTTTAATGGCATTTTATGCAAGAAAAGGTACACAAAGGAGAGAGGGAATGAGAAAATAAAACAAATATTCCCCATTGAAGTGCACCTCAAAGTGACTGATTGATCACAGTAAGTTATTTGGGATATGGGAAGTAACTCAACCAGTGCTGCACCATTTTTGACATCCCTACCACAAACAACAGCTGTTACATGAGGGAGGAAGCCAAAACTGAGCAAATATATGGAAAGGATTTAAAAAATATCCAAATATAGACAAAAAACAAGGGATTTTTTTTCTTTTAGTTACTTCTGACAGGCTACTGGGGGGTGACTTAGTTTATTAGGTTGTTTTTTTTAATTCCAGTGACATAAAACCTCATTGTCTAACACAGTATTTACCTTCAAGAGATGGCTGAAGAAAGACTTTCCCCCTAAAAAACCCCACCAAAAATCCCCCAAACAAACCAACCCACATATGGTAAGGCAGTTTTTAACCAAAAAAGATCAAATTTCAAAACTGTATTTCCACAAGATAGTGTCCAAGCAGGTATTCCATACAGATCTGGGCAGAGAATGTTACTCCTTCTCTCCCCAGCAAACAATTCCTGATTTGTTTTGCTCTCAACACTTGGAGTTTTCATTATGAAATTCCACATTTATTTGGAATAAAACCACACTGTGGTGCTGTTTTTTTTTTTTTTTTCAGGAAAGGAATGGATAAAGTTGCCTACAACATCAGGATGGCTCAGATTTAGGTGACAGCTGTTCTGCTGAGGTATTTCAGGCAAAACATCTTGTTTGTGCCATCATTCCTGAAAGATTTACTGGATAAAAGTGTGGAAGGCTCAGTCAGTGTGAAAAGAAAACACCACCAAACTTCATCCTCCATTTGCATGGATTGAGAGTTGCTCTAGGACACATTGTGCAGATAAAAGTTCCTCTTTTCTCTCCAGACAAGACTTCCTCACCTGGATATTGACAAAGACTCCGTGATATGTCTCGTACAGAACTTTGTTGCCCTTCATTTGCAGTGGGAATTCAAAGGGAATTTCTGTCTTGCCACTGGGGAGCTTCCCTGGTTTCACCATTTCAATGGTGCTGTTGATAATCTGAATAGGCTGCAAGGATAAATATTGAAGAGGTTTAGGCTGAGACAGAGAACCAACATCTAAACTCTTAACAGAATTCCTGGATTTCCAGAATCCCAGGGACCTCTTGAAACACACAGTGCTGGGATATTTCTTTAAAATGAAAAGAAATATTAATACTTGGCTCAAGAGAACAATTTATATTTTTGGGTGCATCACACTAACATATTCAGGGAGCTCAACAGGAGCATCTCCAGCTTTGGGAAGTGGAGCTTCATTTCCTAAATTATGACCCTCAACAGCAGCAGGAATGACCAAACCTGTGCAGCAGAGCACTGAGCTGTCTGCTCCCACCTCCACCTGGCCCCTTCTCACACTAAACTTTGTTATTATTTAGGATAGCTCTCCCTGGAATGAGGGTTAACTCTGGTCTGACTGGGGACGTGGCTTGGAGATGACATTTCTTTTCTCTCTGTAGTTTTACCATTATTTTCCCCAACTGTGGAGCTCCCAACACAAAAAAGAAGTGGAGCTGCTGGAGACAGTCCAGGGGAGGCCCCTAAGTTGGTCCCAGGGTTGGAGGCCCTCTGCTCTGGAGCCAGGCTGGGAGAAGTTGGGGGTGTTCACCTGGAGAAGAGAAGGCTCCAGGGAGAGCTCAGAGCCCCTTGCAGGGCCTGAAGGGGCTCCAGGAGAGCTGGAGAGGGACTGGGGACAAGAGATGGACCCAGGGAATGGCTTCCCAGTGCCAGAGGGCAGGGCTGGATGGGAGATTGGGCAGGAATTGTTCCCTGGGAGGGTGGGCAGGCCCTGGCACAGGGTGCCCAGAGCAGCTGGGGCTGCCCCTGGATCCCTGGCAGTGCCCAAGGCCAGGCTGGACATTGGGGCTTGGAGCAGCCTGGGACAGTGGGAGGTGTCCCTGCCCATGGCAGGGGGTGGGAATGGATGATTTTTAAGGTCCCCTTCCAACCCAAACCTTCTGTGATTCCCTGATTCAAGGCCATCCTAACTTAACCAAACTGTTTTCCAAATGTAGCTGCTTCCAGACACAGCCTGCCCTGCTCCCATCAGCACAGCCTGTGTAGCCTGGGATAAGTTGCCCTGCTGGGATCCAAACCCCACAGTTCCAAACCTGGGGAGCAGCACAGAGCTGTTCCTGGAGCTCTGCAGTCCCACTCTCTGCAGAGGAATCTGGGTAAGTCCTGTCTCATGCCCAGGAACCCCTCCATGGCCCCCACAGGAATTACTGTGATAGGGACTGAGCTGGCACCAAAGTCCAGTTCAACCGGGTCACTTTAACACAAATTAAATAACATCACACAATTCATTATCTTCCTTTAAATCCCAGCCCTTCAATGCATCATCCACTAACCCTTTTTAACCATTTATGGCAGTGTGTTTCAGCCTGAAAGAAAATTCTCCCATCAGTGCAAGTTCCTTCCCCAAAAGGTCCTCATCTATCCCTCCCTGGGGATATTCCAGAGCCATCTGGACACAACCCTGGGCCCTGTGCTCTGGGATGGCCCTGCTGGAGCAGGGAGGTGGCACCAGGGTCCTTCCACCCTCACCCATCCTGGGATTCTGTGATCTCCAGATGAAGCTGAGCTTTCCATCACTTCCACACCATGAACAGCTCTGACCACCTTAGAGCCATCAAGGAAAGGTTTCTTGAGAAAAAAAAGAGGTTTTTGTGTTAAAAATATTCACCTGTGCAGGTCTTACCTTGGCAGTGTTGCAGAAGGCCTCAAACACGCCCACGTTTTTGGCACTGAGCTGCAGATTCACCGAGCCCTCCATGGTTAAGGAGATCCCCTGGTGCTGCACCGTGTCCTTACTGGTTATGACCACCACTCCAGAAAGAATTTCCTAATAGGAAAGAGGAAAACATCTGTTTAAATCCATTTTTTCATAGCTGTTAGCCACACAGTGTGGAACTGATCTCCAAACTCAAAAAAACCCTGTTGCCAAAGAATGGTGTAACCTTGTCAGGAATAGACAAACGCTGATGAAGGAATTTAGGATGAGAGCTCTGCATTTTTGGTTTTTCCTTAAAAATATCACCCTCCTCTTGACAAGTATTAACCTGAGCTTCAAATTCTTCCCAAAGTTTCAAGACTTTCCTGTCCAGGAAGATGAAAAACCCTCTCAGTGGGTCAGCTGCTAACAGCCAAGTTCCATTTGATGTGTTGGAATAAACTCTGAGGAGGAATTGCTGTATGAAAATTGGGATGGTTGGCCACAGGAGAGGGAAGAGAAGGCACAACTGGAAAAGGGATGGCCAAGCTGAAGGTGAGATCCACCTCGAGAGTGGAGCAGAAGAGATTTAAAATACAAAAATGAACACAAAGAAACAGTTTCAAAGTGAATCTGAATGCAAGGCAGGAGCTGTGTGACTCCAGGAATGTTGACACTCATCCCATGAAGGATGTGCTGTCCACAAAATATCCTCTGCACAAAAACGCTGCCTCCTCAAAGTGTCAACTCAGACTTTTTAACACTGAAAAACTGATGAACTGCAGGAGAACAACACACACCTCCCTTCACACACTCCATGTTTTATCCTTCCCTTCTCCTGCACTGGAGAATCCGCTTCAATCCTGAAAAATTCCCACCTGGAAAGGGCAGCAGGTGATGGAGAACTGGAGAGTCCCCTGGGGATAAACCTTCTCTCCTGCTCCTTCCCCAGGCAAACAGGCCCTGAGGAACAGCTCCCTCCAACCATGGGAAAATCCCGACTGCTCACCCTGCGCCCGACCAGTTCAAACCAGGATCTCTCCAGGAGACTGGGAATTTTGGCAGATTTTTGTCTTTCCTGGTGGTGCAGGATGGCAAAAATGGGTCAGGGGGGTTGAACAGCAGGAAAACATCCACATCCCAACCAAAGCTGACATCCTGAGAGCCTGGAAAGAGGATATGCAGCAAGTGGGAAATACCGGAACAGGAGGCGCGAGCACAAAAGGACAGCGAAGAAAAGCTGACCTAAATTCTGCACTGCTCTGCTAAAGGGCCTTAATTAGCACCAGCAATTAGGTTATTGCTTTAAAAAATGAGTCCAGCTCAACTATGAGAAGCAAGGACAACTGTGAACGTCTGAACTGCTTTAACAAAGGAGAAGTTTCCTGTCACACAGCAACAACCCATTCCAGAGCTGCTGCCTACACAGCTCCACGTGGGAAGGGTGCACGTCCTGGGAGCAGGAAGGGGAAGGATGACTTGAAGTTAAATATCAATTTTTTTTTCAATATTTCTTCAGAAACCAAAAACCAGCTCAAAATTCTGTCCCTGTGCCCAGGTGAGAGCCCACCTGCAGAGCTGCCCCAGCCCTGGGGCCCAGCACAGGGAGGATGTGGAGCTGCTGGAGAGAGGCCAGAGGAGGCTCCAGGATGAGCAGAGGGATGGAGCAGCTCTGCTGGGAGGAAAGGCTGCCAGAGCTGGGATTGTTCAGCCTGGAGAGGAGAAGCTTTGGGGTGAGCTCAGGGTGGCCTTGCAGGGCCTGAAGGAAACCCAGGAGAGCTGGAGAGGGACTGGGGACAAGGGATGGAGGGACAGGACAAAGACGAATGACTTCAAATTGCCAGAGGGCAGGGCTGGATGGGAGATTGGGCAGGAATTGTTCCCTGGCAGGGTGGGCAGGCCCTGGCACAGGGTGCCCAGAGCAGCTGGGGCTGCCCCTGGATCCCTGGCAGTGCCCAAGGCCAGGCTGGACATTGGGGCTTGGAGCAGCCTGGGACAGTGGGAGGTGTCCCTGCCCATGGCAGGGGTGGCACTGGATGGGCTTTAAGGTCCCTTCCATTCCTTGCTGTCCCTACAAGATTCCTACTAAAAATCCATGTTGGATTCCTTGGTGTACAGCTCTTTCATCATTGTGTTTTCATCTCAAGGCTTACAAATTCCAGGCCCACTTAATGAACTAAAATTAGAAACCTTTCCACGTGGAGTTAATTGGAAGCTACAAACAAAACTGACAGATTGACTGACCAGAAGTATCCTAATTTCAGCTTAAAACAGAGGGAATATCCCTTTCCCATATTAAAAAGAAAACAAACCATATCCAGCTAAAAGTGATATAAAGCAAGTCAAGTTCAGTCAAACTGAAAATGGACACAGCAGTGAGATACTGAAATAGATAAATAAACAAAGTCTTAATAATTTATAACTTTATTATGCACAAAATGATGTGAAAGTGAGACACAGACTGTATTTATCACTATGGAGCTATTCCTAAAGGGAATAACTGAGCTTTGCCAAAGCCATTCTCTAGATAATCTGACAATTTTAGGACAGATGCTGTATGCCCTTCCATTCAAATCCAGTTTTCCAGCATTAAAATCATTCAATAAATGGAATTTCGGTGGATGGAAAGGATTTTTGTGATACAAATGTGTGGCCGGATGGTAAGGAAAAAAGAGACACCTGAACAGTTCTGCTGAACAACTCAGGACTTCTAGATAAATAGTGATAAAAATTAAAAATATTCCTTCCCTTTCAAGCCACATCGGCCTCTGCAGAGCGGGGTCGGGGTCTTCCAGCGGTACCCAGGAAAAGGGGAAGGACAAAAAGCAACACTTAATTCCAAAGGCAACGCCCAAAAAGCCCGGGGCTCTGCCCCTGCTGGTAACGGGAGGCCACCGGGAAGCCGTGCCGGGATCGGGAAAGCTCCGGGCACGGACAGAGGGACAGTTCGGAGCAGGGGAAAAGCTCCAGGAAGGGATACAGGGAAAGCTCTGGGACACAGGGAAAGCCGCCGACACCGCGGCAGCACCGACAGGAGAGGGCGAACGACTCCGCTTCCCGAGCAATCCCCGCTGCCAAGGACGGTCCTGGGCCATTCCCAGCGGGAAGCCCGGGCCAGGACACGGCCCCGGAGCCCAGCGAGGACCCGCGGCCGGGCCGGGTCGCGACAGACCCCGAGTGTCCCCGACAGACCCTCACGGAATCCCAGAATAGGTGGGGTTCGAAGAGACCTCTGGAGATGATCCAGTCCAACTCCCTGCCTAGGCAGGGTCACCTGGAGCAGGTGACAGAGGAACGCGTCCAGGTGGGCTTGGGATGTCCCAGAGGAGACTCCACGCCCTCCCTGGGCAGCTGTTTCAGGGCTCTGCCACCTTTTCTCCATGGAAGGCAGTTCTGCCTCCTGTGCAGGGCAATTGCCGGGCTCAGGCCCTGCCCGCGGCTCTGGTGCCGCTGCCGGGCCCCGGAGCAGAGCCCGGGCCCTGCCCTGAGCCCTCCCTGCAGCCAGGGACACCCAGGGCTGAGGGCCCCTCTCAGCTGGGGCTCCTCTCGAGGCTGAGCAGCCCCGGCTCCCTCAGCCTGTGCTGGGCACGGAGCTGCTCCAGGCCCTTCCTCAGCTGCGCAGCCTCCGCCGGCCCCGCTCCAGGAGCTCCCTGGGCCTGCTGGGCTGAGGAGCCAGAGCTGGGCACGGCACCCCAGAGGTGCCTCCGGGGCTGGGCACAGGGGCAGGATAACCCTGACCTGCTGGGAATGCTCTTCCAATGCACCCCAGAGCACCACTGGCCTCCTTGGCCGCTCGCCCCGCGCGGTGCCCCGCTGTTCCCCGCTCGCCCCGCGGTGACTATCGCGACAGACGCACCCCATCGCGATAGACCTTCCCGGCCCGCTTCACCCGCACGTCCAGCGCCGTGCCCATCGCTCCCGTCACGTGACCGCCGCGACCACGTGACCCGGGGCGGGGGGTGGGGAGAGCGGGAGCCCCGCCCCCACAACATCCGGGTCCTCCGCCCGTCACTTCCCAGCCGCTGACGCCACTTCCCGCGCGGCCCCGCCCACTGTCCCGGTTGTCATAGCAACGCCGGGGCGGGGTGAATGACGCAAGGTCGTGACCGCTGGGAACTACTGATCCCGGCGTGCTTTGCGCGCCGGCAGCGCCCGCTGCGGGCGGGGGGCGCCGTGTTGGCCGATGGGAGTTGTAGGCAGGGCCGTCACCGCCATACGCAGCCCGCGAATGGCGCTTATCAGGACTGTGCGGCCGCGCTCGGAGCAGGGCGGTGGCAATGGGAGCCCGAGAAAGGCTTCGCTGTACTGAAATTTATCCCTCTGGCTACACTGTACAGCCACAAGCACCGATATAAACGACGAGCGAACTTGTCTGTGTTCTTAATCCGCACGGGATTCATCGCTTTGGATTTCCAAACACGGCCCGGCCTCGGTCCCCAGAGTTCCCCGCTACTTGTCCGATAAATTCAGGAAGGCAATGCCTTGCAAAATACGCAGTGAGGAATTTCGCCTTAAAAACCTGAGGCACAGAAACGCCCGGTGAGGAAATGTCCGAATGCTGAGGGGAAATGCTTCGATCTGTTCCATGTATGGCCTCAGACGGAATTCCCGTGATTTCAGCAGAACCAGGAGTTGTCCATCGCTGGAATTGCAAGTCCTGAAGGAAATGTCTAAAGCATTAGTCGAGTTCTGAATTTTATTGCTTTCCCAAGTCATTATTTTCACCTCTTTCTTCACACATTATTCACTAAAAGTAGATTTCATTGAGATTGCCATCACTAAAATAAGCCCGGCCTTATGAGTGTTGGCAGTACCTGGAAGATGATTTTGTCCTCTTCCTCCTCACCTCTTCAGTACTGAAACCCATCCATGTCCCTTCCTCCTGCAGTCCTTATGGAAAACTTGGCAAAATCCAGTGCACGCTCCTGTTTTGGGGAAAAAAAGTGAGGTATCAAAGCTGTCCCACATTTCAGGGAAGACATGGAAAGTGGTAATTGTAAAAAGAAAGGAGCATTTAACTGGGATTACTGAATATTACTGGCAGGACTCAGGTAGCTAATTACTGTCATTAATTACTGTGGGGCAGGTAAAGAGGGATCTTTATGTTTTATTTTTTACCCCATCCAAAGAGAACTTGAAAGAGGAAAATAAAAGCCTGGACAGCACTGCTGCTTTTGAGCATGTAGATTATTTTGCCATCACTTTCACAATCAGCTGTTTTTCTTGGGAAGCTTTTCCCGAGATACTTCAGTTACTCATTTCTAGGAACCTCATGTCCAGAAAAAGCTCCTGTTGGTGCAGGCAGGAGCTGCCCCTCTGCCTGGCAACACAGATCCCACAGACAAACCCAGGGAGCACCCGGCTTCCTGAGGCATCAGTGTCCAAGTCCGGTCTCTGGAGTGAGAGCTCAGCACCCTCAGCGTGGTTCTTCTGAAGAAAGGATCCCAGAATGGTTTGGGTGGGAAGGACCTTAAAGCCCATCCAGCCCCACCCCTGCCATGGCAGGGACACCTCCCACTGTCCCAGGCTGCTCCAAGCCCCAATGTCCAGCCTGGCCTTGGGCACTGCCAGGGATCCAGGGGCAGCCCCAGCTGCTCTGGGCACCCTGTGCCAGGGCCTGCCCACCCTGCCAGGGAACAATTCCTGCCCAATCTCCCACCCAGCCCTGCCCTCTGGCACTGGGAAGCCATTCCCTGACTCCCGGCCCTCCAGCCCTTGGCAATTGTCTCTCTCCAGCTTTCCTGCAGCTCCTTCAGGCCCTGCAAGGCCACCCTGAGCTCACCCCAAAGCTTCTCCTCTCCAGGCTGAACAATCCCAGCTCTGGCAGCCTTTCCTCCCAGCAGAGCTGCTCCATCCCTCTGCTCATCCTGGAGCCTCCTCTGGCCTCTCTCCAGCAGCTCCACGTCCTCCCTGTGCTGGGCCCCAGGGCTGGGGCAGCTCTGCAGGTGAATTAAATAATACTATGTTTAAAAAAAAACCAAGGGAAAACCCACAAAAACAAACAACCCCCACACACCAGAGGAACCCCACAAAGAGCCCCCTCAACCCTGAAAACCAGGAGGAATAGAAGAACTACTTCAAGGGACAGAAGTATCCCCGTGTGGCACAGGTAATCACTGTCAGCACAGATGTAGTGATAGGTGAATTCCCACCTCCAGGATGTGGGCACCAATATTCCACTGAGAAGCCCCTTTTCACTTTAGTTTTGATTTTCTGAGAGAATTCCCATTCCCAGATGAAGCTTAAAATTGTGAGTCTCACGATTTGTCCAAATTTGGCGAGGATTTTCTAAGTGGACGAATGCAGCAGGCTCCTGACACTGAGAGGGCTCAGTACCAAAAATTCCAGCCTTTGCTCTGATGCTTGAACTGTTTCACTGATTTTGCTGAAATCCTCCAAAATAGTTCAGTAGGAGGTGGATACCCTGCAAATTTATCTTTTGCATCAACCAAAAGAAATCCTGTTACTGGAGAGGGAATTTTCATAAGGACAGGGGGAATGGTTTTAAATTGCCAGAGGGCAGGGCTGGATGGGAGATTGGGCAGGAATTGTTCCCTGGGAGGGTGGGCAGGCCCTGGCACAGGGTGCCCAGAGCAGCTGTGGCTGCCCCTGGATCCCTGGCAGTGCCCAAGGCCAGGCTGGACATTGGGGCTTGGAGCAGCCTGGGACAGTGGGAGGTGTCCCTGCCCATGGCAGGGGTGGGATGGGATGAGCTTTAAGGTTCCTTCAACCCACACCATTCCATGATATTATGATTTAGGAGCTCTGAATTCATGTAGAAATGCAGTAGCTACTGGTAGGACAGCTCTTAATTACTTAATTTCTGTAATTGTTCTTGCTGTTGTTTTGTGCATTGCTGTGCTCAGCTGCAAGAACGGGATTAAAGAAATACATTCTGATTATTCCTGAGTTTATCACAAAGAACTAAACTAATAGGGTTGATGTTTTGCTCCAATCCATCCTGGATGTAACTCCACTTGTGGAGTCAACCAAACCCACATTTCCCTTGGCTCTTCAGTTGTTGTTTTTAAGTTTTGCTGAGCCAGAACTGAATGGAAGAACTCCAGGAACAAATGAACCCCAACTGAAAGCAAAGGGAAATATTGTATGGACTTCAATAGAATGATCCATACATTTGTTTTTCTTCCTGATTATCATAGAATCCTTGTGGAATGGTTTGGATTGGAAGGGACCTTAAAGATATCCAGTTCCAACCACCTTCCACTTTTCTACCTGATTATTTATGGGACACTATTTAACAAATATATCAAATTGTTTAGAATAATCAGGTTTCTGTATTTTCCTCAACCCAGAGCTGAAATGTATGGATTAGTTGGTACAGAATGGCAACATTCCTCATTTGGAATAACCACAGGGAAGCTGGGCTTACCCAAACTTCTTTGGGGTACCCAGAACCTCTTTTTCTGTTTTTTTTTAAATAGTTTTGAAATCTTTGCTCAGAGGACAGTGGTGTAGAATCATAGAGTGGTTTGGGTTGGAAGGATTTGATTTAAGGAATTCAGTGGGAGAAGTTCTACAGTTGATACAAAGCCATGACAAAATCCTACACTTGTAAGTTCACTACTTGCCACCAGAAGAGCTCAGAGATGATTAAGTCTAATAAAACAGTAATTTCAAATATTGCTCATGTGTTGGACAATTTTGAGATCATTTCATGGTTCTCTAAGTACATTTGACAAACTGTTTTTCAGAGCACCTGGGTGGAAAGGCAGTTCTTTAACACCAAGGAGGGAGCAGCAGAAATAAGTGATGCCCTGAACAACAGGAAGTAAATTGAAATCCATTATCTTTGGTGGAGAAATCAGCAAATCCCAGCTCTGCTCCACACAAGGGGTGGTGTTCCTGAATGCCTCAGAAAGAAGGAAGGTAATAAAAAAGAAATTAAAATCTCTGCACCACATAGAGGGACTGTACACACATTAAATCCCACCAATGTTTTCTGAAACATTTCCCCACTGCACAGAAATTTCCTTTTCATTAAAAATTACACTTTAAAATATACCAGACCTAAAAGAACTAATGAGAAAAGACTACAGAAGGCAACTAAATAAACTTATTTATTCACATAGCAAGGTGAGAAAAGCTAATTGAGATGAAACAAAGCTGGGGGAAAATCCAGAAAGAAAGTCTAAAGAAAGTGTTTAAATTGAGAGAGGTACAATGAAAGAAAAACGCCCTCATAAAGTACAATATTGGTCAAGGATTTTTGAAGGTATTTAAGAATGAACTAATTTTCCAGCCAAAATACACAGTTTGAAGGGAATTCCCTCAGAGTAACTGCCATTAGATACCTTAAAAAGGGCTTGAACTGACTGAAAATTGCACTGAGCTTTACTTGCCACTCAAAAGGATTAGCAAATAAGGAAAATAATGTTATGAAACATGTAGGGGGTGACAAAAAAAGTGGATAAAACAGAACAAGTGGTTTAGACATTAAAAAAAAATAATGGAAGAGTCTGGCAGGGAAAGAAAATAACGACTGAATATCCTAAATAAAAAGTACTTAGGAATCAGAAAAAAAAGAAAAAAAAGAAAAAAAGAAAAAAAGAATTAGGTATTAATTAGGTATTTTTTCCTAATAAAAGGTTGTATTGTGATATCCTGAATGATGATGGGCAAGTTGGTATCTTTAAAAACGTTGTGGAAAAAGAAACGTTACAAAATAGTGAATATGGCAGGTTTGTGTGTGAGAACTGATGGATATGGAGGAAATGTTTGGGAATTTGGCAGATAGATTTTGCAAATCCTACGGCAGGAGACAGGTATGTAGAATAAAAACACTACAAAATAAATGCACATTCCAGCTAAAACTTGTATATTCTGCCAGCAGCAATAAATTGTAGTAGGCAGTGTTAAAAAAAAAAAAAAAAAGTGTTTTGTTAAACGGATTTTCAAATAATATTAAAATAATCATGAAAAATTAATATGTAAAATTGACTCTTTGAGTGCTGATAGCACTTGAAAAATAATGTGGGATTTATACAGACATTGAAAACATTGACAGTTGTATTAAACAAAAAAATGTGGTGCCCAACATCTATGTGGAAGCAAAATTTTGCAGTGACCTCAAAGGGGACTGGAATGGAACAGAACTTTTTTAATTTAAATTTTTTAAATATTGATTTGGGACAAGGGGAAAAACAAATTGTATCAGGATTTGATCTCCACACCCTCGGCTGTTTACATTTTCCTGTGACATAAATAGCTTTGGAAACTCCCAAGTGTAAGATTACAATTCATGGCTCAGTTTTTATCTGCTGATGTTTCTCTCTCCTGGTAGTAAGGAGTGTGTAACTGGGGGTGCAGTGTGAGGTGTGGTAATGCCAGGATATTTCCACCCCGACTGAGGGAGTGAACACAGACTTTTTAGTTTTCTTCTTGTCAAATAGAAGGAAAACTGTGTAACTCAGTCCCTTAAATAGATTTTTTTCATTGGTACACTATAGATAGGAGATACCAACCCAAAACGTTGAGTGATAGGTATGATATACTTTAATGATATATTTTCAGTGTTTTAAGCTGGGGTAAGGGACACTATGGAAATTATTCTTAACTTTCATAGAAGGCTGGATGGGGCTTGGAGCAGCCTGGGATGGTGGAAGGTGTTCCTGCCCATGGTAGGGGTGGCACTGGATGGGCTTTAGGGTCCTTTCCAACCCAAACCACTCCATGATTCTGTGATTTTGAGCTGAGCTTGAGGAAAGACTCACAAACCCAAATAATTTCTGTCAGGATCAGGAACAGAGTGGGCAGGGCCTGAAGACCATCGAGGTGTAAAAGGAACATTCAGAGAAAGCAAAATCACAGAGAAAAGAAAATTCCTGTTCTTGCCTCTGAGTTCACAGGGCAACAGTTCCAGAGAACCCCAGGATCCCTGAGGCTGGAAAAGCCCTCCCAGCTCAGCGAGTCCCAGCTGTGCCCGATGCCCACCTTGTCCCCAGCCCAGAGCACTGAGTGCCACCTCCAGCCCTTCCTGGGACACCTCCAGGGATGGGCACTCCAAACCTCCCTGGGCAGCCCCTGCCAAGGCCTGAGCTCCCTTTCCATGGGGAAATTCCTGCTGCTGTCCACCCTGAGCCTCCCCTGGCCCAGCCTGAGGCCGTTCCCTCTCCTCCTGTCCCTGTTCCCTGGCAGCAGAGCCCGACCCCCCCGGCTGCCCCCTCCTGTCAGGGACTTGTGCAGAGCCACAAGGTCCCCCCTGAGCCTCCTTTGCTCCAGCCTGAGCCCCTTTCCCAGCTCCCTCAGCCGCTCCTGGGGCTCCAGCCCCTTCCCAGCTCCCTTCCCTGCCCTGGACACGCTCCAGCCCCTCCAGGGCTCTCCTGCAGGAGCCAGAACTGGGCACAGTCCTTGAGGTATGAAATCCATGTTGTCCAAAATCCATGTTGTCCAGGAGCTGAAGAACTGCCTGCAGTGTGTTCCCCACTAACCAGGTGGGGAAGGCGAACATGAAGTTCCATGTTTAAGTGCTCTCAGGAATTCCAGGGACAATGAGCTACCTAGACAAAGCATCATGTGGGAAACAATAAAAAAAAAAGCCTTTATGCAAAAGAAGCAGGAGAAGAATGGATCAAAAACTGGCTGGATGAGAGGAAACAGAAATAAAACAGAACTCAAAGGTCAGTTTTCAGAGAAGGGGAGATCACAGGAGGAGTCTGCAGCGAGCTGTGCTGTGACTGATGCTGCTTAATGTATTCCTCAATGATCTGGAGAAAGGGGCTGAGCAGGGGGACACCACAGATTGCTGAAGGTACTGAGGTACTCAGGTAAGGGAAAGGTAGAGGACAAATTGTGATGCAGTTAAAGGGCTGCTTGGAGAATTGAAGAAAGACCTTTCAAGACTGAGTGACTGGATAATAAAATGACAGATAAAATCTGATGTAGTAAAGTGATGCACATGGGGGGGAAATTCTGTGTACATAAGGATGGGCTGTAAGTTGTTTTTCCACTCACAAATGAGATCTTTGGGTTTTGATTAATATTTCCATGAAAATATCAGCACAATGTTCCCTTTTACTGAGAGAAACAAATCAAATACTTGGAATTATTAAGAGAACAAAGCAGAGATCATTGCAGCACACCCACCCTGGTATAAATCCATAGTTCCCTGCATATTGAGCAGCGTGGGCAGTTCTTTTCCTGACATCTCAAAAAGGCTTCCAGTACCTGAAGGAGTTGACAAGAAAGAGGGAGAGAGACTTTGGACAAGGGCTGGAGGGCCAGGACCCAGGGAATGGCTTCCCAGTGCCAGAGGGCAGGGCTGGATGGGAGATTGGGCAGGAATTGTTCCCTGGCAGGGTGGGCAGGCCCTGGCACAGGGTGCCCAGAGCAGCTGGGGCTGCCCCTGGATCCCTGGCAGTGCCCAAGGCCAGGCTGGACATTGGGGCTTGGAGCAGCCTGGCACAGTGGGAGGTGTCCCTGCCATGGCAGGGGTTGGGACTGGATGGGCTTTAAGGTTCCTTCCCACCCACACCATTCTGGGATTCTGTGATTTCTATGTTTTTGTAATGCTGTGATTCTGTGATTCTGTGATCTCAACATGCCAATTTTGAGAAACCATATTTTGGAGAAAATTCCTCCCATCCCAACATTCCCTTACACCCTTAGCCATGGCCTTCAAGGACAACTGGGAGCTGCTGCAGAGGCCTGGGTTTGTAGTTTATGACACTGTTGGGAAAAGGAACAGCAAATGCTTGGAAAAGTTTCCCACTTCGGAAGTAACTTTGAAGCAGTTTTTTCCCCTGTGGAACAGATCCTTGTTGCCTGTAAAAACCTTGTGTTGTTGTCCCTTTGGCTAGGAAGGTAATGCTTAGAATCTGGAATTTGGGTAAAAATTAATACCACAGAGTTGGCATATTTACTATAATTTATTACACATTGATTTCACTGCCTTGAAAAGCAACATAAAAAGACAACAAAAAGTTGTTTCTTGTGACAATCTAAGTAAGAAATATTTTTTTGCTGCTGTTTTCAGCCTTTGAAACTTGCAGTTGCTTATAAATTTCCCTGACCAAAATATTACACTTCCAAAAAACCCCCCAAATTCTCCTTGTTCCTTCCACTTCAAAAACAGGGGAAAAAAAAAAAAAAAACAAAACCAAAGAGAGAGAGGAGTTTTAAAGAATAAAAAATCAGCCTGAAGCAACACCCAGGACAGAAAACTTCTTCCAAGCAGTTACAGCTTGGCAAACCTGCAAACAATGGAAAACAAACAAACAAGGATCAGTTGAATGTTTGTCTCAGCCTGAATGTTCTGGACACACACAAAAACCCTCCAAAACTATCCTAAATCCTCCAAAATAAGGTCAGGAAGTGTTCTGTTCCTGATGTTTCATGCTGGAAAACCCCCTGTGAACTCTGTCCATCCCAGGTATAAAGTTCATGTGTAAATTTGAGCACTGCTTTTTATTAATCTCCCATGTATATAAATGGCATTAATTAGTATTTAATTAATAGAATTCTTCCAAAATGTATTAATTCAGACTTTTATGTGTCAAAAATGAGATTTACATTTGATACTCATACACCTAGAATGGACTAGAGTTTATTCTAACAGAATAAATAGAATAAATAGAGTAGGTACATTACAGTAAGTTTTTTATATATTTATACTATTATAGATGCATCTGGCTACTTGGAACTTTCTCAATGCTTTTCATTTAGCTTTGTTTGAATTTTTAACTGGAATTCTTTATGTTCTGCTTGAAATTTGGGTTCAGCAGTCCAGTTTTACCTATTTGAGGTAACGCCTTTCAAAACCTCCTCTGTCAATATATCAAAATTCAGGTGAGGTTTATTGTGAAAAGACTTGCTGTGACACAGAGGTTAGAAGAGGGATAAACAATGTCATTGAGGTGATTTTTTTGTTTTTCATAACTGGGTTTTATAAACCAAGAGAGAAACTTTCTGTGCTGGGAGCACGAGTGTTGTGTGTCCTGCTCCATGATGGGAGCGCTCAGCAGCACCAGGCTGAGCATTCATAAACCTGATGGGCCCTGCACACAAAAATATCAAATACCTCGAGTTACGTTAATTTTATTGCCCAGAAAGGAAAGAATTTATGGGCAATGCTCTTAGCAGAGAGCACAGATGTGGTTTGGTGCAACCCTGGCACAGAGAGTTTCTTGTGCAGCTGCTGCTCAATGAAATCTTTTCCATCTCCACAGATTTGCCAACTTTACCAAGGCCATTGGACAATTTCAAACTGGACAGATTTCTTGGGAAACAATTCAACTATTTATGAAATACCACTTAAACAAGCAACACAGCTCATCTTCCATTGTGCTACCAATGCCTGCCAATTGTCCCCAATTTAAACCACTTTTTTTTCCATTCTTCATATCACAGAATCAAAGAATCCCAGAATGGCCTGGGTTGGAAATGACCTTAAGCCCATCCAGTGCCACCCCTGCCATGGGCAGGGACACCTCCCACTGTGCCAGGCTGCTCCAAGCCCCAATGTCCAGCCTGGCCTTGGGCACTGCCAGGGATCCAGGGGCAGCCCCAGCTGCTCTGGGCACCCTGTGCCAGGGCCTGCCCACCCTCCCAGGGAACAATTCCTGCCCAATCTCCCATCCAGCCCTGCCCTCTGGCACTGGGAAGCCATTCCCTGGCTCCTGTCACTTATTTATAGTCCCTTCCAAACCAAACCAGTCTGTGATTCTATGCCAGATTCTTTTTTTGGGGTGCTGACTCTTTGCAAAGTTTTCTGATGTCTCGAGACCTGAAAGCCAGGAAGGACTTCTCCATGGGTGTTTTTTAACTCGTCCTGGCAGTTCTGCAGGTGGGTGGGAATCACTGACAGTGACAGCAGGGACTAGACAGCCCTGAAGCCTCTTTAAAAGGATGGGGATGGAGAACTGTAAGGTCTGGACTCCTCCACCCCTTTACACCTCCAGGGGGAACTGGGGCCTGATCTACACATGGCAGAGCAGGCTGGCTCCAGCACCAAATGGTTTGTGTGACATTGTCCTTCCCACACCAGTTTCAGACTGGTGTCCACAGTGCTTCCCCACAGGTGCCTGTGGCGTTGTGTCCTCTCCAGAGCTTCAGCCAGCCTGGGGAAGCTACCCTGGGAATGCTCCAGGGATATCCTCGCCCTGGGAACACAGCCCTGCCCAGCAGTTATTTTAGGAGCTCTATCCTGGCAGGGCTGGGCCCTGCAGGCCTGGCTGGTCCCTCTGGAATGCAGAGGGGATCTCAGCATAAGGTCAGCACCGACCTTGCCTTGCCAGTTCCCTGGAATAGCTCAGGGAGGGGAAATGCAGGCCCCGAAAATGATGCCCTACAAAAGAGGAGTGCTGGCCCACAGAGCAATTAGCCTACATTAGTGATGCCACAGAACACGCTCCAGGGCCACAGCAGTGGGGACACCCAGGGAACCGGGGCTCAAATGCACCTCACAGGGAGGTAATGCACACACAGCTCCTCTGGTTTATGTGCACAGCAGAAAATATAAACTCTTCTTTTCTGGGTTAATAACTGTGAGTGGATCACCCCTTGATTAGACCCTCACCTCTTGTAATGGTTTTTTATTCCTCACAGTGCTCAGGCACCTCTGACAGACCCACCTTGGGCAGAGGTGGTAAATAAAGAGGTTCAGAGATGTTCTGTGAAAGCTGGTGGCTGGGTGGAGGATTGATCCCGGCTGATCTAAACTATCTCTCACTTTAGGAAAAGCTGAACTGTTAGTTTCACCTGAACATCAGGAAGAACTTTCCTCTGCAGTGACTGAGCACTGGACTTCTCTGGGCAACCTGTGCCAGGGCCTCACCACCCTCACAGGGAAGAATTTCTTTGTAATCTCTAATTTAAACTTACTCTTTTTCAGTTTAAGGCCATTCCTCCTTGTCCTGCCACTCCATGTTCTTGTAAAAAGTTCCTTTCCATCTTTCTTGTATGTTGAGCTGGGATGGGATAGAGGATCTGGGAGGAAAAAAGGAACAGACAACAAAGCATTCCCACTCCTACTGCTTGAAGAATGATTTCTTAGCCTAATGAAGCTCCATAAGTGACAATTTTAGAGATATTTATTTAAAACTTGTCACAATTTCTTTTTCTCAGCTAGCAGGAGGTTGATCAAGTGGACACCAAGCAGAACATACTTCTAAGAACTTTCTTGAATGGATTTGTGTCAGGATACCACAAATACCATGTGCTGGAATTTCAAGAACCTCCCTGTGGAAGCTGCACAAGGAGCTTTCTCCTGACAGCAAGAACAAAGTTTTCCTTTTGGCCAGCAAAGACACCCATCCTTCTGCACAGGAGAGCAGGGGATTTGTATTAAAAAGGGAAGGGGCCAACGAAGGACCTGATTTTAATGGAACTGAGGACAGTTTTTGACTCTTCCAGGAATTCTGACAGAGAAGCAAAACTGGGCATTGAACAGGTGTAGGTGGATCCAAGGATGTTACAGTCAGCAGAACCAAAGGAAGATTTTTAGAGACATGGATTGTGCTGGTCCTTTTGGATGTGAGGGAAACTTTATGATTATATTAACTTTTTTTCATATTTTCAAACACAGGGAAGCCAGATTCCTCTAAAAGTTGGAATTAAGGGCTTAAAGAAACTCCCAGATGGGAAATACATGACATTGTAGCACTTAATTTACAAAAGTTTTAAAGAATCACAATCCTTCAGAATGTCTGATTTTAACAGGAACTATTCCACACTCCTACAAATATATTTATCATGGAAAGTGGTCTCAGGAGGACTTCTGGGATACAACTTCCAAGTATACATTTTCCCTAGGATAACTAACACAGCCTCTTTCCCAGAGACTTCTTCCCCAGAAAAGGAGGGATTTTTTCACAGACTCAAAGAACTATTGAGGTTGGAAAGGATCACCAAGATCATTGAGTTCAAGCTGTGCCTGATGCCCACCTTGTCCCCAGCCCAGAGCACTGAGTGCCACCTCCAGCCCTTCCTTGGGCACCTCCAGGGATGGGCACTCCAAACCTCCCTGGGCAGCCCCTGCCAATACTTGACAACCATTTCCACGAAAAAAATTCCTCCCGATGTCCAGAATCTCTGCCTGATGTTTTAAACCGGAGAAGAAACTTTTCATACTCAGGAGCACGATCTTCACCATGAATGAGAACACCAAGGAACACAATTCCAGAGAGTATCAGGGAGAACTCAGTGAGATGCACATTTTTTTTCGGAACAAGCCTCATCCAGCAGCAATTCCAGGACCTTCTGGTCCAGAGGCGTGCCAACCTACACAATGTGCAGCTCTGGCTGTCAATCCAAAGCCGGTACTATCGAAGCCGGCTCTGATGATGACTCAAAAGCCGATCTATCTCCATCCGAATGGGTTACCATGGCAACCTCTCTGGCCTAAAAAGAGCTGGACCACATTAGTTACTTAGCAGCACCTTTTTGACAGGCGAAACACAAGCTGCTCCCTCCAGATGATGGTTTCATTTAGAATTGAGGCTGTCTGGGAGCTGCCGCGGTGCTCTGGGAAGTGTTAATGATGTAACCCATGGAGGAGAACTTCTGCTGGGACTTCAGGTTGGGGCCTGGTACCAAAGGAATTGAGCTGTGTGGTGGCTTTGGTGGAGAAACACAACAGCAGCAGCATCTTTTTTTCTGTATTGATGCCATGAAGATTTTTGCCTTTTCTTTTATACCCCTGTTATACCTTTTTACAACTTCTGTATTCCTAGTGCTTTTTCCCTCCATTCTTAGACTTGTTTGTCAAGCTGAGAGACTCAACATTTTAGAAGCTTCGTAGCCAGGGATCAGTGTGGCCCAGAGCCCAAGGTCCTCTCCAGAACACATTCTGTAAACCAGGATAGAACCATCCAGGGGAAGGTTCCTTGGGGAGGGGGGCTCACTCGAGCCTCTCATTGGGGAATCTTTGATAGATCTGCTAATTAGTAACACCTATAATGTTATACCCGATGTTGGGGAGGGGGGGGAACAAAGAGAGACAAAGAGAGACATAGATATACTCAGTCAGGTGCATCTCGATGCACATGACCTGGACGTGTGCACCTAAGGATCCTTAAAATAAATACCAAGGTAAAATCCCTTTTCCCCTTCTAACCGTGTATGACTCTTGATTTTAAGACCAGGAAAAGGCATCATATTACGATGGACTTCTTCCTGGAGATCTTTCAGCTTGGGTCTGGTGACCTAAGAAGGCCCTTCTTGTAGCAGATGTGTTGGATACAGAGGATTATTGGAATTGCTGCTGGTACAACACAGCATTTACATCAAAAATTATACCCAAAGTACAAATGTTGAGCCCTGGAAAAGTCAGGGTGCCCATGGCTGCTGTGAAGGAAGCCTAGAATTCAGGTGGAGATGCAAACACTCCAGAAGGAAAACGACAGGGCTACAAGGGCAGGTTGGATCATGGAATGAAGCCTTCCAGAGCATGCAGTGAAGAGGCAAATGGGCCCATCTACTCCATGCAGGAAGGCTGAAAAGGGAAAAACTGGGACATATTACTCATAATCCCACTCCACTACCACAGAATTGTAGTTTGGGATGGAAGGGACATTGAAAACCATCCAGTGCCACACCTTCCACTATCCCAGGTGGCTCCAAGCCCCAATGTCCAGCCTGGCCTTGGACATTGCCAGGGATCCAGGGGCAGCCCCAGCTTCTCTGGGAATTCTGTGCCAGGGCCTGCCCACCCTCCCAGGGAATAATTTTTTTTCTGTGTATCTAATCTAAATTTCCCCTCTTTCAGTCTGAAGCTGTTCCCCCTTGTCCTGTCACTCCAGTTCCTGATGAATTGTCCCTCTCTGGTTTCTTTGTAGCCCCTTCAGACACTGGAAGATGCTGTGAGGTCTCCACACAACCTTCTCGTGTCCAGGCTGAATAGCCCCAACTATTCAGCTGTTTTGTTGTTTCTCTTACATCTGTTCCATTTCTCTAGACTGCTGTTCATGATTTTCTCTCTTAGATTTCATTGCTCCACTTTCTTTCCTCCTCATTTTTAATGTGCTTTTTTCTTATTTTTTTCTGAATTTTTCTACTTACTATTTTTCTTTATGGCTCCAAATATTCTGCTTTCTGAGGGGCGGTATCTTTGGAAGAGAAACCCAAGTATTTCTTACAAGGCTGTCTACTAACTCATATAGAATATACACAAATATACACAAACTCCTATTTTCAAGTACTGCAAACCTACTCCAGGTGGTTTGTGGTGGAGAGTCAAAAAAAAGGACTCTCAGTCTTTCCTGTCTAGGCATCCCTCCCTTCCTAAAGAAAATTAAAAAAGAGTAAGATTTGATAATTCTTGATAAGCAAGGATTTGGATCTCCTTCATCCAGGTCACAACTGTTTCTCATTCTTCATCTTCAGTCTCTCTTATCTCAGCTGCTTCTCTCCAAAGCTGATCTCTCCAAAGTGAACCTTTCCTGGTGCCATATTTATCTTTGCCTCTTGGTGGAGTTCCCAGCCAAACCAGTTTCAGTGTCCCGTCACCTCCTGCCCCTCACGCCCACCCCACATCCGTGCAACGCCAACTTCTTGGCTTTTCCAGTACAGCCATTTTTGGGATGTCTTACATAATGGATCGGGAAGCTGACCTGGTTTTAAAATCCACCCAAACCTTTTCTGGATGGAGCACAATTCTGGCTGAGTGCCAGCCTGGCAGACCCTCACTTCCCAGATGCTGGAAACCTTTACCTGCATTTCCAGCACAGAGGAGGATTCCCAGCTCCCAGAACACCGCATGTGCAAAGTTTCCAGGTGAGGCAGGATTCTGGTGGAATCCCAGCCTGGAAGATCCCTAACCCAAGCCCTAAGCCTGCCTGCAGCAGAGAACGAGTTCAATGCCTGACAACCCTTTCCATGAAGAAATTCCTCCTGATGTCCAACCTGAACCTTCCCATGCTTTTTAATGAAATGGACATTGAAGAGAACACTTTTGTACAAGGGAAGAACCATGAAGGTTATTCATTAGCAAAATAAAATTAACAAGCCAAAAGTATCTACTTGTTTGTGCTGGAAAATAAAATTTTAAAAAGATGCCATCACCTTTTAAAGGACATTTTATCTCTGCCCAAGGCGCCATAGCTTGGGTACAGCCAGCAAAATAAAAGTAGAGGATGACTGAGCAAATGCACAAACTCTTTAAAACTCTGAAATATTTTTAAGTGTTAGCAAAAAAAACCCTACTCAAAACCTGACAAAAACCCCAAACCCAAAGAAGTTACAGCAGTGCAGTGACAGTGTAACAACTTCCTGTGAGCTTTGTAGTTAATTACACAGAGCAGCAGAGAAACTGTTCTGTCACTGCACTTGCACAGACCAGAAAGAGATTTTAGGTGGAAAAAATCCTCAGGGAATACCCCCCCACCCTCTTCTCTGAGAGTGGAGCTGTCCTTCCTGACTAAGGGATTGGGCAGAGGTTGGCCTTTGATATCTTGGAATTGTTCATGTTGGAAGAGCCCTCCAGGATCACCCAGTGCCACCCCAGCAGCAGCAGCAGCACCCCAAAGCCTGTCCCCAAGGGCCACATCCAGACTCCTCCTGAGCACTCCCAGAGACAGTGACTGCACCACTCCCTGGGCAGCTCATCCCAAGGCCTCACCACTCTGGCAGGGAAAAATTGTTTCCAATCTCCAACCTGAGCCTCCCCTGGTGCCATTTGAGGCCATTTCCTCTCCTCCTTTCCCTTGGGACACGGCAGCAGAGCCCGACCCCCCCTCACTGCCCCTCCTGGCAGGGACTTGTGGGGAGCAGTGAGGTCCCCCCTGAGCCTCCTCTGCTCCAGCCTGAGCCCCTTTCCCAGCTCCCTCAGGTGTTGGCTTTCCACATCCCAGGACAAGAACCACGCTCTGGCCACACTCAGACTCAATGAGAGAAGTGTCAAAAGCAGCTCCAAGTGATCTCAAATCTTTCTGGGGCTGAGGGAAATGAGAAAGGATCACTTAAGTCATGGTGCTCCCAAGCACCTCCCACGGCCGTAAGGTGCAATTCCATGGCTAATTTCAGCTCACCTAACACCTCACTGTGACTCCTGGGGTGGTCCCACGATCCCCCTGCTCTTCCCTGTGCACCCATGTCCCTGGAGAGGGACTTTTCACAGGGGCCTGGAGTAACAAGAGGAATGGCCTTAAGCTGAAAAAGAGAGCAGGGCTGGATGGGAGATTGGGCAGGAAATGTTCCCTGGCAGGCTGGGCAGGCCCTGGCACAGGGTGCCCAGAGCAGCTGGGGCTGCCCCTGGATCCCTGGCAGTGCCCAAGGCCAGGCTGGACATTGGGGCTGGGAGCAGCCTGGCACAGTGGGAGGTGTCCCTGCCATGGCAGGGGTGGCACTGGGTGGGCTTTAAGGTCCCTTCCATCCCAACCCCCTCTGAGATTCTGTGATCACAGAATTTAAGTAAAATTCTCAACACTTCAATTATTTGGGGGACTTTGGCTGTGGCTGCATCCGTCTCCCAATCCTTGGCTGCTTATTTCCACCTTTTAAGCCAAGATAAAAAAAATGTTAAAACAGGAAGAAAAAGCAAATGGAACAAGTAACATGTCCTAATTTCTCCAAGGAGGCTGGCTGGGAACCAAAATGACTAGATTAAAGTATCACACGTCAGAATTAAAGTATTAGATAAAGGCCAGACTCTACTTTTTGATCTTTGTGGGCATTCCAGAAATTAAAAAAAAAAAAAATTACATTAAAAACCCCCTGTCACAGATTTAGGCTGGAAGCACCGACACGGCAATTCCGAGGGGAAAGGAGCCTTCCCTCAGCAGCTCGAGGCTCCCACACTGGGCTACTTATAGTGCATGTTTTAACTCATTTTTTTGGGGAATATATTGATTTTTTGAGGGGGATGAAGAAGACCCCTGGATGCAATTCCAAGGGGAGAAGAGCCTTTTATTCTGTGATTCCCTCAGCACCTCAAGGCTTCCACACCAAGCTACTTTTAGTGCATTTTAAAACTCATTTTGGGGGAATATATTGATTTTCAGAGGGAGATGAGAAAGACCCCTGGATGCAATTCTGAGGGGAAAGGAGCTTTGCCTCAGCAGCTTGAGGCTCCCACACCTAGCCCACTTCTGGGGGTATATATTTTTTTTTCTGAGGGAAATGAGAAAAAACTCTGGACGCAATTCCAAGGGGAAAGGAGCCTTCCCTCAGCAGCTCAAGGCTCCCACACCGGGTGACTTTTAGTGCGTTTTTTGACTTGTACTTGGATAATCTACTGATTTTCTGAGGGGATGAGAAAGACCCCTGGATGCAATTCTGAGGGGAAAGAAACCCTCCAGAATTCTGTGACTCCCCCAGCAGATCGGTGCTCCCACACCGGACGAATTTTAGCACATCTTCCAACTCGTTTTTTGGGGGGATATTTTTGATCGGGTCAAGAAAGACCCGTGGACGCAATTCCGAGAGAAGGGGAAAGCAGCCTTCTCTCACCAGATCGAGACTTCCACTCCGGGCTACTTCCAGTGCCTTTTTTGAACGGTTTTTCGGGAACACCTCGGCTTCCGAGGGGGCCGTGCCCGGCCCTATCCCTCCCCACAGGCGGCGGGCGGGAAGCCCCGGCGGGCTCGGCCTCGCGCTCCCGGCGCCCCCTGCGGGCCGGGGCCGGCACCGCCTCAGCCGCCGGGTTCCCCCTCACCGGCAATGGCGGCCGCTCCCCTTCCCCGCCCCGCCGGGGCCATCCCGGCCCGCAGCGCCGCCGACACCGTCACACGCCGGAGGGCGGGCGGGCATGGATCGGGAAGGAGGGGGAAGGAGCCGTTGCCATGGCGAGCGCGGCCCGCCCTTGCCTCCCCACGTCAGCGCCGTCTCCCGCCCGGCCGCGGGTGATTGACAGTTGCCACGGCAACAGGCTCGCCCCGCCGCCATTTTGTCAGTTGGTTTTTTTTTTTTTTTTAAATTCAAAAAAATATAAAAGATTAAAATAAAACGAAATAATACTTAAAAAAAACAAGAGCAAAGCGCTCCATTCCCGCCAGAATCTCGGGGCTTGATTTTTTTTTTTTAAAGTTTTTTTTTTTCCTTCTCCTTCTTCCGACCTCCACCGCGAAAGGAAAAGGAAAAGAAGGGACGCAAAAAAAGTGCGCTCCGAGGGTCCCGCCGGGGATGCGCGGCCGGGCTTGAGGCGGCGGCGGCAGTGCGGGAAGCGAAGCCGGTTCGTGAGGAAGAAGGGAGGGAGGGAAGGAGGAGCGGGTGGGGAGGGAGGGAGGGGGAGGAGGTAGCGGCTGGCAGGCGGGGGAGGGAGGGAGGGAGCGAGGAGTTCCCGGGGGCTCGGTACGGCGCTGCGCTTCCCCCCATCCCCTCCTCCTCCTCCTTCTCCTCCTCCTCCTCCTCCCGCTCCTCCCGCTCCCCCCGCCGCTGTCCCCGCGCTCCCGGCCGGGGCTCAGGCCGCCGATCGCAGCCGAGCCGAGGCGAGGCCGAGCCGCCGCCGGGCGCTGCGCAGGTTTGGACCGCGCGCCATTTTGTGAGGGCAGCGAACACCCAGAGCCCGGCCGGGGACCCGCCGGGCCGCCCGGGCTCCCCTTCCCACCGCGGGCAGACCCGCGGCCCGAGGGAGGAGGAGGCGCCGCCGCCGCCGAGGCCCCCGGGGAAGAGCGGGAGGACGCGCCCGTCGCTCGCCCCGCGGAGGGAGAGGCCTCGCCCCGGGAGAAGCCGCCGCACGGGTGAGTGAGACGCTGCACCGCGGGACGAGCCGGGGCCGCCTCGCCCGGGCCCGCGGCGGAGGGGCCGCAGCGCTTCGCTGCCATCTTAGAGCGGGAGCGGCGGCAGGGCCGGGATCCATCCCCGCCCGCCCCTCCGCAGCCCGCGGCCTTTTTCCCCTTGGAGCGCGGCTGTGGCTTCCCGGGCCTTGGGAGCGGCGATGGAGGAAGGGAGCTCGCCCGGAGCTTCTCGGTGTTATGCGCAACGCCCTGCGGTGGGCGGGTGCGAGGGCTCGGGCCGGGCTGGCGGCGAGGAGGGCGGCAGGACTTGGAGCATCACCTGTTGTAGGGGAGGATTGGGATGCCCCGGCACCTGTGAGGGGCCGGTGGGGCGGGTGGGGAAGGTGGAGGGAGATGGGGAAGGAGTTACCTGAGCGAGGTGCCTGTCATCCCTTCGGTGGGGGTGGGGAGGAGGAGGGAGCAGCGTTGGGAATAGGCACAGGGACACGCAGGGACACACAGGCACAGGGACAGACAGGGACACACAGACACTCCCCAGGGAGGTGGTGGAGGCACCGTCCCTGGAGGTCTTTAAGGAAAGGCTGGACGTGGCTCTCGGTGCCATGGTTCTGGTTGACAAGGTGGCCGTAGGTTGGACTCAATGATCTCGGAGGTCTTTTCCATCATTAATGATTCCCTGATTCCATATTTTAATAGCTAGCCGCAGCCTTTTAGGGATTCAGCTTTGTGTTGCGGGAGGAATTGGAGCCCTCTTCGGATAGGGTGCTCCTCTGGAGTGGCCAGAGTTCCCTCCCGCCGCCGCGGGATCACAAAACGCATTTAAAAGTCCTGGAATTCGAAATTTAGAAATTGGCGTGTTTTTGAATTTCAGTCGGCTTTGAAGTTTTGGGTTTAGCCCGTCCAAAGACCACGTAGGGGTTCTTTGATCATGTATCTAGATTGCTGCTGTTTCTTAGTTCTCCTATTACTCCACAGCCATCGGGGGAAGTAAACATTTATTGTTACTTAAAATCAACAAAGACAGAGTAACCGACTCCCAAATAAATCGACAAGCGTGTTTTTGACAACCATCCTGGTTGAATCCGAATGAGAGTGTGCTGTTAACTTTTGCCAGGAGGTGCTTGCAGTCACACTGAGGTGGATGGAGTTTCATGGGGGCCTGGATTTGTACAAGTTAACAACTTTTTTTATTATCTTCTTGGTATTTCCTTACCTCTTCCTTAAGAAAGGTGTGTGAAGTTGAAGAACACATAGATGGTATCTGGTGATAAATTAGCAAACATTTAGTTTCTGGTAGTGTTTAATCCCCTGCTTGTAACCAAGCAGAATTTAACTTCCCTCCTTGGAATAGTCTGCAGCCCTGAAAAGTTTGGGTAAACTTGTTTCTCTCTTTCTCCACGCCTCCCTTCCCCCAACCTCTGTAGGTTGGGTATTTTTGGAAAATTAATTATACTTTATAGAATTAGAATAATAACACTGAAAATAACTCTGAGCTAGTATTTGTTAACTATTATCTATATATATTTGGTGTGTGTATATATAGATACTTTTGTAGGCTACGCTTCATGTTTTTGGCTTACATGAATTATTTAGAACTAGACTGTTTTTATTTGCAGTCTGAAGTAGAATATGTGTGTGAAGTGTTAAATTTACATTTTCTGCTGTGAATTAAAAATTCTGTCCAAGTTTATGAAGCTTATTGAGTTTAATTCATGGGTTTGGAATATTCCTTGGGTAAGGCAAGTATATCTTGTTCAAAATTGAAGAGCGAGCAGGGTTTTCTTAAGCCAGGAGGGCAATAGGTCAATAGTTTGACATTGTTTCCAGGCTCACAGGTAGGGAAGCCAGTTGGTTACAGGAGCAGCAAGTGTTACAGTTCCTGGATCAATACTTGGGTGGATTTAGGACTTGTCATTGGCATCCCCTCCCCCACGCTGGACAGTGACAAGGATAATTTTACCTGATAGCAGCCAAGAGTTCTCCGTTTCAGTGCCGATTTATGGGCAGGATTCTCTTGCTTGTGTGAAATAACGAGGGGCTGACGGGGAATTTATCCATTTTGGAAGTCTGTGGGGTTGTGCAGACTGGGAATGAGCACGCGATGGCCATCAGTGACTTGTGCAAACTGGTTGATAGTTTAAACAAAGTAGCAGAACACCACTGGTGTCCAGGAAAAACTGTGCCTTGTCGGAGCTTTTCAAGTGACATTTAATTAGGACAGACTTGCTTACATGTACCACATCTTAAAGTCATGCTTGAAACTGGACCACCTGCTCAGATGGTATGTGAAAAGAAAAAACACGCAAAAAACGGAGCCTTTATTTGCCATGCAGGCATTTCACAGCTTCATCTGAGCTCAGATGGGTGCTGATTTGAAGACTAAAACCTACTGGTACCAAAAAAAGCACTTTTTGTTGCTATAATTAGATTATCTTTTGGGCATTCCTCTTAAAACCTCTTCATGTCAGGTGTTCTTAACCCTGGCTGAGGGACTGCAGGTTGAAAGTTATGGTGACAACTTGTGTTGTTGAGTGAGAACTGCAGCCTGGTATCTGTTTAGCCTTTCTGGTAATTTTGAATGCCATTTGGAGAGCTGTTCCCCACACTGAAGTACAAAACTTTCTGATACCTTTGTTTTATGGGAGCACGGGAGACTTGTATAACTTCTGAAATCCTTTTGTAAATAGATCTGTTGTTGTAGAATAGGATTATTTACAGAGAACTGCTGCTTTTGTCTTTATGACTGAGTACAATACATTATTTGTTGAGTTTACAGTTTCATCTCTTCTTTACTAAGAGGCTGGTAGTTACAAAAAAAATTATGTAATAAATTTCTTGCTACTCAGACTTGAAGAAGTCTGATGTTTATGCAGTGAGAGTTCTTTTTTGCTCTAAGACTATTTGAAATAATACCAAAAACCTCTCTGAGCAAACTGCTTTTCTTGTGAGCTTCCGAGGGGAGAAAGAAGTAATCAAGAGAAGGGGGATGCTCTTCCTTTCCTTCCTCACCTCCATGGGTACTTCAAGAGGAGGCTTATGGGAACTGTAGTCTTTGGATGGCTTAAAAACACTAGAGAAACTTTGGAAAATTAGGAATTGTTACTTCCACAAAGACATGTTCGATATGTGGAGTTACCCAGTGCTGGCCCTTCAAGGTGACACAATATACCAGTAGAATTGCAGTGATTATCCGTGGTTTTATCCATCTTTTCCTCTTTTGGGGAAGGAAGGTAAAATTCTGCATTTGATTCTCATTTATCCAAGCATGACTGGAAAAATAACTGGACTGCCTTTGCTGGTACTAATGGATTTAATTCCTTCAGAACTGGCGTCTGGTTTGTCCTAACCCTTAGTTATGGCTCAGTTTGAAAGACACTGGCTTTATCATCTCCTTATTTATTCCAAAGTGTCCTGCCCTTACGATTTTCAGGGAGAATCCCCACTGAAGGGCCAGGGAAATATGGGAGACAGTTCCCAGTCAGCTCTGCTTGCATCCATACAGTGGGAAAACTGGTGCTGGTTCAGTTCCCCTGTGTGAAGACAAAATCAGTTAAATCCCAGCTCTGAATTTTGCAAAAGAGGGAAATGGTTCTGTAACTGAAATACCACGAGCTGACACCTATTTGTAAACATTCTCCATGCAAAGTTTCCAGGGTCTGGTTAGCACCAAATACCTGAAAGTGAAACTGAGTAAATGAAAGTAAAATTAACTCTATTAAGTGTCAGTTTTGTTCCAGCTGTGAGAGACCAAGCTTTCAATTGATGTGTTACATAAAGTTCCAAAGCCTCCAAGTATTCTTTTTTTTCCCCCCCTTTCTTTTCCCCCAGAGGCAAATAAAAATAGACTGTGTTGTGAGTCAGTTAAAGGAATAGTTAATAATACATTAATACCTCTTTGTGTTGAAAAGTTTCCTCTTTCTTTTTAGTAACTGTTTGGATGGTGAAATAAGAGAGGGATGGAAATGTACAAATATATTTCTGATGGCAGAGTCGTTCCTTCAAAATACAATGGGAAAAAATTGAGAGTGAATTTTCTTGAGATACTGGAAAAAAATCAAGTCAGTAGGATGACTACTTGACTAAATCATAGCTAAATAATTTTAATGTTTAAATTGAACTTGCCAGTGAAACTTTTAAATCCTAGTGTCCCAGAAACCTGTTCACTGGTTTTGTGGTTTCCTGCCTTCAAACACATTTCAGTCCAAATCCCCTTTCCCTGTTTGTGTTCAGCTCGTAATCTGTGCTTCTGTGAACTCCGTAAATTGTTAATAACTCATTAACTTTGGGCCTGTTGGAACATCCAGCATGTTCTTTATAGAGTTTTGTGCCCCTGATACCAGTTTGAGTTAAAACTCGAGGAAGGGGTTAAAAGAGGAGAGAAATATTGTCAGGGAAGGGAATGTGTTGGTACTTCCTCAGTTCTGTATTTTCCTGGTCACTGTGAGTTCCCTCACACTGATCTCTGCTCTGTCTGGTTGTAACTACAGCTTTTTCCCTGCTTCCAGCTGTATAACCACATATATTCTTGTTTTTAAATGCAGTTTTATCAGAACTTATGCATTAAATACATAGAGGGGGTGTGTGTGGTCACAGACAAATCAACTTCCATACACTCTTTCAAAATCTGATTGATACTGGAAGCTCAGTAACTTTCCAGGATCATGTCTGATTCTGGCTTCTTTACTGTTATTCTTTCCAACTTGTGGATAATTAGGCATTAATTTAATGCTGTGCCAGAGTTAGTGTTTGAAATACATTGATTTCTTTGTTACTGTTACAAGATCTCGGTAGTTTTCATTTCTATAGAAGTTACTCATAAATACTACAAACATTGGGTCAGTGTTGTGGAATAACAGCTTAATGCCCATTTTTTACCATGATCAGATGTTCCTAAGCTTAGAATTCCGTGCTCTTGTACTTGGGTTGACTTTCCTGTCAATGTCAGAGTGTGCATTCAGAAGCTGAGATTGTTATGGCAGGCCCTGGGCAGGAAAAGGAGCATTCCTGCAAATGCTGGATGTGTGTGTGATTGCACCTATGGATCTCTGTCTTCCCAATAAAATCAGATTTTTTATGGAATCACAGAATGGTTTGGGCTGGAAGGAACCTTAAAGCCCATCCACTGCCAGCTCTGCCATGGGCAGGGACACCTCCCACTGTCCCGGGTTGCTCCAAGCCCCAATGTCCAGCCTGGCCTTGGGCACTGCCAGGGATCCAGGGGCAGCCCCAGCTGCTCTGGGCACCCTGTGCCAGGGCCTGCCCACCCTGCCAGGGAACAATTCCTGCCCAATCTCCCATCCAGCCCTGCCCTCTGGCACTGGGAAGCCATTCCCTGGCTCCTGGCCCTCCATCCCTTGTCCCAAGTCCCTCTCCAGCTCTCCTGGGTTTCCTTCAGGCCCTGCAAGGCCACCCTGAGGTCACCCCAAAGCTTCTCCTCTCCAGGCTGAACAATCCCAGCTCTGGCAGCCTTTCCTCCCAGCAGAGCTGCTCCATCCCTCTGCTCATCCTGGAGCCTCCTCTGGCCTCTCTCCAGCAGCTCCACGTCCTCCCTGTGCTGGGCCCCAGGGCTGGGGCAGCTCTGCAGGTGGGCTCTCACCTGAGCAGGGCACAGGAGCAGAATCCCAATCCCTTCCCTGCTGCCCAGGCTGTGGGATCAGCCCAGGGCATGGGGGATTCTGGGCTAAGAACACACACTGAGCTTCTCACCAGCCAACATCCCCAGTCCTCCTTTCCACGGCTGCTCTCCACCCATTCCCCTCCCAGCATGGTTTGTGCTTGGGATTCCCCATCCCAGGTGCAGGACCTCGGCTCTTGGCCTTGCTGAACTCCATGAGGTTCTCACAGCCCCACCTCTCCAGCCTGTCCAGGTCCCTCCCTCTGGATGCCACCCCTCCTCTCCAGGGTGTGTCTACTCCACACAGCTCCGTGTCTTGTCACTTGCTGAGGGTGTCCTTGGTCCTCTTGTCCCTGTCACTGGCAGAGTTTTTAAACTTTTGCTGAAGTCAAGCTCTAACCAAAGGCTACAGACTTTCCCAGCTCTTTGCCCCAAAATGAGAGGCAGCAGTAGGTGCAATGCTGGGGTAGCAGTAACTACCCTGCAACTACCCAGTTACTACAGCTGCACTTGGAATGACTTGTAGCTCCTCATACTTTCTGTGGTGGTTTATTATTTTTAATAAGCTTAGTATATATTTATTAATTATAAAGTTTAATTATAAACTTAATTATAGAGCTTAATTTTGAAGTGAATTGATGTCTTTTGTGAACTATCTCTACTAGAGACAGCATCACAAATGAGTCAGTTGAAGTCTGAGTGAAGACTGTAAAATACTGTGTTATACAGGTGAAGTTTTTATACAATTAAGAATTGCTTGGGTTTGTATTAATCAGAGACCTTTCTTGGGATTTGATTTCCGTTTTGGTTTGTATTTGCAGCACAGAGTAAGTATTCTTTCTGTGTCAGATTTCCTGATGTGGAGATCCCTGTCCATTCCTCTCATGCTCCTCTACGGCATTTCTGGTGCAGCTTTGAGGAAATCCATGTGTTTGTGGTTTGAGTTTTCTTCTGGTAAATAAAGAGGTTGTGAGTTCTGGTAATTATTGTAATTTGATAGTCTGCTGTACAAAAACTTAATGATAGAAGGTCTAAAACCTCATGATCTGGAGGTGTGAATGGAAATCGCCTCTCTGATGCTGTCCTTCAGGAAGGTTGATCTTTTGTCCTTGTAGGGTTGGTCTGGGGATGTTCTCAGCTGTGTGTTTTCCACAGCACATGGCCACGATTGCAGTGCAGTGTCCATGTGAGCCTTGCAGTCTTTGACCCATCACAACATTCATTTATGTATCTCTGTGGAGTTAAATTAGCCAGAGTCATGTTCACAGCATGGACATTTTAAAACTTTATGAGCTCAGTGTTGAAACCTTGAGAAATCCAGTAGCACAGGTGGAGACAGATGGAGCACAGGCTCTTCACTGCCTTCCTTGGTGCTTGTTGACAACTCTGACTGCTTTGGGTCTCATTCTGGAGTCAACAGGTCTTTGCTTCATGTGATGGGCACCAGAAACTTAATGGAATGCTTTTCTCCTGTAAGGAACCGTTAGAATTGGACACAGATTTCCAGAAGTGGGTTTGAAGGTTCTACTCAGTGCCCATTTACTTGATTATTGCCACACAGTAAACCAAAAACCAAGCTTTTGCTAGAATATTTCCATTTAATTTATTGCAGAAGCCAATAAAGCAAGGAAAACCAGTTGGCCAAGCTGTGGTGTTATCAAGTTCTCTCTTCTGAAACCTGGTTTAAAAACCCCACTTTTTTCTCTTCCTGTTATGCAAAGAAAGAGTTGTGTAACTATTGTATAATGGTTGTATTACACCTGCATAAAGCAAGTATTTAATTCTAGTTTTCTGCTGGATGTTCTTAATCAGCACCCAGTTATTTCAAGAAATGAGAAAACAAGTTCTGCTTACAGTTCACAAGGTTCCAGTGTTGCATCTTGGAATCACCCCCTCCTGCAAAACTTACAAAAATGCCACTTCAATTGTACAGATTTATTTTAAAATCTGTTTCAGTTTAGCTGCTGTTATAATGAAGTGAAATCTAAAAGATGGAGTGCCACAGGCCCACTGAGCCCTGTGTTTTGTGTGTGGAGGAAGGAATGTCCATATGTGACAAAGTGACATTTTTCCGAGGTCTCCTGACGTGCTGCCAGCGCGCGCACGTGGTGCTTTGGTTTGGAAACACGGGAGATGAGCAGTGACCTCTGAGCAGGCTGGGCCCTCATCTGTGTGGGGACAGGCTGGCAGGGGCAGGGTGTGGGGCTGCGATTCCACAGCACAAAACCAAACCTCTGTCAGCTCTAAATGTTTATTAAAACAAACTTAAAAGAAGGACCACATTGGAGTCGTTCATGTCATTAAGTCTCCTCTTGGTACAGAGAAATTCATGGTAGGCTTACATTCTGAGGCACAGAAGGTTTTGGGTCTTGGGGTGGTTCTTTTGGGTTATTTTTCCTTTCTTTTATTCCCCCCTTTCTGTCCAATGTAATAACTTCTAGCTCTTATTTTTTTATTTTTTTTAAATCAGGAACATGTTCTGATTGAGATTAGTAAATAATTTTTCGTGTGTGCGACAAAGATTTCCTCAGCTTACATTTGCTGTCCTTTAATGTGTATTTCCAAAATCTGCTAAGAGAGAGGGGGGACTTAACTGACCGTCCTTATGTCATTCCTCATTTTTAAAATATTTATCGCTCTCTTTTTTCTACCTCAGAAGTATAATCCTAGGCCTGCGGAGTGTAACCCAGTATTTTTGTAAAAGTGTTGGCCTCACTCCTTTGTTAAGATTTTGGGTCTTGTAGTTCCTACCTAATTTTATTGAAATGTGAGAATATGTGATTATTTCCATACAAGAGTCTGAACATGGGATGAAGAATTTAATGTTCAGACTTCCATATTTGAAGAAAGGTCCCTTGATATTTTCTGATAGTTTTCTTTAACTGCTTTGCTGTTATTTTCTTCCTCTGGACCGCTGCTACTTTAAAAAACAAATCTTAATTTGCATCTTTGCATGATTTTTGTTTGCATAGAACAAAAGAATCTGAGGGCTGTGGTTTGAGGTGAGGCTGAAGACACATTTTTAGCAATCACCCAGTGGGCCCAGAATGCAATTTCTAAGTTTCATGTTAGTCATTATGTGTGTTCTGAAACCTCTGAACCCCCTACTTGACAGTGCCAAATACATAAACTTCCTTGATGTATTTGAGAAAACTGGTATGGATTATATTTCATAGGTTGGAAGCATGGTCTTCCTTCCAACATTTCAATCGTCTCTGTGGAGTTACACTTGACTTTATTAATTTATTTCCGTAAAAAATCCCAAACTAAGTCAAGCACTCAAGAACCGACAAAAATGGGAGAATTATCTCTTGCTTTTGGTGGTGTGAACCATCTTTTATCCTGTACTAAATATATAAATTTAATTTTTTTAGGTTAGTAATTGCTCCAGACCCCCCACTTGGTTTTAGGTGTGGGACTTTTCTCATACTGCATTTTAGTATCTGAATCAAGTAAAATCGAATGGATTTTTCCAGCATCCCATGGTAAAGTTTTTCAGTGATTGGAATCTAACATACAGAAAACCCCCATCCACCCAAACTTTCTGTATCCTATTGACAGCCTGACCTAAGGCACTGAGCTCCTGTTCTTTAGGGTGAGGAGAAGGGATTCAGGGATTTTTGGCATTTTGTAGAGCTTCATGTGCTTTCCATGCAGACAGCATGAGATAAAGAACTCCCTGAGCTGCTCTCCAGCAAGGGAGTGAAAGCCAAAAGGTGAAGTGAGTGCCCAAAGTCACCAGTGAGTGCCCAAAGTCACCGGGTGAGTGCCCAAAGTCACCCAGTGAGTGCCCAAAGTCACTAGTGACTGCCCAAAGTCACTGGGTGAGTGCCCAAAGTCACCCAGTGAGTGCCCAAAGTCACCCGGTGAGTGCCCAAAGTCACCCAGTGAGTTCCCAAAGTCACCCAGTGAGTGCCCAAAGTCACTAGTGAGTGCCCAAAGTCACTGGGTGACAGCCCAAAGTCACTGGGTGAGTGCCCAAAGTCACCAGTGACTGCCCAAAGTCAGGGGGTGAGTGCCCAAAGTCACCTGGTGAGTGCCCAAAGTCACTGGGTGAGTGCCCAAAGTCAGCGGGTGAGTGCCCAAAGTCACCCAGTGAGTGCCCAAAGGCACCCGGTGAGTGCCCAAAGTCACCTGGTGAGTGCCCGAAGTCACTGGGTGAGTGCCCAAAGTCAGCGGGTGAGTGCCCAAAGTCACCCAGTGAGTGCCCAAAGGCACCCGGTGAGTGCCCAAAGTCACCTGGTGAGTGCCCGAAGTCACTGGGTGAGTGCCCAAAGTCAGCGGGTGAGTGCCCAAAGTCACCCAGTGAGTGTCCAAAGGCACCCAGTGAGTGCCCAAAGTCACTGGGTGAGTGCCCAAAGTCACTGGGTGAGTGCCCAAAGTCACCTGGTGAGTGCCCAAAGTCACCAGTGAGTGCCCAAAGTCACTGGGTGACAGCCCAAAGTCACCTGGTGAGTGCCCAAAGTCACTGGGTGAGTGCCCAAAGTCACTGGGTGACAGCCCAAAGTCACCTGGTGAGTGCCCAAAGTCACTGGGTGAGTGCCCAAAGTCACTGGGTGACAGCCCAAAGTCACCCAGTGAGTGCCCAAAGTCACCTGGTGAGTGCCCAAAGTCACCAGTGAGTGCCCAAAGTCACTGGGTGAGTGCCCAAAGTCACCCAGTGAGTGCCCAAAGTCACTGGGTGACAGCCCAAAGTCACTGGGTGACAGCCCAAAGTCACCGGGTGACAGCCCAAAGTCAGCGGGTGACGCAGCGGGCGGAGCTGAGCTGAAGGGTTTCCGTGTCTGATGCTTTAATAGCAGGATGCTCTTTGCATTTGCAGTTTCATTTGCCTGGAGTTTGTATTCTGAGTGCTTTGTAACTTGGAGAAGCAGCCTCTTAAGGTTGGAGAGTGACTCAGCACATCCACATAGAGGTCTGCTCAAGGAACTTAGGATTTGGTTGGAAATTTGGGGGAATTAGACTTTGAACTTGTTTTTCCCAAACAGAGTTTGTATTAAAAAAAAAAAGCTGATTTTTAGTTTGCAGTCTCTTTTCCCATTTGATCTGCATACCTCAATTTTGGGAAAAGTGATGGGGTATTTCAGTAAATGGTATCATTTTGGGGATAGTGATATTGACTGGACAGCTTGTTTTCTGTGTGCTCTCCTGGTGCACATGAGAAGCATCTGTGCAATGAATAAACATGAACGTCAGTGGAAATGACATTTATGCAACTTCTTTCATAAGGAAGGAGGCATTTATGGGATTTGCCCACTTTCTGTGATTGAAACATGGAATCATGGAATGGTTTGGATTGGAAGGGACTTTAAAGATTGTGTCATTCCAACCCCCTGCCATGGCTGGGACACCTTCCCCTATCCCAGGTTATTCTATGCCCCATCCAACCTGGCCTTGGACACTTCCAGGGATGAGACAGCCACAGCTCCATGTTGTCAGTCCAGAATCTCCAACCTTTCTGGTAGGGCTGAGTTCTGAGCCTTAGGGAGTGACCAGTTTGGGGAACAAAGGGTTACCTGGGCCCATGTCCACAGGGTGTGTGACCCATCCACCCTTCTCTGTGCTTGAGTTTGCTTGGATTTTAGAGGGAAAATTGGTTAAATGTCTTAAATAAAACTCTTTTACAATAATAATGTGTTCTAGTTTCAGCTGACCAAACTTGTGACAGAGCCCTAGACACTGCTGTAGTGCTGGCAGTGGAGGGAAGCAAAGTGACTGGAGCTGGGAAATAGAGATTGGAACTGCTGCTCTTCTGCTGCTACACCCTCTTAAATTTGGGGGAAATTTGAGAAGACTTCATTATCTCTTTTTCAGCCAGATCAGTTCAGTCTTCTAGAATGAGATAAGGCCATAGGCTGGTACATCATTCCAGTGCTGAGAGGCTGCTGAAGGGCAGCCCAGCAAGAACAGGATATTCAGAGAAAAACACAAGGATCATTGGTTTTCTGCCCCTTTTTCCTTCCACCCACCCAGACCTATCCATGTTTTCCTGGGGCTGATGAAAATGACCTTGCTCTCCCCAAATCTGTACCTATGCCCAACTTCAAATAATTGATACAAAAGAAGCATATAGATGACAAGAAAGAACTGGTTTTGTATTTCATCTACTAGTGTGGGGCATGGGAACTTGATGATGTTCTGCATGTGTTGCAAGTGTTGGCAAACCGATGGGAAGTTCCTGCACAGGGTGTAGATCATGGAAGCACTTGGAGGGAAATTGTTGGAAGAGTTGTTCCGAGGCAGAGTGCAACCAGGAGTTCTTTGAAGGCAGTGACCCCTTGAGCAGCTCCCCTTCCCTCCCTTCGGGCTGCCTGTTCCCACCTGCTTTGTGTTGGCACAGCTGTTTGTAAGCCCAACCAGTGAATCAGGCTTGCAGAGTGAGTTGGCTGAAATACATAATTTTATATTTTTACCAGTGGGGTGTGTGCGGGGGCAGGGAATCGGGTTACGCTGCAGCAGCTCCGGTCCCAGAGCCGGCACACGGGCTCGTGGAATGGGCTGTGTGGGTGGACAGGAGCAGAGGCAGGGCTTGGTTAACTGGTCCTGACACCACTGTCACTTAATGGGAAACATCATTCCCAGGAATTCTTGCCACCCCTCCTGTAGTAAATCATCCTTCTGTGAGTCTCTCTCCCCTCCTCACTCTCTGACTTTCTGCTGTCTCAAACTTCTGAGCTCTCCGCTCGGCATTCCCGCTCGGATGCTGCCCTGCGTGTGCGCTCCCAGCACGAGCTACCACAGCCGTCACTTGGGAATGAGTTTTGGCTCCAGCTCTCCTCCTCGCTCCTGAGGCTTCTCTTCTTGCTCTCTTTTCCCTTGTGCTTCTCATCGAGTTCTTCCTCTCCTTTTTAAAAATTTTCTAACTTCTGCTTGTGCCCTTTTTCTCCCAGGTCATTTCCAGCACCTCTCTTATTGTCACTTGCTCAGTTGCTTGTTCTTTCTCCTTTCTCTTCCCCAGTAGGAAAACCCCATTTTAAACACTAAAACCTCTTAAGAACCCTCAAGTTTTTCATTTCCTGTGCATTCCCCCCCAAACATTACCACAGACTAATGCAACATACAGGTTTCTTCTCCGTCTGATTCACTTTTGAATTTTCACTTCAATTCTGTGTTGCCTTAAGACAGCACAAAATATGTGCTGTTCCCTTTTGGACAAACTGAAAGATGAATTGAAGTTCCCAAAGTTAACTTCTAATAAAAGGTATTTTCACTGTCTGTATGAGCTGTGAGCAGAATCTACTGATACCGGATGCTGAACTGTGGAGTGAAGATGCTTCGTTTTGTTCTTCCTGCTCTACAAAGGAGACATTAAAAATGTTTCTATCCTGCACAACCACCAGCTGGGCCAGTTACGTTAAAAACCACCCCAAACTCTTTTGGAAATTCCATGCTTGCTTGTCCTCTTAAATACGTGACCAGTTTCACATCTGTGTATTCAGATACCCAATATTTTAGCCCAAATTATTTCAATATTGTTGATAATTATTTAACTGTTAGTTGGGAAAGTAGACAGAAGTGCTCATGCTTTAATATCTGAATCCATCCATTTAATATCCATCCATATTTTAACAATCCAAAGTGACTTCAAATAAAAATGTGGAAGATTAGGCAATACACTTACTCTTTATAGCAGGAAAAAAGCAACAAATCTTCTCTGCTCATCCCCTTTGCTTCTCTGAGTCTTTGGGTGGACTGAGGGCAGGAGCTCTGGAAAATACCCAGCAAGACCTGCTTTCTCCATGCCAGATGGGATTGACAACATCTTTGGAATTCTTATATGATAACAAACATAAGTGAGAGTGTGAATTACGATGGTTGTCGGTGGAGATGTTCAGTGGTTCCCTCTTAGTAAATAAAAGTCTTACTCATAAATGCTGTATCTCTGGTGACTTGCAGCTTGTCTCATTATTTTCTTTCTTAATCCCTTTGAGTCTTTTCCCAGTGAACTCTGTCCATCCTTGTTGGTTTCTGTGTGGCTTTTTCATGGCTAAAGACTTTTGTCTTGTGCTGAACAACGTGGCACTGCTCAGCTCTAGGAGTAGTTGAGGTTCCTTAGGCACAGAATTCTGTAGCTGCTTTGGTGTTTGGTGCTTGTCTTTCCCCCTCCCATCCCCTTCTTTGGCATTCCATTGCACTTTTCTGAAAGCCAAATTTCTCTTTTCCCTAAGTTGCTTTGGGTTGACTGAGCAAAAAAGGGCAAGTTCTAGGCCTTGGCTGCTGGATCAGAGAATCACAGAATCATTTGGAAAATGGTTGGGGAAGCCCTCCAATATCACAGAGTCCAACCTGTGCCCAATGCCCACCTTGTCCCCAGCCCAGAGCACCGAGTGCCACCTCCAGGTCTTCCTTGGACCCCTCCAGGGATGGGAACTCCAAACCTCCCTGGGCAGCCCATGGAATGTGTCAGAGCACACTTAGGACTCTCTTGTTGAGCTATTTCACAACATGGGAACAGGAGCAGAACTATATCAAAAGTTCCTTTTTTACAGCAGTCTTTCCTAAAAAGCACAGCATATCATTCCATGGAATACATCGGTTCAGTATCGTTAGTGCAAAAGTAAAGAAAAATCCTACTGGAAAAGTGGCTTTGTTTTGGAGTCTTTCCATCCATCCCAAGCTATTCTTGGGAGTGTGAACTTTAGTGGGATACTAAAGTTTTTCTTGCCTTTTTGTTTCCGGGATACCTTGGACGTGGGGATCCTGAGTACCCTTTGGAGGGCCATAAGGTCAGCATTTAAAAGCCTTTTTTTAAAATTTGTCCTCATTTCCTTCCTGCAACCTGCCTTATTAAAACCATTTTAGGAATTTTTATCAGGGAAAAAAATGCTACAGGAAACCAAACTTCTCTGGTAAGGCCCTTATCAACTTCTGATGCTGGCAAAGATACTGTTATTTAATAAAAATTGTATAGCCTTACCATGACCTAAATACTTAAATGGATAATTTTGTCAAAGATTTAGTGCAGTGTCTACTTCTTGAGCAAATGAGAAGTATCTTGGAGAGCATCAGACTGATTAGTGTCAGCTCCATATCAGGATGCTGGAATCGCTGAAGTTCACATAAACTTGTCCCAAAGGTTTTTCAATTTCTCCTCATAAAAGTCGAGTTAGACCAAATGAACCTGAGAGGCCTCTGGTAACGAGACTTTTCCTGGGCTTTTATCTCACTGAGAGATGTCTCTTAGACTTTTATCTTACAGCTGCCATCAGGGAATATTCAAAAGTGAATTCCATGCTTCTCCATAGTGCCTGGACTCAAAAAGGGATTCAAGCCAATGTTATCCCAAATTTACACGCTGAGCTTGAACTGCACATCCAGAACCTCTCCACTCTGGATTGAGTCACCTCACGGCAGGGTAGCTCCAACCTCTTGCTGGATTCCTGAAGCTCAGAAAGTCATTGTTTTCCATATTAATAAGCAGGAAATAATAAACTTCTGGGGATGATTGGCAGTCAGTTCACTTGAAGGAATGTCATGGCTTTTTGGTCACTGAGGTCTTTATAAACGATACATTCTTTTTTGGGAGGTATCCATACATGGACGAAGGCTTGATGAGGAATTCCTGGATGAAATTCTAAAGACTTTGGGTACATATCAGATTATGATGAGGACATTCTGGGCTTATTTTTTTTGACATTAAGGACAACGGCTTTATCTAGGAGAACAAATACTCTGGAGTCCCCAATGAGTTACCAGTAACTGTATTTTTGGGGGTGAATGTTTGATGAAATCTCTATTTGGTGTGATGATAAATGTACCAGGAAAGCTCTTGCTGCTTGATCTGCACCCAGTGTCTGTACTGGCTTTTCTCCCTTGCATCCACGTGCTTGTATCACTTGGATAGGATGCCTGAATTATTCTTATGGATTATAATACCATGTAAAACAGAGGAATTTGCAGCTTATTACCTCCCCCTGCCTATATCTCAGTATACCTTGTGATATACCAAGATTTGCTTTAATATTATGCTTAACAGCAGGGATGAAGGCTGCAAAGAGAATGCAACAAGACCTTGGAATTCTGAGTCTGAAAAAGGTGTTTTGACTCCATCCCCAGCTGATATGAAAATTTCCTGAAGTTCGTTAGTTTATCTCCTTCTTCAATGAGAGTTTTCTAGGTCAGCGGTTCCTTAACCGGGGAATAAGGCCATGGCAAATGCGCTGCAGATGGAACGTAAACCCATCCTGAATTATGGGAAGTTAAAAAATATTATCCTAGGGATGATTCATATCTAGTGAAAACTGTTTGGAGCTGACAGGGATGTGTATTCTGAGACATGGAAGGGCTTGGAGTGAACAGTGTGAGGAAAATGTGGGAGCTTTATTTATTCATGTCTTTCATGTATGGTGAATCTCCCCCTCTGCTCTCGTAAGATCCCACCTGGAATGCTGCTTCCAGCTCCAGGGCCCCCAGCATCAGGGGGTGGAGCTGCTGGAACGAGTCCAGAGGAGGGACATAAAGATGGTCCGAGCCCCTCTGCTCTGGGGACAGGTTGGGAGAGCTGGGGGTGTTCACCTGGGGAAGAGAAGGCTCTGGGGAGACCTCAGAGCCCCTTGCAGGGCCTGAAGGGGCTCCAGGAGAGCTGCAGAGGGACTTGGGATACAGGATGGAGGGCCAGGAGCCAGGGAATGGCTTCCCAGTGCCAGAGGGCAGGGCTGGATGGGATATTGGGCAGGAATTGTTCCCTGGGAGGGTGGGCAGGCCCTGGCACAGGGTGCCCAGAGCAGCTGGGGCTGCCCCTGGATCCCTGGCAGTGCCCAAGGCCAGGCTGGACATTGGGGCTTGGAGCAGCCTGGCACAGTGGGAGGTGTCCCTGCCCATGGCAGGGGTGGAACTGGATGAGCTTTCAGGTCCCTTCCAACCCAAGAATTCCAGGAGTGTCAGTCAGGCTGGGGCTGTGGAGCTGTGCAGAGTCAGCACAAAAGTAACCAAACAGGAGTGAGCGTTTCCCTGAACTGCGGTGACTCACGGCCGGGGCAGGTGCCAGATGTGGCGCAAGACTCGGGCTGGGGACAGGGAGGGCTCTGGGAACACTGCGGCCAAATCAGCATCAGTTTGGCTTTTGGGGCACTTCAGCCTAAAAATTCCCATTTTAATGAAATAATCCCGTTTATTCCCACGGATTTGAATGCATCTGGTTGTCTTGGAGCCTGAATCTGACCGCTGTCAGTTTTCAAAGCGAATGAACTTCATTGGAACTGCTATTTTAAAAGGTGTTGAGCAAGGATTTTAAAACTAGTGCTTCTATCCTGACATGCCTGGAGAAAGCTGGAGGTGGTGTGGTGTTTTCCAAGTTCAAAGGAACTGCAAGAGCAGTTATGAGAGGACCCAGCTCTGTCTGTCCAGTCTAAATCTGAATAATGAAAGGCAAAGGTTGTGGCATTGCACTTGTCAATGGGAGCTGTCAGAAGGGTGTAACTTAAACAGCAGTTCCTGGTGGTTTTGAAAAGGTCCAAAAGCCCTTACAGATGCTCACAAACCAATAAATGGCTAAAAAAAGCCACTAACCCAAAACCTTACAAATTAGCATCATTTCTGTACAGAGTCAGCCAGCAGTTACACCTTGGTGTGTTTGGTTTTGTTTGTTTGGTTATGTTATTGTGGGTTTTGTTTTTATTTTTGGAAGCCTTCAAGATTAAAGGTACTACTGTATCAGGGCAACAAACATCTACATTGTTATACTTGAAATATGAAACTAAATCTTTGAGAGCAACACCAGAACTGTCTGCTGCCAAAATTCAGCTGGAGCAGTAGTTTTATTTCATTTAATCATGGGATAGCAGCCGCACAGAATCTTCCTAAATACATAAAGTATTTCTGTTTGTTGTGGTCTGGGTAAGGTTGATTTTGATTTTTCCAGCTCTAGTCCTGAAGGAAGAAGTTCAGGTTGCTGCACCTGAGCCAGGTCACTGAGAAACAGAGCCCAGTTTGTAAATAAAGAACACAACCAAGAGTGGAAGTTGTAGTTAGTGACCACTCAATTGGAAGAATAATAACCTGTAGTAAAATCAAGGTTGTAATAAAAATCTGTAAATTGAGTGGTTTGGCCACGTTCTGTGGAAACTCGAGGCAGCTTTAGGTGTTCCTGTAATTCTTCTTCCTTTATGGCTCAGAAATTCAGGGAGAAGTAGGAAGGTTGTGCTCCCCTGAGACTTCTGGGCCTGAAGTTCTGAAATGATGAATGCAATTCTGTAGTAGGACATGTTTGGCTTTGCATTTCTCAAGTTCTTTTCCCAACCACAAGGAACAGAAACAGTTTTTGTACATGAAATTATCAGCCTTGTTGAGGACATCTGTAGGAAAAAAATACCTGCAGAAAAATCTCTGCTCTGAAAAACATTTCATATGGTGCTGGATAAACTAATTTACATCATGTATGTTCCACTTTGGAATATGACTTCATTCCCATGTTCCTGATGTTGCAGGGGATGGGCAATTCCAGCTGTAGCATCTTTTCCTTTTGTTCGGTTGAGGGAGGGGAATGCAAATCCAGTGGTTTGACTTTTGTCTGACACCATTAAGTGGGTGGAAAAAAGAGCCACTCCCTCCTAATTGGAAGTTCCTTATAAGGTCAGTGGGCTGAAAATATTTGAAGTTTGTGCTGCTAAAATTAATATTTTTAGTCATTAAGTAAGTAAAGCATCACATGCAAATTATCTAAAAAATCTCAAGTATTTCAGCCTTTATTGCGGGGCTTTTCTTCCCTCCTTTCCCCCCTCACTGTGTCAGTTAAATTCTTCCTAAAACCACAGGCTTTATTCTGGGGTTCACATGAATTAATGAATATTTAAAAAAACAAATCCTGACTTCTCTGGCTGGATGGGTCAGTTATAAATTTGACATTTCAGTTTCTGCAGGCACCTGGGAAGCAGTACACGTTTAGAAGGGATGCACTTCACAAAGAGATTGTAAAAAAATTGTGTATTATAAAAAAATGATGTGTTAATAGATCAGGTATTTCAGAGACTCAAATTGCACTCCCAAGTCTGCCTGAATTAGTACTGGTGTGACACCACTGGTCTATGGGTGATAAAATCACACTTTAGATGTGTTTTAGGTGCATTTGAGGGTATTTTGACACCACTACTGGCCTGACCAGCCCCGTTTTGTCCCAGCTGTTTGTTCCTGCTGCTGCACATCTGCAGCAGCACAGCTCAGAGGACTGGAATGGGATTAATAACAGTGGCCTTGGTTTTCTCCTGCTTCCCATTTACCCCCAGTGCAGTTTGCTGCATGCCCCAGCCCCATTCCAGCAGCAGCAGTGGGAAGGGCAGAGGCTGCTTCGGTTCTTTTGCTGCTGGAAAGAAATTCCTGCTCTGCTGCAACTGCAGTTCTGCCTGTGCCAGGTCTGAAATTGGGTGAGAAACTCTGTGATTTCAGGAAAGCTGCTTCCACAAGCTTTCACACCTCGAGGATGGCTTCTTGCATCACGTGGTGTAAATTTAGCTTAAGAGTGAAACCAGTCATTCACAGCATCTTCTCTTCAGAGGAACAAGTGCTTTTTGGAACTCTGAAAATCACTTGCAGCACACAAAAAATAATGGTTGGGCATGTTTTGGTTGAGCTGTGCTTGGTTCACGAGCACCTCATCAGTCCTGATGTGGAAAGTCACGTTGCAGCTCCTCAGGAGGATGAGGGCTGTGTTGGGGAAGTCTGCTATAAACTCAGTTTTGCTTGTTGATGAATTTTCCCCAGTGATGTATGAAAATACCCAATTCCCAAATTTTTAACGTTCTCTTTCCATGTTTAAGAAGGAAAAACGTGCACCCCATGTGTGAGGGTGAACTGCCATCAGAAGGTGACTCTGCTCATGGTTCTGTAGAATACACAAAGTCACCTGAAAAGAGGTATTTTATTTTTACTGAATTACGAGTTTTAAAATCTTTGCCTGGAGAAGCTGTGGCTGCCCTGTCCCTGGAAGTGTCCCAGGCCAGGCTGGACGGAACTTGGAACAACCTGGGATAGTGGAAGGTGTCACTGTCCATGGATGATCTTTAAGGTCCCTTCCATGCCAAACCATTCCATGATTCCCTGATTGTGCACTTTTAACGTAGTTGCTGTTTCAGTGAAAACATTCAGCTAATAAGTGTTCCACAATCCCATAGAACTTAAACCTTCAGAAGGGAATCTGTGACTTCTTTGGGAACAGGACAGCTGGGATGCTGGTGGCAAATTAATTACCTGTGTTTTAGTACTCAGTGTATTTGCTGTGGGGCACACGGGAATCTGCAGGTGCCCAGAAAGGGGAAGGGACGTATTGGCTTTTCATGCTGGAATCATAATCTGCTCTTAATTTTCTCCTGTGATTTTGCAGGTGAACCTGAGTCGTTGTACAAAGCAGAACTCAGTACCAACTTGTCATTTTTTTTTTCCTTTTCATTCTCATGAATTATTCCATAGATAGATCATCCCATATGTTGGTCACAAGGAGAACAGCAGCACTGAATTCGTGTGTGTTTAGCTCTCAGATCTGTGTTAATTTGGACATTAAACACATGGGATTTCCCTGGTAACAAAGCACACTGCATGTGCTGGGTGCTGGGAAAACAATGATTCTGGAATTCCTCAGCTTTGTCCCTCTGGGAAGCTGTCAATCACTGAGCACCCTGTAAGATTTATTCATCTAATTCCAGTTGGGTTGATTGTACTTCACATTTCACTGTGCAGTATTTGAAACAAAACACCAAATCCTGGTGTGTTTGAGGAATCCTTTGCTCAGTTTGTCTGACATCAAACCTCATCACTGGTTGCCTCTGCATAGTTCAGATGTCTAAATCCATTATATTCCAGTATGCTAATAACCCCAATTTCATGGTGGATACCTCAGGATAATTCTCTTACTAAATAAATTAAAAAAAAATTCGGTTTCTAAGTAAGTATTTATATTTTATGTTGCTAGCAACAGGCCTGCCTGTGTTCACCGAAGGTCAGTGACCTGAATTATGTTCAGCTCTGCCAGCAGTGTGTATAGCCATGAGAAATGCAGGGGTTTCTCTGTATTCCACGAGTATGACTTTAAAAATTACAAAATAATCTTTTCACAGAGGAAAAACTTGAACCTGGCTTTGCAGAAACGTTCCATATTGAATCTTAAAATACAGTGATCCCGAATAAGGAAAACAAATCCCTCTATGAAGTGTTTTAATTAGTAAAATGTAAAAAGTAAACCCCTCCCCAGCAGGCTTCTCTTTTAATTAAATTTTCATGTTAATAATGGTTTTTGCACTTTAACTTTTAGGGGTTTAGAAGTCTGATTGCTCTGAACCCAACTTTGATCTGCAGTGGACCTATTGACGTGAGTTGGGTATTGAGTGTTTTGAAGGAAGGGATGGATGCTCCTAAGGAATACCGGGAATAAAGCTTGAATTCTCAAAGAGGCCAGCAGGGAAACCAGGCTTGGGGTGTGAGGAAAAGTCAGAGACGTGACGAAGTTTTGTTATTCAGTGTCACCATCTTCGTAACATTGTGGATATAACCTGGAATAGAACGTGCTCAGCATCCTCGGTGTATCTGACTAAGCCTTGTGTAACTCCACTCTGGAATTGCTCATGAGCAGGGAGTGGCTCTGGATAGGGGATCCCATTCCCTGTGTTGGAGGAGATCAGAGGAGCCTCGTTTGGCTCGGGAAGAGGAAGAGTAGAAAGCAACAGTGATTGAAAGAGGAAACAAAAGCACGAGGTAAAGTTTAGCACAGTTGATTTCTAAGAACTGCTCTCTTTGTTTAAATAAAAGACTTCAGCTTTTATTCTTCTCTTTGCTCTACTACTTTCAATAATTTGCTTTTTAACACCTTTCCTGTCATCTGCTCCTTCCTCTCCTCCTTTATTTCCAATTCACTTCTGTTCTATACTGCTAAGTAGATCAAACTGGGTTCTTGAAGCCCAGTAAATGTTATTACTGAGGGGATTCTTCTCATAATGATCTTACAGACTGTGTGATGAGTAGGATTTGCTCTTGCCTCCTCTTATCATCAATTTATTATCTAAACCAGGAAGCCTTTGTACAGGCTGGCTGAAGGGCCTTTTGGTTTAAGAACTTGGCAATGCAGACACAGCAAAGACATTCAGTGACTGAGTTTAAGGTGCTGCCCCTGCAGCCATTGGGTGCAATTTGGTTGTATCTATTTAAAAAAAAAACCCAAATTGTTACCCTTTTGTGTTGTGTGTCTGTGACACTGATACTGTCCCAGGGACTCACCAGCTTTGGGCTCTGCTAAGGTTTTAACCCCCTCCTTGGAAAACAGGGCTCCACCTGCTTTTCCACTCTGGAATTCCACATGAGTTCTCCAGTTCTCCAGGTTGGGATGATTGTTGGAGAGTTGGAAGGAGACTGAAATTGGGGTGGATCTGTGTTCCTGGTTAGCTCTGGAATGCAGATATGTGTTGATTCCTGGTAATAACCTGTTAATGACTTTCTCACATCAGCAGCTCTTTGTAGTGTTGGTAGCTCTTAAAGTGTCTTCTAAATTCTGCAATAGCTCAGGGCTCTGTGGGTACCTCTCCAGCTCCTTGGGAGCTGACCAATCCCATTGTGGAATGGGCAGGAAGCAGTGTTTGAACACTCCACGATATTTTGGCTGAAAATTGCTCAAACTCTGGTGATAGTTTGAATTAAGCTGGTTTGGTATTGAAACTGGTCTTGCACTGGTGGCACTGGGAGGGGGATGGAGCTGTGGTTGAGCTGCAGGGGGGTAAAGACAAGACAGTGATGCCTTCAGTCCTTGAGCTGCTGCTGGCAAAAGCTTCCTGTAATCCTGGTGTAAACCCAGAGGTGCTGAAGTTAAAAGGAATAAAAGGATATTGGCCAGAGAGAGCTTTCAGAAATAGGACTGAGGCTCTGTAGCCTTAGGGCACCTGTGTGGGATGGACAGGCCTGGTGCTCCAGGACTTGGGAGCTGCTGGAGAGAGGCCAGAGGAGGCTCCAGGATGAGCAGAGGGATGGAGCAGCTCTGCTGGGAGGAAAGGCTGCCAGAGCTGGGATTGTTCAGCCTGGAGAGGAGAAGCTTTGGGGTGAGCTCAGTGTGGCCTTGCAGGGCCTGAAGGAGCTGCAGGAAAGCTGGAGAGGGACTTGGGACAAGGGATGGAGGGCCAGGAGCCAGGGAATGGCTTCCCAGTGCCAGAGGGCAGGGCTGGATGGGAGATTGGGCAGGAATTGTTCCCTGGGAGGGTGGGCAGGCCCTGGCACAGGGTGCCCAGAGCAGCTGGGGCTGCCCCTGGATCCCTGGCAGTGCCCAAGGCCAGGCTGGACATTGGGGCTTGGAGCAGCCTGGCACAGTGGGAGGTGTCCCTGCCATGGCAGGGGTGAATGGGATGAGCTTTCAGGTCCCTTCCAACCCAAACCACTCTGGGATTCTATTGTTTGTTCGTTTAAGTAGGAGTTTGCTCTTCCTTTCTTTTTTCTTGTTGAGTCTCAGGGCTGCCTGTGCTGGGTCAGTGGGGCTCAGCTCAGGGTGGGAGGTGTTCACTCAGCACCTGGACCAGACCGAGCCTTTCACCCAAACTGAAGTGATTTAGGCACAAGAGTGCCCAGCTTGTAGGACTTGGTGTACCTTCAGCAGTGCTCATGGCAGCTGTGGATGTGGCAGCGACATTCCAGGGCTCTGTGGAGCTGCAGCCATAAAAAGGCTGTGGATTCAGGATATGGGATGGCCACTTTGGGGGGTTTCCCCCTTTTTTTTGGAGGCACAACAGCAAGAATTCACCTGCTCCTAAAACACCGACACTACCACTGCAACACCTGCTCCTTCATGGATCCAAAAAGTTGTTCCTTGTCTTCCTGCCTCCTTCCCTTGGGTGTGTTTGACATTTGAGTGGCACAGGGACAAGCCCAGCGTGGTGGCAGGAGGGCAGGCTGGGCCCAGGGTGGGCTGTGCAGGGTTTGAACTCTCATTGTTGGGGGGAAATGGAGCGAACGGCGCCGGTTGCTGCTCAAATCGCAGGGTCTGAGTGCGTTTTAGACTGCTCACACTTGCTTGAAGTTACATATTTCAGGAGGTGTTTAAATAATAATAACTCTCTAACTCCAGCTGGTCAGTAATTTGCAGAGTTCTCTAAAATTCTCAGTAATTCTAAGTGGGTCTGATATTTCCATAGGTTGTAGAGTACCAATGATTGTTTGTTGGAGAACAAGTGAAAAACAAATGCTTGAGAAATACTTTGACCAGTCTTAGTTGCTGGGTGTTGTGTTTTGGGTTTTAATTCTATTTTTTTTTTTGTTCATAATCCTACTGTTCTTCTTAACTTCTCTTGGAGTTTTCTTCCTAGAAACTCCTGTCTTTATATCTCTCTGTCTTATGGAAAGTATAATTTTATTTTTCTGAGCATATTTTAATTTTTTGCAGCAAGGTGAACCTAATTCAATTTCATTGGGCTATGAGGAGAAATTAACTTCAACATTTAGGAATTTATATACATTTATAGTTCTATAGCTTGTTGATTGGGGAAAATCCCACAAGTTCAGTTGTGTTTCAGAAATACTGTCTGGAATTTCTGTAAAAATCCACACATTTAAGGGCCTGGCTAAGATGGGTAACTGTCAATTTTTTGGGATGACCTTAATTTTCAGAACTATTCAATGCCCAGTTGAAATTTAAGTTAATCCTTGACATTTTGACACTTAGAAAGTTTTTTCTTATCAGTGTATCAGGTATCAGTGAAAGATAAGTCTTTGTAATGCCTGTCTCTGCTTTTCCTGTTGGAAAACTTCAGTTTCTGTTTGGATTTCCTTGGTTTAGCTCGGGGTTGAACTGAGCAGTTGTGGCTGCAGTTTGAGAAGTTTATTCTTATTTTACTTTTCCTTTTTCAGTGTTGTTTGCTGCTGGACTCCCCCTGTCCCCACAACCCCGCAGGATGATATGAGACTTGAAAGAAGACGATGCATACAGGTGATTTTATATTTAGGATTTTTACAATGAAAAATTATGCATGTTCTTGATGTGCTTTTTATTGCTGTTCCATTCTCTGTCCCCCTCAAATGATGTTGTTCCAACTTAGCAGAATATTTAAGAACCTGCAGAATTCTGAAATCCTTCTTTGCCCTTTGAAAACTCTTCTGCAGCTTGGAAAACTCTCTTTCTTCCAGGAAGAAAATGGTTTTCCTGAATGGAAATACTGTTTTCAAAGTTTTCATGGGAATGCTTTTAAAGGTGCCAATTTAATGGACTGATTGATATTTTAGGAAGTTCTTCCATTTTTTGGCTAATCAAAAATCCTGGAAGTGCCAAATGTATTTGCAGATTGAATAGCTGATTTTTAGTTTTGTTGGAAATAGAGTTCATATTTTGACATAGAAAATCATGAGCAGTAGAAATAGAATAAAACTGAGCTTGTCCAAGAGGGTTGGTCTAATTTTTTATACCCAAATGCCCTTATTTTAGCAGTTTTGGGGCCTGTAAAGGTGTAGTAGATGCAAACCAGATCTTCGGTTTGCTTGTTCAGCTTTAAACCCCAGGAATCCTTGGGGCTGGAAAAAAAAAAAGTCTGGGTAGATTTCCGTGTGCATCCAGCTCATCTCCTGATTGACAGTTTTCAGTTGCATCAGCTGTTCATGCATAAACAGCTTTGGAGGGTATATTTACATGGAGCCTTTGGATTAGGACCAAGATGCTGGAAGTGGAGATTTCATTCCGTGAAAACCAAACATCGTTCATTCCACTCCGATGTTTGTGAGTTGTGTGCTGAAAGCTCAAGTCAAAGTGGGTCCAAAGAATTCTAAAATTAGGTTGGGCAAAGAAGAGGAGAAGGGAAAACTACTCCAAAGGGATATTTCATTGGTTTTAAATATCTACATCTAGAGGAACGGCATTAAAAGTCTCAAAATTGATGTCCCATCAGATTCGGGGAGCTCTGTCTAGTAGGCAGTGACAGATTAAAATAGAACTTAAATATTGAGAAAATGTTTTGAAAGCTTTAAAAATACTCATCCCACAACTGAAAGGAGAGATGATGTTATGGAATAGTACCTTATGTATGACAGTGTTTGGGAGAATTCAGTTTCGTATTGCAATACATTAATCTGATTTAAAACTTCCAACTTAAGCACTTTCAGTTTTGGTCAGAATTCCTGATGATGTTGAGCTTTGTAGGATTAGGAGCTTGCAGAATAGAAATGGATACAAGATTTTGAAATTTAAGTGGTAATTTTGTCTTCTGCAGCCCAAATTCTTTATTTACAAGTCCCTTGATAAATACAGATCAGAAAACAGGACAAAGACCTTCATGCCTCTGATATGTTGGAAGTTAGAAAAGTCAGATTTATTTGCCTTTTCTTTTTATTAGGAGAGCCAGGCTTGGTGTGCTGAGGTTCTGAGCATGAACAAGATTTGCAGGCTTTAAAATGAGAACCTGCCCTGTGATTATTTTGTGGTGCAGTAACAGCCAGAGTCATTTGGTGACTCTGCTGACCTCGATCTCAAGTTCAGAGTAGCTGGGGAGAGCTCAGGCCTGAAACTGAAAGGTTTTGTGGTGCTTGAGGATGGTTCCTTGTACATTTTCAAGAAGGTTTCTTGAGGGTGATTGATCAAAGGTGCCTGGTAATGTCTAAACTGTCTTTGGTTAAAGGGGGAAAGCTTCTATTGGGCCAACAAATTCTTTGTTACAATGGGCATCACTTCACTGTCGGGGAAGCTGACCTGCTCTAAACCCCTACAATCAACCACAACAGAACTGGGGAAACAATCCCCTAAAGAAGTGGATTTTTTCATTTCTTCTACCATGGAATACTTTAATTTTAGATCACCACTTAAGCTGAAAACCCAGGAATGTGTTAAGGTCCACTGCTTTAAAAAAAAAGGTGAAAATTTGAAGAAATGGGGATATTAAATGTTATTTTCCAATTTGACTCACCAAGAAAACAAACTTGCAGCACGTTTAACTTCTCTTTATGCCCTGTGTAATATGTAGGACACCCAGCAGAAGGGCACTTTAAGATGCTGTTTGGAGAACCGAAAGATTTTCAATAATTTTATCGATGATCTGGAGCAGGGGATTGAGTGCCCTCTCAGTCAGTTTGTGGGCAACACCAGTTTGGGCAGGAGTGTGGATATGGAGAGTGGGAAGGTGCTGTAGAGGGATCAGGACAGGCTGGATCCATGGGCTGAGGCCAACGGTGTGAGGGCCAAGCAGGCCAAAGGCCAGGTCCTGCCCTTGGGTCACAACAAACCTGTGGAGCTCCAGGCTGGGCAGAGGGGCTGGAAAGCTGGGAAAGGCCCTGGGGGTGCTGTGCCAGTGGCTGGACACGAGCCCAGGGGTGCCCAGGTGGGCAAGAGGCCACTGGCACCTGGGCTGGATGAGGAATTGTGTGTCCAGCAGGAGCAGGGCAGGGATTGTCCCTCTGTGCTGGGCACTGAGAGGCCCCTCGAGGGCTGTGCCCAGTTCTGGCTCCTGCAGGAGAGCCCTGGAGGGGCTGGAGCGTGTCCAGGGCAGGGAAGGGAGCTGGGAAGGGGCTGGAGCCCCAGGAGCGGCTGAGGGAGCTGGGAAAGGGGCTCAGCCTGGAGCAAAGGAGGCTCAGGGGGGACCTTGTGGCTCTGCACAAGTCCCTGACAGGAGGGGGCAGCCGGGGGGGTTCCCTGGCTCTGCTGCCAGGGAACAGGGACAGGAGGAGAGGGAACGGCCTCAGGCTGGGCCAGGGGAGGCTCAGGGTGGACAGCAGCAGGAATTTCCCCATGGAAAGGGAGCTCAGGCCTTGGCAGGGACTTTACAGGGAAGTGCTGGAATCACCCCCCTGGGGAATGTTCAGAAACCTGTGGATGTGGCACTCGAGTTCAAGGTTTAGTGATGGACTGGGCAGAGTTGGGTTAATGCTTGGACTTTTATGGTCTTAGAGATCTTTTCTAGCCTTAATGATTCTCTGATTCCATGTTTATTTGTGGATTTTTTAGGATCTGTTCTCCTTTTCCCTGAGCCACTCTGCAGTAAGCAAAGCTGGGGTTCAGCTCCTTACAGGAAAAGCCAAGTTTGTATTTCAGTCCTGTTGTGGTAACACAGGCAATGCCTTAGAATGTGGTTTGTGATAAAAAAGTGTTTTCAATTCAAGTGAATTCAAGTGAATTTTTCACTTCTTTGTCCTTTACAAGTCTCTCAGGACCTTTTGGGAAAGGAAGGAACCAAACAGTTCTGGGTGTAGTTAGGCTGGTGGTCAATCATCCTACCCATATTCACTTTTCATGGTGTAGTAGCATCAAATTTGGGGTTGTGCTGGGTTCTTACAAGCAAGGATTCATCTTGGGTTTAAAAGTTGGTGTTTCCAGAGTTACTGCTACACCTTGTCCTGCTCCTGCGTAACTCAGTGGTTGGCTTTTGTTTTTTTTCCTCTTTTTTACGGAGATTCCTTATAAAAATCTTTTGGGTTTATAACAGCTTTCTGCTTTTGACTTTTCTAGTTAGCTGGAGCCTGAGGAATATGGATCTAAAAATACTGAGTTGTCTGATTTTGAAGCTTTTGAAGAGCTCAAAGCCTCTTTTTGTAACCTTTGTAAGAAAACAGAGTAACATAATGGTTACAGCAAATTATTCTCATCAACATGGAATTATCTTGGATGCACCAGAGATGTAGAGAACCAAGGAAATGTGATAATGGTGTAGTCAAGTTTGATAAGACATTGGAGGTGCTCAAATTGCTCTTAACTTTAAAAAAAAAAAGGTCATTTTTGGAAAAGAAAAAAAGCCAATCCAATACTTCTCGATAAGGATAGTGCAAGAGCAATGAAATAGCCAATTCTCCCACAGATACCTGTCTTCCCCCAGCTGTATTCCTTATTAAAATAGAACAAATCCAGAGGAAAGACTTCTGGGAAGTTCCTGGATTGAGTTGAGTTTAGAGCCTGCAAGTGTCCAGGTGTTACTTTTATGGAAGAATACAATGAAAATGTAGAATTGGGCCATGCCTCTCACATCTCCTATTTCTGATGTTTTAGTTGCTGGTTTCATTGAGCCTGTAGCTATTTTAAAGGATGTTTTTATATGTCAGTAGTAAAAAAAACACAAACCAAAGCAGAAAAACCCCTCTGTTGTTCTGCAGCCAGAACAAAGTGTGTCCGTGGTGCTGCTCTGTGTTTGGAGTTCATCTGTGTTACCTGAACTGCTTCACTCACAGCCACTGGAAGTTTCACCAGGGAAATCCAGAACCTTCCTGGGCCAGCACCATGTCCCTGGATCTTCCTGTGGCAGTGAAGATGCTGTCCCTGGTCCCACGGTGGTGATCCCACACCTGGAGGTGAAAGTTGGTGGCAGAAAACCAGACCCGGCTTGGGCAGAGCAAACCTCTGCTCCGTGTGCTGGGTCCTACTGGGGCATAGTGTGGCTCCCACTGGTTTTGTTTCTGGTGGGGGACTGGTTCCAGTTGGATTCTGTCTGGCTGGATCCTCCCAGGGAATTTCTGGTGGATATTCAGGTCCTGGCTGAGCAGATGATCACAAGTTTGCCATAAACAGAAGATACCGGGAAAATCATGTCCGAGACAGAGCTGCTCATTAGGAGGGGAAGTTTGAAATACAAGCAGCTAATGAGGGCTTGGATGTTCCCAGGGTTAACCCCTGATTTTCCATGGATAAATCCCTTTGCAGCAGGGGGTGGTGCTGGTTTGCCTGGGAGTTTTTGTGAGAAAGCAGTCGGGAAGGGCAGCGCTCCTCAGACTGAAAGTGGAAGTTCTGCTTTTCAGAGATGGAGTCATTGACCTCAATGAATGATAACCTTGAAGTCAACAAACTAAATTAATGCTCTACTTTCTGGATTTGAGAGCAGGAATGTGAAAACCTGGACAGCTAAAGTTAGATTCATGCATCCATATTTAAAAAGAAGTTGCCTATTTAAAAGAAAAGGGTTTTTTTTTTTTTACCCCTCCTCCAGAATGGCTCAGTACCTGTGATATTGAAAATTGAAGTTTTCAGCCTCAGCCCGCATCTAAGAGGAAACAAAAATCCTGTTCCAGGGTTTTGGCATGGAATTACAGCCTGGTGGAGGATGCTGCTTTCCTTATCCAGGAACAGACCAGAGCATCTAAACCAGAAAATCTTAAGATGTTGCTGTTCTTATATATAGTTTTAATACTCTGGAAAAGTAATTTCTATTCATTTTGCCTCCCAGTACATGTGACCCTCTTTAAAAACCTTTTGAGGTAACTTTCAATGAAGTTTTAAGTTGTGAGGAGATTTCTTTATTGCAAGGCTGAAATTTATTTCTGTTGCCAATTTCTAAGAGCAAAAACTAACTTAGATTTGACAAAAATTAGGTTTTGAATAAAAATTAAAATTCAGATTAAAAATTGCAATAATAACTCTGAAAATTATTTCCTGTTTCCTGAATGATTGGTCAGTGCACCGAGAATGCCTGAGGTGTATAATGAACATAAACACTGCAAGTACAGAGTCCTTCTTGCAGCCTTTAAAGCCACTGTTCAGTGTGGGAACAAAAAGGAAAGGTTCTCTTGGGCAAGGCAGCAGTGGGGTGGTGAGACTGAGTTTGGAGCTGCCCATGGAGTCTGGGAACTGTGCCCTGTCCCAGGGATTGACTGGCTCAGGTGGCTGCTGCTGGGAGTGGCCCTGTCTTGTGCATCCTCTTTTGTGTCCTGTTTCTGCTGCTTTTGGAAGCAGATGTTCCTGGATTGATCCTGCTGGCCTGGGCTGGGTGGGTTTGGAGTGAAGTTTGGAGTGAGGATGGGTGTTGGAGGGAATCTCAGCCCTGTGCTCCGGGGAAAAGCCATAGGTTCAGATCCAGAGGGCGTTTCTTCCCATGGACTTGGCACGGGCAGCACCAATTCAGAAGCATTTGCAGCTTTCCAGGAATCCCACCTGAAATCTGGTGCTCCTGAAGGACCTCCCAGGGTGCAAATCTGCACCCAGCAGTACTTTGTGAGTATTTCATGGAATTCCTGGGGTTGGAAAAGCCCTCCCAGCCCATGGAGGCCCCAGCTGTGCCCGATGCCCACCTTGTCCCCAGCCCAGAGCACTGAGTGCCACCTCCAGCCCTTCCTGGGACACTTCCAGGGATGGGCACTCCAAACCTCCCTGGGCAGCTCTTTACAAGGCCTGACCTCCCTTTCTGGGGACACAACACCCTAAATTCATCATCACTAGATGAGCTTGACAGTGGCTTAACTTAAACTGGTAGCACTTCAGTTCTGAGCATGTTCTGTGTTGCATCCATAAGCAGGGCAGCAAATGTCTGTAGGAGGCATCCTGCATCATGGAGCCAGGCAGAAAGGACCTCTCCCCCCGTCCTTGGAAGATCCATTCCTTTGGGGTTAGGTTTTACAATACACAGACACCATAGGATGGCTCTCTTAACAGCCAGGCCTGAATAGTTCTTGGTAAGAATCCCATTTATGATACTTTATCAGGCAGGTGGAGGCAAGGACTGGGCAAATATTGTTCCTAAATCTTGATGAAACTGGACATTCTGACTTCTTAAGATTTGTATTTCTCTTTTTCTAGTCAGGCTGCTGCTTCCTGTTCTATTCAATTCATCCCTTGATGTGTGGCTTTTAATGTTTCTATCAAGTGCTCTTGCAGGCAGTGGTGCTCAGATGTTGTGTTTGCTTGATGCCTGACTGGGATCAAACTGGTGGATTCCCAACTTTCCAGAGCAACACAGGATATGCTCAGCTTGATGACAGAGTTTTTTCCAGGTTATACATTGAGGAGTAAGTTCCTCTCACCAGTTTTACCAGAGTTTCCATGCCTCAATATGCAGTCAGCTATCCATGGATAGCTTGGATATTTCCATAAGGCAGCTTCAGGACACATTTGTCAGCCCTCTGATGTCACTGGGAGCAGCTCAGACGTCATCTGAGTGGGTCTGGTTAAACCCTGCTGGATTTAGGAACACAATTAAGCTTGGAAAATGTAAAACTGAGAATGTTTCACTCTTCAGATTTCCATTGTGATGCCACAGTCTCAGAAACACACTTGTTGGTAAGATGTTAAAGACAGGGATTAGATTAGAGAGCAAGAATCATAATTTGTTTTTAGGAGTGGCACATCAGATTTAAGGTTCTGACCTTCCAGTTGTCCTGGGAAGAGCAGGAAATACCCAGCCCAGCATGGATCCATCAACCCAAGGGAAAAGCCTGGTTCCTGAGGCTCAGCACTCCCTGACACTCCCACCTAACCCCTGCTGACATTTGGCTGACTTAAATCCCAAAATATCTCTGGGGATCTAGATTTGAGTGTATTGCACACAGAGCCAGCTGTTGAACATCTTTGCTGGAAAGGTGGAACAGGTGGCAACAGTTCTGTTCCAGACAGGGAAGAGAGATTTGTTCTTGATTTCCTCCTTCCCTGTGGGAATCTGTTGGTGCTGGCATTTTCCTAACAAAGTGGTTATTACAGATCCCTTAAAAACCTGGGGATACAAGCAGAGCATTGAGTTTTTCACTGGTTAATTCTGGATCTTCTAACTGGTTTCTTTTTGTGCATATTCTTAACTTCTCTTTCATCTCATTGAATCCACTTTGTGAAAGAGAATCCAACCTCAAGTTTGCTAAACCATCCAACACTTTGCCTTTTCTTTACTAAAATCACAGAAAATTTCAATATTTGTGCATCTTGCCTATTTGAGCTCAGTATTTTGGGGTGAACTTGGTACTTGTTTGTGCTCCCTCAGATGTGATGGGGAGGGGTCAGCAGATGTGCTGTGCCAGGAAATAAACAGAAGGATGATGTTTGTAAAGGTGGGGGAGGTTGGTTTCATTTTTACCTGGCTTTGTGAGGCCTTTAAATAGAGAAAAATATTATAATACTGTGATTAAAATCCACAGTTCCTCAGGACTGTCTCACCACTCTGGAAAAATAAACTCTTTCTGGCAATACATGAAGATCCAGACATGGTTTTTTAGCTTGGCTGTGATAGGACTGACATCTTCATGCTCCTCCAAGGTCCTGAAGATGCCTGAATGGAATGAACTGGTTCTCCAAGTTTTTATACATAGGTAAAAGTATCTCTGATTTCACCTGCCATTTAAATGTGAGTTCTGACTTGCTGTTCTTGCCTCTCAGTAGATCAGATCCTTCTCCACGAATTGGGTTGAATATAAAACTGTTTTTATCTTCATGTAGGTATGGAATAATGGCTTACATATATTAGCTTATAAAATATAAAATAAATTAACCCCCCCCACCAAATATATTTACCTTATATATTTAGATTTAGATTTAGATTATATTATTTATATAAATATTTATATTATGTTTAACTTATAAGTTTTGTACCATCCAGAGGCATTGTGCTAGTTTGGAATAAAAGTGGGAATTAGCCCTTTGAAATATTTCACTTACTAAAGTTTAGCAAAATATCTGAAAAGGAGCAGATGTCCATCATAATTCCATTTACAGCTTCACTTTAGGTGTGTTCCAGATGTTCATGGGAGGCTCTGTGTCAGGTCCTTAAAGACTGTAAAAAAAAGCAGTAATCTGGTAATTGATTTATTCTTGCTTCTTAAGTTAGACCTTTCTAAAAGTTCCAGATTTAAAATCAAGTAATCATTTCACAGTGCTGAGTAATTCCTGGACACTTCCCTGAGTCCAGTGATATATCCACGGTGTGGAGTTGAAGTGTATTTCTGGTGCTTAAGCTCAGAAGGGGATATGAATAAAGCAGTGTTTCTTTTTAGGTTTAAATGTTCACATCTCTGAGTTTTCTCCAAAATTCAATTTTACAAAATTGGCTTGTTGAGGTCATGGAATCCCAGAATGGTTTGGGTTGGAAGGAGCTTAAAGCCCATCCAGTGCCACCCCTGCCATGGCAGGGACACCTCCCACTGTCCCAGGCTGCTCCAAGCCCCAATGTCCAGCCTGGCCTTGGGCACTGCCAGGGATCCAGGGGCAGCCCCAGCTGCTCTGTAGAAGCTGAGATGTTGAAGAAAAACTCTGATCCCAGCATTACCATGATGATGATAAATAAATGAAAAAAACCACCAAGTTAGTCTTGTGTGCTTTAATTTAGACCAGTTTGTGAAGATCTTGTGTTTTGTCATTGGCGATCCTCAAAATCAACTGATAATTCCTCACCTTTCATGCCCCTTGATAAGAGCATGAACCTCTTTTAAACCTTGCAAAGAAACGGGGTCACAGCCCAAAATCTTGGGGGGAGCAGCGCAGTTATTGGCCGATGGTTTTGAGGTGTTTTCCTTTCTTTATATCCCAGGATTTTCCAAAATCCAGTTCACAACTGAGGCTCTCCTGGTTTGCCATTTTCACTAATTGGAAGGAAGCTGTGTCAAGTAAGAGCCTTGATTTGTAAACTGTGCCAGCAGAGAGCTGCAGGAGCAGATGTGGTCAGAGGAGATTTCAGAACATAAATTCCCAGACAAAAAGAGCTGTTTCCCTGTTAGTACACGGAGCGTTCCCAGCCTCCGGAGCCGATCACATGGAGCAGCACACATCTGTGCTAGTTCACTGTCCTGGCTGCCTGCTGGGAAGGATTCCTGAACATGCTGACTGCCACACATTCCCAGGAGTTGCTGGGAAGAGCGCTGCACACAGGGATGCTGTGGATCCCTCGCGCTGTCTGGACGCCGCGGATCACGGCCCTGTTTGGGATCTTCCTCAGCCCAGCTGGATCCAGGGGTACACAGCTGCTGCTTCCATGCTTCCTCAGCTATTCATTCCACTGTTGTCCTTAAATCTTTTTCCCCCTTTCTCTTTGGACTTAAGATGTCTCAGGAGAAAATTGCTTTTTTTCCCATTGTCAAAGCAAAAAACCCCAGGGTTGTTCTATCTTTTGTTATATATACATAATATATAAATATATATATAGAAATATAACTTCTTTTTTCCTGACCTGCAGCTGCAGGAATATTCCTTTGCTTCCTTCTCAGTTACAAAGCCTGGGAGAATTTTGTGTTGCTTTCCTATAGATTTCCTTCGAAAGTTCAGCTTTTCTTCCATCTTCTGAGAAATTTTATCTGTAAAGTTGTTCTTGTCCTCTGGCTTGGGCTGACTTCATGGACTTCAGGAGTCTTCATGACTTCTCTTGTGAAGAAAAGAGATTTTCCTCAGAAAAAAAAGAGGCTGTTTCACACCCAAATCAATGGGTCAGCTTTCAAGTTAGGATTCTGCACCTTCAGCTTAAATTCTGTGTTCAGCTTTGTTTCCCTACAAAGATTCTGGTAGCAAAAGGCCCCAGGCAATGACTGTTTGGATCCTGAGAAAGGCAAAAAGTAGTTGTTGTGTTTTTTGTTTGGTTGGTGTTTTCTTTTATGTCTGGAGGCATGTGGAGCTCCAGGGGAAGGCAAGAAGCGCAACTTCATTTTTTCTTGGGAGAAATCCAGGCTCTATAGGCTGCCATCCAAATGCAAAAATTCTGACACTTCCCTGCTCAGAAAAAGTGCCACCAAAACGGAGCCAGCTGAATACTCCACTTCTTCAATAGAAGGCAGTTTCCTTAAATAGAACTTGGGAGCTAACTTCGTCTGGAGCAGGGATTTGGGTTCAAAACACTTCCAGATCCGTAGTGACGTCTTTGCACTTGAAGTCTTTCACTCTGGCTACAGGTATTTGAGTAAACACTCAGTAGGTATTCAGACACCTGAGGAATCATTTGTGTCCTGTAATTCCATGAATTACAGCCTGTATAAGCTGAATGAAAAATCTGCTTCACTGTTTTTTTCTGGGAAGGGGTTGGTAAAGAGGAGAGGGGAATTCTTGCTTTCACAGAATCCCAGAATGATTTGGGTTGAAAGGAACCTTAAAGCTCATCCTATTCCCACCCCCTGCCATGGGCTGGGACACCTTCCACTATCCCAGCTTGTTCCAAGCCCCATCCAGCCTGGCCTTGGGCACTTGCAGGGATGGGACATCCACAGCCTTCCTGAGCAACCTGTGCCAGGGCCTTCCCACCCTCACAGGGAACAGCTCCTTCCCTACAAATACACTTTGCACAGATACACTTGCTCAGTATTTACAGATTGGTTACAGTATTCTGTTGTTTGGCTTTGTGTCACGCTGTCTCCCATGGATCCCAGTTTATTAGCAGTATCTTTTTGCTATCAAAAATCCACGTTATCCTCGATAACAGATTAGCAGTAGCTCTGTCTTCTCAAGAAGCTGCAGTAACCCATTAGGAAGATGGTTAATCTCCTCCTGGATAAGCCTTTTGATCAATTTAGAGAAAAGTGAGTTGGTGTCTTCTGAGCAAGTCTGGGTAGCAGCTACTTAAACAAAGCGATTTGGGCTCCTTTCAACATCAGCTCCTAATGAATCGTCGGAATTTCATCAAAGACCAGGTAATTAGACAGGTACTGCACCTTTGCATTAATGGCACCTCTGACAGAGGCCTGGCTTCCCCATTCAGAGATAGGAACTGATCTGTTTTGGAGAACAAGAAATGCCTCAGGAAGTTTTCAGAAGCATCTGGACAAGATGCTCCGTGGAGAAGCATTGCTGTGCTCAGGTTTGGAGAGTCAGGGAGTCTCTTTCCTCCCAGTCATTCTGGGGTCCTCAGCACAGTTAAAGGGAAGGGACAGGCACAGGAAATTCCAAGTGTGACTCTGTGCCTAACATGGTCCTCAGGAATGAGATCCTATGAGTAGGAACACAAAATTACCGTGGTGTCTGAGCTTTCCATGGAACAGGAGGCTCTGCTCCCAGGGAACAAGAGAAGGAGGCCTCAAGCTGTGCCAGGGGAGGGTCAGGTTGGAAACCAGGAGGAATTTCTCCACTGAAGGGGTTGTTAGACATTGGTATTCAGGATCATCCAGTCCCACCTCACCCCAGCAACACCAGCATCACCCCAAACCCTGTCCCCCAAGGGCCACATCCAGACTCCTCCTGAGCACTCCCAAAGACAGTGACTCCACCACTCCCTGAGCAGCTCATTCAAATGCCTGACCAGTCTTGCATGGAAAGTTTTTCCTAATATCCTATCAGAACCTCCCCTGGCAAAATCATTTAATCCTTGATGATGTTTTGAAACACTGGGGTGTTGGCTAAAGGTGGCCAGTGCCGTGACCCTCTGAAGAGTCTGCCATGTTTTCCTCTCACAAATGATGGCAAAGGCAATTTTTCCACTCTGTCCACTCCCTTTTGTTTGCAGAGATGTTGGGAAGTCTCCCCTTACCCTTTTGTGAGGCAGAAAAAGCAAGGAAGTCCTCTCTGGCACCTTCAGTTCGGACACGGTCGGGCTCTCTGGAACTGCTAAGAAATCGTAGCAATTCCACAGATTTCTGAAGAAGTCTTGAGGAGCTGTGTGAGATTGAGTGACATTTGGAAGCAGCTCTGTGCTCACTTGGCCAGCAGTGCCAGAGAACAACACCATGGTGCTTTCAACCCAGATGCTTTGGCAGAGCACAGCCTCGAGTGTCGCCACTGCTTGGCAGAACAACTGGTGCTGCAAAGCAGGAGCAGGTGGTTTGGGCTTTTTCTGCTCCTTCTGCACCAAGGCCCTGCTTTTTGCAGGGGTTTTGGAGCACGAGAAACAATATTGCTCTTCTTTTCTGGTAAGGCTTTTAAACTCTTAGATGGACTTGGTAAAAAGTTGGGCTCCATGGCAGTCATGAGAATGATGAGTTATGTGGCCCTTGTCTTTTCAAACATCTTAGAGGTGGCAGATTCTGTGCTTGTTTTATACTTTCTCCTCCAAATTCATGGAGTCAGGGAATGGTTTGGGTTGGGAGGAACCTTAAAGCCCATCCAGTGCCACCCCTGCCATGGGCAGGGACACCTCCCACTGTCCCAGGCTGCTCCAAGCCCCAATATCCAGCCTGGCCTTGGGCACTGCCAGGGATGGAGCAGCCATAACCTCTGTGGGCAGCCTAATTCAGCATTGTAGTAACAGAAAGTCCCATTACCTTGAGCACTGTTTGATAACTGCCCTCGCTGATGTCCTGCTGGGGGTAACATTTCTTTGGGGTAATGTTTCTTTGGGGTAACATTTCTTTGGGGTAACATTTCTTTGGGGTAACCTTTCTTCGGGGTAACGTTTCTTTGGGGTAATGTTTCTTTGGGGTAACATTTCTTTGGGGTAACATTTCTTTGGGGTAACCTTTCTTTGGGGTAACGTTTCTTTGGGGTAATGTTTCTTTGGGGTAACATTTCTTTGGGGTAACATTTCTTTGGGGTAATGTTTCTTTGGGGTAGGGTAACATTTCTTTGGGGTAATGTTTCTTTGGGGTAACATTTCTTTGGGGTAATGTTTCTTTGCACCCCTTCTCGAGCATCTCCTCCCACCACAGCCTGACACAGCCCTCACTCCAGTGGGTTTTCACTCATGGCAGGAGGGCACTTCCAACTTCTTCCCTCTTCTTTCAGCATCTGCCTGCCAGGCAAGAGTCAGGCTGTTCAAAGACTCATCCTCACGGGTGTGTTTGCCAGAGTCCTCCTGACTGTGCCATGCATGAAGCTGGGTGTTCTGTTCCCTGAGAACACTTCTAAAACCCCAATGCTGAAGCTTTGAAGCTCATTGATACCTAAACTTCTAAATAAAGAGTTTGTGTGCTATTATTTCACTTTTCTTGACTTGCAGCGAGTTCACCCTTGGTGACATGACTTTGTAGGAGGTTGTGGTTCCTGTGCATTGCAGGACAGTCGTGTCTGATGCCTATAAATGTCATGTTCACAATGTCCTTAGGAACTGGGAACATTCCCTGACCAGACCAGGGCACAGTTTTGTTTCAATTAAAAGCCTTCAGGGGTCTGAATGTCATTAACATTTCTACTATGAACTGGACTTGGGGTGATCTTTCCTCAGAACACAGTTGTTGGATGAACCTTGAAGAACTCCTTGTGTGTTTGGTGTTTGGATCTTGTAAATAATTTTCCATCATCACCTTTCCTTAGAAACATCTCTTACCTCAGGTGAAATGCTCCCTCTGCACCTCTCTGGAGGCAAGAAAATCCAAACCCAACACCAAACCATCGCAAATTATCTGGTCAGGTTTTCCTTGGTGTAGTTTATAGATCCTTCAGGAAATGCTGCAATGATTCCTTCCCTCCCTACCCCATTTCTGCACCCCTTGGAAGTCACCTGCTTTTTTGGTGGCCTGGATACATCTCTTCCCTCATGGATGCTGCAAGTGCAGGTGACAGGCAGCTCTCAGCAGCTTGTTCTGGGAATTGGCTTTCCAGAAAAACCAGAGACTGATGGAAGGAGAGGCTCAAATGTTACAGCTGGAACACGGTGTCTTTAGTTTATGCATCTTCCATGGTGTCCCTGTGGGGAACAGCTGGTACTTCTTGGAAACTGGGACCCCAGTCATGGCAAATGGGAGATTTTGTAAGCTGGGAATAAGATTCATGAATGGAGATAGCTGAAGGAGGGCAGAGCTGGATGGGAGATTGGGCAGGAATTGTTCCCTGGGAGGGTGGGCAGGCCCTGGCACAGGGTGCCCAGAGCAGCTGGGGCTGCCCCTGGATCCCTGGCAGTGCCCAAGGCCAGGCTGGACATTGGGGCTTGGAGCAGCCTGGCACAGTGGAAGGTGTCCCTGCCCATGGCAGGGGTGGCACTGGATCATTTTTGAGGTTCCTTCCAACCCAAACCATTCTAGGATTCTGTAAGATGCAGACAGTTTAAAGTTTTTTAATTTGCACAACTCTGATACTTGGGTAGTGTTGCTCTCATCATTATTATTAGTGTGAAAAAAACCCCATTTTTTATAGTTGGCTTTAATAGTTCTTAGTTTATGCTAGAAACAGTAAAAGCTTAGAAGGAAAAATGCGAGTTAAACTTCAAAAATAATTTTCTTAAATCACAGTATTCTCCTAAAGGAATAACGATACTTTTTGTTTGTTTTGGGGATGTTTTTTTTTTGTTGTTGTTGTTTTGTTTTAAATTTTTCTGGGTTGAAATTTGTTACTTGAGAGAAATTAATAAAGTTTACAGTGAGCTCCACTTTGGGGTCGTATCGTTTGGATTAGTGAAGTCTGGCATGCCTGGGTTTTGGTGGTTTCCAGGTGGAAGTATGGATTCAACCACACTTAAGTTTTTTTTCTCCTTAAAAGCTGCAACTTCAAGGTGAGACAAATCAAAAGAAGTAATTGCTTCAACTTTAAAGTGTGTGTACTAAATACAGGAATTATTACAAAGGCAGGAGGAAATTGGGCTTTCAAATGAGTGCTTTGGAATTGTGAGGTTTGACTGGACTTGTCAACCCCCTTGCCTGGGTTTATTTCTGATTTTTTTGGGCTTTTCTGTGATGAGCACTAGGCTGGATATGGAAATAATTGAAACTTTTTACTGAGGAATGATTTATTGTTTAGTGACTTAAGAAGTCTGAGTGGAGTTTGTCAGGACTGGCTTCAGATTCCTGCTGTAAAATGCAGGTGTCAGAATATCAGTTATCAAATCATTGAGAATGCAGCAGAAAAATGGTTTAGGTACAGTTCATGACCTGTGAGGATTTTATGGAATAGTTCTGGTGCTTCCAGGCTACTTTGGAGTGAGGAAAGAACCTGGAAAGTTATTATTTTATGATCTGTGATACTGATTAATAAGGACAGCATGCCTAAGAGTTTTAAAGTATTCTGGTTTTTAGAAACTCTATCAGAATCGGTGTTATTAATACAAAGTATTCTGGTTTTTAGGAACTTTGTCAGAATTTGTGTTACTAATACAGAGTATCAAAGCAGTGCAATGTCTCCAAATGCAACAGAACTGCTCAGTTTGTTGCCACAATTTATGTGCTATAAACTTCCCTTGGAGTGACATGAACTGGTTCAAAATCATGCATGAAATCAGCCACTGAGGGAATTCCCTGGAATCATCACACCAGCAGCTTCCCCATAATCGAGGGGTCATTTATAATGGTTGATTATTTTTTTTTGTAGTTCACTTTTTCACTTAAAAAGCCTCTGTGTGTGTTGGTCCTTAAAGGTGTGTGATAGGTTAATAGCAATCCCAAATCCAATCCCAAAAATCCCAAACTGTACAGCCAGTTTGGAATTAGTAAAGGAAAAAAGACTTTTAATATCAATAGGGCTGTGCAAATCCTGCAAGTGGAAGGAGGGGACAGCCCAAATTCTGAAAATACACACTTGCCCACGTGCCAAGTTATTTTATTTTTGCAGTTGGTTTTATTTTAAAATTGTCATCACTGGGTTAGATGAAATCCACCTTTATTTATGGTAGACACCAGAGCTGGATGGATGTCACCCAGTGAAATAGTTCGAAAATACATGGGATTATTTAACTGAGTTAAAAAGATTTTGCATCAATTCCTAACCCTGTCTGTATTCAAACTGCAAAAGTACTTTGAGATCCTCCCCCTCTCTCCTGAAAGCTGTTCTCTTTGGTCAGGTATTGAATAATTTATATCATGTGAGACTCTTGCACATGATGTATTCATCCCTTGTTTAGCTCTTACATTCATGGTTTGGCATGCTGGCTGTACATTGATATGGGAGATGCTTCCCATTTTTTCTCTACCAACTGTTTAAATATATCTTGTGCCTCAGTAACTACAAATGGGAAATAGAATAATTCAAGTAATTTCCCTTGATGGGTTTTATGCATAGGAAAAGATTTCTTTTTAATTTTTTTTTTAACATATCTCTTGTTTGCACAATAGATTAAAGGAGAACTTGAAAAATTATGCCGATATTTATGCTAACTTTATGTTCAGCTGGAAATGCCTGACACATCAGGCCAGGTATTGATTTGGGATAAAATATTGGGTGTTTTTCACCTCTCGTGTGGTTTGACGTGCTGCCATGTAGCAGGTAATTTATTCCATCTTTAATTAGTTTTGCGCTGCAAACTGCAAATTGTGAGTAATGTTCTTTGGAGGTGGGGGAAGGAGGAGGCGCTGCACCAGCACGAGGAACTCTCGGTTAAGTGCTGATAAAAGTATTTCCCTGAAAGGACAGCGGAGCAGACCAGGAGAAGGATTAGTGCTGCAAAGTCCTGGCCCAGCCTGGATTGCTTGGAAAATCTTGTAAGCCCCTGGTCAGGTAATGCTGCTGCTGCTGCTGCTGCACTGCTGCAGGGTCTGTGAGATGAGCACGAAATAAATGCAAGATTTGAGTTCAAAAAGCTGACACGAGATACAGAATAGGTGGCACTGACTTTTTGGGGTGTGTAATGCACACGCACTGAGGTAGTCGCTTGCGTTTTGGGGCACGTAAGGAGCTATTTCAGTAGTTTCACTACTGGTAAAACGTCCAAATGAAGTTGTTGAATGAGGGAGCCGGTAAAAACTTTTAAGTTCTGTTGGAGCTGACATTTTGGAAAAAGCAGATTCTCTGCTTCAGGGCTGAAAAGTTTGGCTGTCCTAGGGACCCCTAGAAAACAGGGATCTTGTCCCCTCTTCCCCCGTGGCGCAGGCGAGCGGCCGAGCGCAGGTGCTGTCCCAGAGCGGCGCGGCCGCCGCGGCGGATCCCGGCGCTCCGTGCCCTGGCCGGCGGCAGCGCCGGGCACCTTCCCGGAGCCCGGGAGAACAGGAAGCACCCCCCACCCCCTCCGCAGGTGAGTGACTCGCAGCGGCGCTGGCACATCGCTGCCGGGCTCGGCAAAGTGCAGTAAAACATGCCCGGCATCGCTGCGGCCGCCACGGCGTAGAGGGGACAGTGCGGCTCCAGGGACAGCCGGGGGCTTCCAGAGTAAGTCTGTCACTCTTTGCATTTCCAGGCGCCGGTTTTCCACATCCGCATCCGTGCGCGTGGGAAGGGGATCTCCCCAGCAGCCCTGCAAGCGGTGGTGGTCAGTGATGGATTCACACCGTCACAGGCACAGAGACATCAATATGCTGTCAGATAATCTTTTTTTTTTTTTTTTCTTTAAAAGAAAAAAAAAAAAATCTGCTTATTTTCTCGTAGGATGCTTCAGCTTCGCTCATGTTCAGTTGTTAGCGGCGGTGGAATGAGCTGAAATTTCATTTGCTTAAAATCTGTCGGCGGGGGGGGTGTGAATTATAATAATAATAACAATAAAGAATGTTGTGTCTTTAGGGTTAAACCCAAACCAGTGAAACATAAATTCAGATCCTTGGAAAAAAGGGAAGGAAAAAGGGAAGGACAGCAGTAGCCTGACACAGTAATTTTAGGAGGTGACCTGCCTAAGGCAGCGACAGGGAACTTTAGAGCTTTTTAAAGCCCCGGGAAGAATTCCAGCCGGGCGAGCTCCCACCCGGCAGCATTGGGGGATCTTTAGCATCCCAGCCCTGGAGAAGGCGTCCCGGAGCCGGGCAGGCGAAATCCTAACGCGGGCGCGTTTATCTGTAATCCCGTGTATCATGGCTGCGCCGCCCTGCCCTTGCTGTGGGGGTGAAATGTAGAACATGAGCCTGATCCTCGGGAGATGGAGCTAATTTCGCCCTAAACTGGAAAGTGTTAACAGCGCCCGGCGAATGTGACAAAGCTCAATCGCGCTCCTTGTTTATGGAGCCCGCGCCCATTGGCCGCCGCGCGCCAGCTCTGCCCTGGCAACTGCGCGCCCGCATTTGCATAGCGCGCCGCCATTGGCCGCCGCCGCGGCGCTGCGGGCCAATGGCGCGGCGCGGCCCGGGGTGGGCTATGCTAATGAGGCGCTGTTGCTGGGGCGCGCTGCGGCAGCCGGGGATGCGCTGAGGGGAGCGCCGGCATCGGCTTCCCCCTCACAGCCGGCGCGCGGGCCTGGGCGGCGCGGGGCACCCTCGGCGGCCCCGGCGCCTCACAGCGGGCTGCTCCGAGCCCCTCAGCGCGTCCAGCCGTGGGGCACCCGCGACTAAGCCTTGGTGCTATTTTTTTTACTATTTTTTTTTTTTTTTAAATGCCTTAAAGTAGCCAGATTCCCGCAGAAAGCGCGGCTGTGGAACGCTGGTACGCTCACCTCGCGTATCAGCCCCTTCTCGCTGTCCGAGATCAGGATCTGAATCTGATAATTCTTTAGCATAATTTCTGGAACACACACTCACTCACCTTTCAAAAATGGTGTATTCACATCCCAATCCCCGCCTGCCCCCCCCCCCCGACAAAAAAAAAAAAACACCAAAAACCAAGCCCCTCCTCAGCTGTAAGTTGAGTCCTGTTTTTTTTCTGTCCTAAATATAATTCCTGCCTAAGAATATTGGGGAATCTAAGCTTAAAATACATTCTGTTGCTTAAATCTGTATCTGTCCCTTTCCCCCCCTTCCCCTGCTTTCCCAGGAGCTTTTTCTCCTGTTCAGTCATGGATCACTTTACCTTCTTCAGTCCTGTTCCCCACTGCTTCCCTCTGTCTTCCTTAGTGTCCAGTTCCTGGGTTTTCTTTCCATAACTGCTCACATTCTCTCCTTCCAACTCAGTAAAATTGACTGTAAGGTTAAGAAATTGTTTAATTGAGTAAACCCAGCTACATTCCATGCTATTTTTTTCCCTTTTTTCCCCCCCTTCCCTTTACCATAAGTATCAATGTGTATCTGCACTTTGATATTACACGGCATTTACTAGTAATGGTGGAAATTCCTGTCACCAGCAGATTTTTTATTAAATCTGATTTTTACTTTGGTGGAATTTTAATTTTCTGGCTGTTTTCTAAACCATTCAGGAAACTTCAGGTTCAGCAGAGGGAAATTTAATTTCTCTTGAATAAAGCCAACCTTTTCATAGAGAAACTTAGTGATTTCTAGAACCAAAAACTTAGATTTAATATAAATTGTGTGTACTTGGAGTTTGCTTGAAGCCTCCTGAAGAGTGAGTTTAGAGGTTCTTTTGTAGCATGTTTAAGGGATAAAGTAATGTCAATTTAAACTTTGTGTCGCTAAACTTCTGCTGTATTATGAGATTACCATGGTTTATGAAAGGTTTTTCTCCTTATTTAATGAATTTGACAGAAGTTTCTGTTTTCTGATTGTATCTGTGATTTTCACTTGTAACTGAGGGACAGGTGTGGGTCTTTGAGCAAGATTAAATATGCAGAGGTAGTTGGAGTTAAGTAATTATTGGAAAACCTATTTGGGAATAATATTCACACTTCAGTCTTTATTTCTGCTTTAAAGCTGTAATGTTTGTTTGGTCAAAGGTTGGACTTGATGATCTTTGAGGTATTTTCCAACATTATTGTTTCTGTATTTCTTTGAACTTTCACCATGATCATAAAATAGTTTGTCCATTTTTCCTCTCCTTTATATTTCCTCTTTTTAAGTGTCAGACTTTTCATTCAATTAGAAAAACTGTAAACCTTAGCATAACTGCATAAAGTCTTTAAATGCACATAAATTTGTAGGGGGAGAGAAAAAAAGAAGCCTCAGATCCTCAGCTGTGACACATTTTCACCAGCATCAGTGAGCTCTGGAAAAGGAGGATTTGGCCAATTTTTATTTGTCAGTTTTAAAGTAAATGTTAGGCCTCTTCTTGAAATACAGGTTATTAAATATTCAATAATAAAGTATTGACTGCTGAGATACTGTTTCACCCACTCATTTGTCATAAAATACATAAATACACGTTGGGGTGAATCACCAGCCAAAGTACTTGAGTTTGACCAGTAAAACTTGGGAAGAATTTTAACCATGTACTAGGAGAGGGGGAAACCCTCAGTAATAACTGTTGGAGTGTGTACAGATGCACAGTTGAGAATGTTTCCTCTCTAAATCCTGGGATATCCTCTCTTGGAGGATCACATGGGGGCAGTGTGTCAAAAAGGAGCTTTTTTTACCTAACCTGTAAAGCTGCTCCTCTGTGGAGCTCTGTAAAACAGAGATTTACCTGCTAGGATGTGTTCCTTGTCTTTGCAAAGTCCTGAAGATACAAAAATTTAAATCATGGAGCCCTTTTGTGTTTATCCCATGCCTTGCTGTTTTTCTGCAGAACAGGAGAAAATGCAGAACGCTGCAGAAGGAAATGATTGTTTGTGAATTCCAAGGATGCAAAAACAATGACCACTCTATAGAATATATATGCAGCCAGGAATAATTTTATTTGGAGCACAGACTGAAGAGTGTCAAGGGATATTATGTTAAACACAATGAAAATAAAAAGATCTATTGTATGGCCACCTATTCAGGGAGTGCTGCTTCCATTCTACCCCCTAAAACAAACAGGACATTCATGGAGCTAAACAGAATCATAACTTATTGACATGGAGGCACTAAATTAAAGCTGGGGAAGGATTCTGGGCTTTCCTAATTTCTGGGCACAGTACTCTTCATTTTAGTGGTTTTTCAGTCCATTCAGTCCTTTGTAGGCCTGTCCGTAGGTTCAGTTCTCCCTGTTTCCTTGTGGAATTCCAGGTGTTTTTTAGCTGTGCTTCTCCAGGGCAGAAATGGAAGAGCAGAGGTCTCACAGAGCTTAATTTTGACTTTGAAAGTCAAGAGTGCTTGTGTTTCCTGTAGATTTTAGCTGAGAATTTTGGCAATCTTGGGCTTCATGTATTAAAAAAAAGTGGTTTCACTTTCACAACATTTTCTCAGTTCTAAGATTCTCTGGAGTGTACTCAAAGTCATATTTATAAGTTAATGAAACACAGATTTATATAGTGTTGCCAGTGGATTGAATGAGTTTTAGAAACTTCTTTCTCTTGTAGTGGGAGAATTACAATGTAGTAGCGGCATTCAGTCCTTCTGGTACCAGATTTTTGAAGTGGCTTTTTTGGGGAAGATATTTCTCTCAGTCTTTCCCTGTCACAGGTCTGAGCCCCAGTTTTTCTCCAGGAAAGGGGAACTGGTGTCCTCTGATTGCACAAAAGCCACAGACCACAAGTCCTGCCCAAAGTCCATCTCCTGCTGCAGATCATCCAGGGAAGAAACCAGCCAAGACAGGCCCAGCAGTTCATGAACCTGCTCTTGGCCTAGTTTTTCTCCAGGCTGGGAAAAGATGGCACCCAGGAGTTTGATGTCACCTCCTGAGCACTGTGTCCTCCCTGCAGCTCCATCCAGTGGGGAAGAGCAGGAGCTGGGAGCAGGAATCCATGGGTGTGTTGACCCATGAATGGGATTGGACAGGGGGGTTGTTTCTTAGTTTAGGGCTTCATTCTGCTCTGAGGGAAAGCAGTGTTTGACATTTCTGTACAGGGAAGTTGGCTGAATAGTTATTGTAGGATAATTTCTGAAGCAGCCATTCTTAATAATTCCCCCACAATAATAAAGTTCCTCCAGAGGAGGAACTCGTGTGGGATATTTATAACGGGATTGTTCTCCGGTAGCTGCCGCAGGTAATTTCCCTTTGTTCCCTGAGTTCTCTCAGCTTTTCCCTGGGTTCTCTCAGCTTTTCCCATTCCAGACCAAGCTGAGTGAGGTCCCTGTACCCCACGTTCTCATGCAGTCACTTCAAACCCCATGCATGGGGACAATGGGCAGAGCAGGGCTGCAGAAGTTCACTGAGAGTTCAGGTTGGCATTTGCTGATTGCCTGAAAGATGATTGTTCTCAACTTTCCAGTCCCCTGTGGTTGACATCTGTGATGCTCAGGCAGAACTCTGGTAGGTCTGACTCGTCTTCAGTGTGGGTTTATTTGAACAGAGAGTTGTCAGGTACAAGTGCTTGTTGCTAATTGCTCACTGTCTGTTTTGGGATGTGCTAATACAGCACAGAGGTGGTTGGATGCTAGAGCAGTGCAGGGATCAGTCTCCCTTTTTCAGACACTTTTCAATAGCTGAGGCATCACTGCTCATGGATGCCGAGAGCTTTTCCAAGCAGAGATTTTGAAAAATAAAGTACACCAGAACTTTGCAGAACAATTAACTTTGCAAAAAAAGGAGAAGGATCTCACATGAAGGAAGAGGGCTGTACAGTTCCTCAGCCAACACAGGATGTTCTTAGAGGGGACACTGGGCTGCTTTCACATTCACTAATTTAAATACAGAATAAAGCAACAAGAAGTGCTTGCCTTCACCTGTGGTAGCTTAGCAGGGGTTGGAAATAAAAAGATTCGAAGTCTGAACCGGTCCTGTGCAGTAAGACCCGAACTTGGTCTGTGGTGTGGGCCCACAAGCCCTTAAACTCTGAGTGTGGAAAGGAGAACAGCCTTTGTGGGGAGCAAGACACTTCTCGCTTTTATTCTCAGGTCGTGTTTTCTGGCAGGTTCTCACTCAGCTGCCAGCATAGCCCTGAGAGGGAATAGGGGGAATATCTGCACATGGCTGAGCAACCCAAACACAGGAAGGGAGGGTGGGACAGGAGGGAGATGAGGGGAAAGAAGCTCATAACATTTTGTGTCAAGCAATAATCTTTAGAGGGAAAGTGTTGGAGAAAAGGAAGAAAAGGTCTAGCAAGGCAAAGAGAATGGAAAGTGAATTGTGCAGAGGAGGTTTCACACTTCAGCCTGAGATCATGGAGTGGTTTGGGTTGGAAGGGACCATAAAGATCATCTAATTCCAACCCCTTGCCATGGGCAGGAACACCTTCCACTACCCCAAGTTGCTCCAAGCCCTGTCCAACCTGTCTTTGAACATTCCAAAATTGGGGAATTACTGCATTTAAACTTTTAGAAGTATGGAATAAATGCTGATGGGACTTTGACTGCTCTTACCTGCTTCATCTTGCACGAGAATCAGCAGGCAGGGAAGTGTTTTTAAGGCTTTTGCAAAGGGTCTGTTATCAGCAAGATAACTCTTTATCTCCCAATGTCATGGAACCAAGATCTGCTGCTGCACTTGGGAGATGCTTTTGTCAGTCCTGAAGGCAAACTTGCATCACTCACAGGGTTCAAACTGTCACAGTGGTTCTTTTTGGGGGATAATTTTTAATTGTGAGGTGAGAAGTAGGAAGATGTATTAAGGAAATGTCACCTTTTTTAATGCTCTAATGATTTTTGTCTGACTGTGCCTCCTTTTTTATCTTTCACTATGAATGCACCTCAGTAGAACACTTGGGTAGAAGTGTGACAGAGGGACAAAGAGAGTCACAAAGATACTTTGAGAAGCAAAGTAGATCTTTAATGAGCTGGATGGCAGGAATGCAAAGAAACCTTGGAATTACTGGTGGGATTTGCAGGTGCAGACTTACCCAACAGAGGAGATGCTCTAACAACTCCTGATCCAGGGAGAAATCTCACTTTGTGCTGACTTTGTGGCACAGAAATATGGAAACACTGAGGCTGGAAGAGACCTTTGGAGGTTGCCCAGTCCTGTGGCCAGTTGGGCTTTGGCCACAATCCACACATTTTTTCTGGATTGGTGATCCACTGTTGGGGTCACTCAGTCACCTGCAGCTCTTCCCCATCAGTCAGTGAATGTTTGTGCCTCGCTGTAGCTGAAAGGAGAGGGCCACGGGTGTGTTTCACCACCTGACCTTAAGGTACTTTATCTGGGAGGAGGTTTAATGTCTAAATGAGTTACGTGGACTGATGTCAAAATGGGAATAATAGGATCTCAAATGGATGAGGGAGGGAATTGAATCTTGAAAAAATACATTGAGTTCTTAAAGATTGATGCAAAATTTTACACCAACTTTTCCAATATTACAACAATTGTCTTTCATTTATAGACTCCTCGGTAACCAGCATCTCAAATATTACTTCTGCTTGGAGTTAATAATTTCTTTGTTGCTTGGAAAAATCATAAAATCCCAGAATGGTTTGGATTGGAAGGGACCTTAAAATCATCCAGTTCCACTCCCTGCCATGGGCAGGGACACCTTCCACTATCCCAGGGTGCTCAAGCCCCATCCAGCCTGGGCTTGGACACTTGGGATGGGGAGGCCCCAAAACATCCATGAAAAAAAAAATCCATTTAAAACACAGCTATTTTGAATGAGAAAAGCATTTTCCATCCTCGCCAAAGAAATAAATTTATTCTTCTGCAACTGTGTTGAGATGATGCTTTAAAGAAATAAACCTTCTCCTTTATGATGAGGGAATCCATTTTTGCAGTGTGTCTATTTTCAGGTAGTTCTGAGCTGTGAGCCTCTTTTGAGTGCAAATACACAGCAAGGTGGGTATTTTTATGCCTTCCCCGAACTAACATTAGGTAAGGCCTATTTGTAAGATAATTCTACCCACTTCCAATCCATAATCTCTTCCCTTAATGGGCTTCATGCTTAGAGATCTTGGCATATGTTTTGGGGTTTTTTACTTTATTTTCTTCCCAAGGTGCTTTACGAGGTGTGAGCACTTGAGCTTGTTTGTAGTGGTTAAAAAGGAAAATTGATGATTGACTACACCTTGTTCATAGATATTTCTGTCCTGTGGAAGTTCTGGATGTGTTGTGATAACAAGTGCTGGTGGATTTTAGTCCTCCCCTGGTGGTCAGCAGATCTCTGACTTTTTTGGATGTCTGGAGCTCTCCAAATGAGCCAAAAAGCAATCTGTGAGCCACCAGAGGCTTTGTGAGCCTCAGTTAATGGGTGTGCACAAATGTCCCTATTTCTGGAGCGACTCCTCGACCTAAAACTAAAGGAGGTCAAGATTTCTATTCTAACCAGTCCTTCTTTCCCCCTTCCTTTCTTCCTAACGTGTCACTGGGTGTTTCTAGGAGTGTTCTCTTGGGATTAGATGTCCTGGGATTGGATTGCAGGTGCCAGGAGCAAAGTCTGGGATGTGGCAAGGGCAGGGATTTCATCAGGGCCCGGAGCTGAGCATGACTTGTTTGTGTTGGTGGCCAGGACTGCTTCCAGCACAAGACTGTGAACTCCAGTGCCTTCCTTGCAGGGACAGGGACAAGTTGGAAAGATGGAATTACTTGGCTGCTGATCCTTGTGGTTACAGATCCTGAACTTCTGACCCAGGTGGTTGTTGCTCGTTGGTGACGTGGGTGAGGTCAGCCCCATTTAGGAGATGACTAAAGTGCTTTTCCATTTGGGATGGGAACATGGGGATGAGTTGGCCAATTCCCATCCATCTCCTTGTCATTCTTCACGTCATCAGGCTGGTCAGGCTCTAATCTTGTCCTTTTTTCTGAGATTTGCTGTGAAACCATTTGTGTTCCTGGTTTAAGAAGGTTCTTGTTGGACACAGTTTGTATTCGTGGCATCACATTTGTTGTGGGACTCTCCTCCAAGCCAACAGGGACCTCTTTGTTAGTCACAAACAACAAATTCCAAAAAATGTTAAACTAAAAGAATAAAATTCATGGATTTGGATGCAGGTGGACTTGGGAAGAAAAGGTCTACAAACATGGAAAGTTTGAAGCTGAACTAAAACATCAAATTACAACTCTTGTTTTGTGGGATAATTATACTTTTAACACTTTTACTTTACTTTTTGACTTTATCTTAAATGTGTGTAGTGCATTATTCAATTTATGCTCAGATTTGTTGTGATTCTTGGAGTGTCAGAAGATCCTATGAAGTCAAACTGTAAATGAGAATCCCACAGTGCCAGGATTTTTTGGTTTATATATTTGAGCTTTCTGCTTTTTTAGGAACATGTGGAAGGGCAGAATTTTTTTAAAAATAAAATCTGTTTTTATTAAGTTCTGTAATTGTCCAGGTATCTGTCTATTGGAAACCTGTGGCCTGAGGTAAAAAAATACAAGATAGAAACCTTTGAAAGTAACTGGCTCTACACTTTAGAATTAGTGGTATTTTTGACTCTCTGATTTAAATATTGTTTTGACTTTTACTTCAGTCACCGTGATGTTGCTAAGTGAGATTATGATTTTTTTTCAGGGTAAGCAGAACCTCAGAAATTAAAAGAGCAGAAAGTAGAGATACTGGATGATGTCTTACATATGTTCAGCCATTCTTACAGGAGTGTTCAGTGAATCTTGAAAAGGAAATGTTCACTAACTTCACCAAGTTGTAGAGATGGAAGATTAACTCTGATTCTCAGTTTTTAATGGACATTTTGTAGAAGAGTTAAAAGTAATTTTCTGTGCAATGTTAACTTAAAATGGTTAATATTTTAATATAACCAATGTAAAATGGTGTTTGATTTCATCCATGCAGTTCTTCTCTTGCTCTGATAGGTGTTGAGTCAATGGTGCAATATCAATGTCAATATTTTAATTTTCTTTTGACATAGTTTTAAGAATCTGACATATTTTTAAGAAAGCCAAATCTTGGCTGTACTCATCTACTGTTTTCTAGTGCTTGTATTTTCTTGCAAGGTTTGGACTGTAAAGGAAATGGGGATTTCCCTTTGCTGGTCAGGTGCTTGGCTGTTTAACACCTTCCTTCTAAATTTAATCTTTAGTGATAATTTTCCGTTCATGTTGCAGCTGCTCTTTGTTTGCTGCACTTTTTAGGGAGGCATAAACACAGAGAACAGGGAATCAGGGATTCACAGAATCACCAGAGTTGGAAGAGCCCTTTGGGATCATCCAGTCCCACCATCACCCCTAAACCTTATCCCCAAACGAAGATGAGCTGCTGAGGCTGGACACAGGATTTTCCTTTCTTTTGGTACAATCAGTCCAGAAAGTTGCTGGGAGCAACCCAGAAAGGCAGAACCTGTGTGTTTTTCTGGCTTTTGTGGAATCCATCCATGGAATTCGTGTGTTTGGAATAAACCCTGTCAAATTCTGACTTGAGTTATGACACCCAGGTGGGGATGTGAGAAATGGGACGCTCAGGATTAGAATCATGGAATGGTTTGGGTTGGAAGGGACTTTCCAGTATTGAGTTCTGAGTCAGGGACACCTTCCACCAGACCAGGTTGCTCCAGCCTGGCCTTGGACGCCTCCAGGGGTGAGGCAGCCCCAGCTGCTCTGGGCACCCTGTGCCAGGGCCTGCCCACCCTGCCAGGGAACAATTCCTGCCCAATCTCCCATCTAACCCTGTCCTCCCTCAGCTTAAGGCCATTCCCCCATGTCTTTGGGAGAAGTCCCTGTCCAGCCTTCCTGTCCAGCCCTGTAGATAACCTTTCCCTGAGGATGATATCTGGGATCACTCCCTATGGAATCTCCCATGTGTGACAAGCACTCAATGCTGATGAGCTCTGGGATCCTGACCACAGGGCAATATTTTCAGCCCATCACCTGCTTAACCCTCACCTTGTCTTTGCAGGAGGAGAGACTTCAGCATGCAAACCTTCATCTGTTCGGCTTGCACCATCGTTTTCATTCCATGCTGCTGGCCTTCAGATGGCTGGACAGATGTCCCATTCGCATCAGCAGTACAGTGACCGGCGGCAGCAGAACATCAGTGACCAGCAGGTCTCGGCCTTATCCTACGCTGACCAGCTCGAGCAGCCACTCCCATTAACGAACCAGGTATGGGGGGAAAGCTCCTTTTACATCTGGGAATTCTTGAAATGTCGAATTGGGCAATTATTTGGGTTGGAAGGGACCTTGAAAGATTGAGTTCCAACCCCTGCCATGGGCAGGGACACCTTCCACTGTGCCAGGCTGCTCCAAGCCCCAATGTCCAGCCTGGCCTTGGGCACTGCCAGGGATCCAGGGGCAGCCCCAGCTGCTCTGGGCACCCTGTGCCAGGGCCTGCCCACCCTCAGGGAAGAATTCCCTCCTAATATCCCATCTAACTCTGCTCTCTGTCAGTTTAAAGTAGTTTTCCCCAAATCCTGTCACTCTAAACCCTTTGTGAAAAGTCCATCTCCATCCATATATTATACAACCATAAATTACAGGATCAGGGCATTTATTCTTGTAGGTTTGTTTTTTTTTTTAACTAATTAACTCCTGACTCTGTAAGGAAGGAGTTAATATACAACTACATACTCAGAAACACATATTTTATATATATATATATATATATATATATATATATATACTCCAAAAGTAAGTTTTTGTAGTTGTTTCTAAACTTCTGGAACTTATTTATTATGCTTATTCTGCTTGTAACATTTTTTGAAATTGGGGGAGAAAAAGATTGGCCAAGTGGACAGCTGTAAAAAGCTCTTTAATAACTATTTTTTTAAACTTTTGTGCTGTTTGTTACTATCTGATTGCTTTTTTATTCTAATGGACAGTTTTTTACTGCTGAGTCACTGGTTGGTGTAAATGGAATATGGTTTGCACAAAAGATAATTTACTTGAGTAGGTAGAACTGCTGAAAGAGCTCCCTAACTCAGAGTGCCAGGAGCCACAAGAGCTGCTGTTGCTCTGGATAACTGGGAATTCTCTTGGTTTTTAAAAATTCCACAGTCCAGTTGTGGAAACAAAAGGGCAGATTGGTTCCAACAAAGCCCGTAAGTCAGAACTTGAAAATTTGGTTCAGACTGATGAGGAATGAGGAATGTTTCATTAAAGAGGATGGAGGTGAAGTGTTTTGCTGCTCAAGATGTTTTAGGTAGAAAACTCTTCAGTACTAGCAAGAGATGCTCTGGTGCTGTAGGGAGACACTTTTGCAGGAGGAGGAAAGGATTAGAGAGAATAATGAGAATGGTCAAACCAAGTGCTGGGATGTTGGATGCCAGGATTTGGAGATCTCCAGTGACGGGGGCAAAGTGAATAGAGCTGGCCAAGGATGGGTTTCCTTTCCTGAGAGCCAATCCAATTGGAAGAGGAAATCTGCTCCTATATAACAATACTTAGCTTGAGGATCTTCAAAGGCATTTCATGCGAGTTTTTTTGGGTTAAAGGTCTCCCAGAATTTCTACAATGAGGTTAGTCAGTCAAGAAAAGTTGCACCTTAAACCTTTTAAGGCACTTTAGAAACAAACTCAAGGAATTTTAGATTGTATGGACATTATCCATGTGAGGAATTGAGCAGTCTTTGCAGCACCAGCACAATCCTCTTGAATCAATGTTCTTGGCTTTGATGGTGGCCAGCTTTCTGAAGTTTTCTGAGTACTTGCCTTCTGTGCCTCTTTCCTCCCTCGAGTTCTTGTGCTTCTCCCATCACCCAGTCCCACCAAGAGTTTTCCTCACCAGGTTCCTCCTTGGAGTGGAAGTTCTGTGTGAGCCTCTGTGGGGACTCAGTGGCTTTTTGTCTTTGCACTGCAATTCTGATTTTATCTGCACAGCCAGATCCAGCTGAGATCTTCATGCTGGTGGCTCAGATCATCTGCTCTAGACCTGTCTCTGTGCTAAACAAATTTGCTGATCTTTCTCTTGGAGTTGCCCTTCTACAGCTCTGGTTCATCTTGTTCAGCTCTTGTTCATCTTGATTAAAAAATAACTTTTTTTTTCCTTACAAAAGTCTTGCCCCACAGACCAGCCTTTAATAATGGCAAACTCTCTTTGGTCACAAAAGGTAATTTCTGCCTTTGTAAGTTCATATCACAGAATTCCAGGATCATTTAGGTTGGAAAAGACCTCCAAGATGAGTCCCAGCTGTGCCCAATGCCCACCACATCCAGGCCTTCCTGGGGCACCTCCAGGGATGGGCACTCCAAACCTCCCTGGGCAGCTCTTGCCAAGGCCTGAGCTCCCTTTCCATGGGGAAATTCCTGCTGCTGTCCACCCTGAGCCTCCCCTGGCCCAGCCTGAGGCCGTTCCCTCTCCTCCTGTCCCTGTTCCCTGGCAGCAGAGCCCGACCCCCCCGGCTGCCCCCTCCTGTCAGGGACTTGTGCAGAGCCACAAGGTCCCCCCTGAGCCTCCTTTGCTCCAGTGGTTTTCTTCCAGAAGATCCTGTTTTTAACGTGCAGCAAAAAGAATTGGCTGTTGGAGATGGTTTCATAGTTTGATCTTAACATAGCCATGAAAACAGGAGGAGGGAAAAGGTGACTTCAGGCAGATTCAGGAAGTTTTTTAATTTTTTAAAGTGGATCCTTTCAGTGCAGTGGCTCACATACAGTCAAACAGACAAGGATTGGGTCTAGGAGCTTCAGTTTCCTGGCATTGCCTGACATCAGCAGCCTGGACCATTGGGATTGCTTGGGTGCTACAGCCTTCCACAGCCTAAAAGTAACTGTCTGGGTGCCCTAAAACTGACCTCCTTGGGTACCCTAAAAATAACCTGCTTGGGTGCCCTAAAAGTAACCTATTTGGGTGCCCTAAAAGTAACCTAATTGGGTGCCCTAAAATAACCTGTTTGGTTGCCCTAAAATAACCTGTTTGGGTACCCTAAAAGTAACCCATTTAGGTACTGTAAAAGTAGCTTCTTTGGGTGCCCTAAAATACCCCATTTGGGTGCCCTAGAAGTGACCCGTTTGGGTGTGAGCACCCAGCAGCTGATAGACAGCGAATTGCAGCCCCTTTGCTCCTGTTCCCTGGTGGATTGAGCAGCCAGAGGGATCAGGAAATCCGGATTTTCCCAACTCGGCGCTGCCGGGATTCCAGGTGGAGCCTTTCCCGAGCTCCAGCCCCCCTCTGCTGGCCGCAGCGCCGCAGTGCTGCTGCTGGGAAAGCTCCTCTCCCAAATCTGCCATCCTTGCCACCAGCTCCCTGAGCTTCAGTAATTACCTGAGGATGTTCTTCAGGTTATTTTTGCGTCTTTGCTGCACACTGACTCCTTTTTTTTTTTATGGAGTGTCTGGTTCAGGTTCCTGGAATGATTTTAATTCATAACCAGAAAGGGGAAGCCAGGCCTTGAATGGGAATTTATTGCTTTTATTCCTGCTCTGTCCTGCTTGGATTTGGGGTTGTAGTGGCTCACGGGCCATATTCTGTTATTTTGGGAATCATTCACAGCTTCAGATTAAAGGTTAGGAAACAATAAGGAGAATTTATATTAAAATGATATAAAATATATGTATTTATGTTACATGTAAATAATATAAATAATTACATATAAATTGGTCTTAAAAGATTATTTACATAATCTTCTCTTGCACTTATTGCTTTCTGGCCGTGGTCCCCAAACCCGTCACTGACAAGGATCAAAGAATTCTAGGAAGATACTCCAAGACCAGCCAGATTGTTTTGTTTTGTTTTCCACTTATTTATGAGGTTTAAATCACAGTTTAAAACTTCCAGCTCTGTTCTAATTTTTTTTTTCCTTCAGGAGTTGGTTTTAGGGGTTTTTTTTCCCAAAAAGTGCTGGCAGGATGGGTCCTCATCTTGGCTGTGGCTGCTGAGTGCTTCAGTTTCTGGGAGCACACGGTCCAGAGTGAACAGAAAAGTTGGGATCTCTGGGATCTTTCTCCTGTAGCAGTAACAAATTAATACTTCTCTGTCCAGTTTTAACTGGTTCCATCCTGTGAGTTCAATGCAGCCTGATGGGAATACAAGATAAGAGCTTAAAAGTTGTCACAACTTCAAAGTCTCTTTTTTTGAGGCTCTGTTTATCTCCATTGTGGATGCTCAGATTGCCTGGAACTCATTTCAGTTAATAACGAAATGCTTAGAAAATTGATGTACTTGATAAAGGAGCTGAGGTGAGATTTTGGTAACAAATTCCAGCAGTTCAGCTTTCATGAAACACCTGGAATGGGAAGGTCAGGCTGACTGCTAGACACCTTTCTATCTCTGTTTATCTAAGATCACTCTGCATAATTCGAGGTTTTACTGACCAGATCTTGGCCAGAGATTTTATTGATCACATCAAGATCATTGCCAAGTTCACTCTGCAGCACCAGTTAAAAATCCTTAATTCAGATATTCCCACTACCTGATCAACATTACTGTTAATGATGGTTTAACTTCAGCAGTCCCTGTCATCAGTGTGGCCATGCAGGTCAATTAAATAAGTCCTTACACTTGGAATTCTTGCTAAAATTGCCCTTACACGATAAAATCTTCATTATTTATTCTGTTTGTCAAGTGGAACATGTGCTACACACAAGCTGAATTTATTTTTTTTTCTCTCTCTTCTTTTAATCAGTGTGGATGGTGGTGGATCTTGGTTGTTTTTTTTTTTTTTCCTAAAATCTGAATTAAAGCATCCCATAAACAGCTCAAGATTCTCCATAACCAAAATAAAAATCATTTAAAAAGGAACAATGCCATCTGCTTGGACAAAAAAGAAAATGTCCAAAAAGAGTGACATTTGTTGTGTGTTCCACCCTCAAAGGCTGGGAGTTCAAACAGCACACCTGAGTTAAAAGTCCCAGTTCCCATAAAATGTGCTTTGTCACCAGTGTGTTGAGGATACGTAAATGGGGCCTTTTCTGTGGGTATTCCCTGACATTTATAATTGTAATTAAGTTAGTTTCTGGTCTCTCAGACCTGAGATGCAGCATCTCAGCATCTCTGATTTGTGTTATGTTTTTAGGGAGATTGATCTGAGCTTGCAGTGTTGCAGTCTGGCCACCAGATAGAGACTGAAGCTTGTGAAATAGGAGTTTTCATTTTCTTTCCCCTTTTTTCCCCTTCTTTTCTTTTCTCTTTTCTTTGGTGCTTGAGCATTCCTTGAAGCCAAGACAGGAATCAGTGTTACTCCAACAATAAAGAATTCCAGATTGTATAAAATGGATAAAGATCACTTTATTCCATGGTCTTCCAGCATTAGGAAGAAGGGAGCAAGAATCTCTCTGGGAAAGAGAATATTAAAAATTTTTCGATATAAAAGTGTGAGGAAAAAAATTCAACCCAAAACTTTATGAACCCAGGAGAGCAAAACATTACTTGTGGAAAGGTTCATACAGGTTCAAGAGTGTGCCCAGAAATGTGTGACTGCCACAATGCAGTCTTTAAATAAGGGACTGGCTGCAGTAGTCTGCAGAATTTAAATTATTTACAATTAGGGAATGGCAGCAAATCAGATTATAATTTTTTTTTCATTACGCTGTTTATTTCAGAGTAGAAATTAGGTTTTTATTTTTGAAGTAAGCAAGGAAATTTGACTTACAAAGTAGAAAACAAATATGAAGACTTGTCCTACAAACTCCCTTTCCAAATTAGAGCAATTTTTTGTGGGAATAATTGGTCTGAACTATGGAATTCTTCCATATTGAGACTCTTCCCTCAGAACTTAAGTCCCTGTGCTGATGATCCAGCCCAGGACAGAGACTGGGCCCTGCCAATATTCCTGATATTCCTGTGCCACACCCTGGTTTCTTTTACCTGCAAAACCCACCAGTGTTCCCATATTCCAGTACCTTCTTTAAGTCAGATTAAGGAATTTGAAGGAAATCCTTGGGTTTGAAGAGCTGTAACAGTGACAGCTGGATCAGGACTTGCTGCTGCTCAGAGCTGTGGGAGGGAACCAAAAGAGATCCTCTTTAGGTGGGGTTTATTTCATGGGCCACATTTGTTTGCCAGATGAAAGGAAGAAACAAAAATGTTTTGTAAATGTCTGATAGTTTGTTTAGGAAACTTTCCAACAGTTTCCTGATGTTTACAAAGTGCTTGTCCTTGTAATAAAATAGAATTAATGTCTTTACCCCTGCCCACACAGGAGGAGAAGGGGAGTTTGGCTTTCTAGGGTGGTCCCTCGGGTACCTCAGTGCAGGTTCAGTTTCAGAAGCACAAACTCTCTATAATTTCTTTTTTGGGTCACTTTGATGTGATTCTTTTTATTTTGTCATTGAGGGGGAAAAAAAAAAAAGAGTTACTTGTACAGCAACCATTATAAGTATTAAGTTATCCTATAAAAAATAGAGGAGCAGTTAGACTATTCCAGCTCATTTATTAGTTAAGTAATACCGGTGGAAAACATACATGGAACAAGCTTTTCTCCAATGGAATTGCTTAAACTCACCCTGAGGTTTTCTGTCCTGCTCCTGGAGGGGAACAACCCCAGGCAGCAGCACAGGCTGGGGGTGACCTGCTGGGGAAGGACCTGGGGGGGACAATGAGCTGTCCCTGAGCCAGCAGAGTGTCCTGGGGGACAGGAAGGCCAATGGGATCCTGGGGTGCATCGGGAAGAGCATTCCCAGCAAGTCAGGGCTATCCTGCCCCTGTGCCCAGCCCCGGAGGCACCTCTGGGGTGCCGTGCCCAGCTCTGGCTCCTCAGCCCAGCAGGGCCAGGGAGCTCCTGGAGCGGGGCCGGCGGAGGCTGCGCAGCTGAGGAAGGGCCTGGAGCAGCTCCGTGCCCAGCACAGGCTGAGGGAGCCGGGGCTGCTCAGCCTCGAGAGGAGCCCCAGCTGAGAGGGGCCCTCAGCCCTGGGTGTCCCTGGCTGCAGGGAGGGCTCAGGGCAGGGCCCGGGCTCTGCTCCGGGGCCCGGCAGCGGCACCAGAGCCACGGGCAGGGCCTGAGCCCGGCAATTGCCCTGCACAGGAGGCAGAACTGCTGCCCTGGGCAGGGCCAGCCCTGAGCAGATTGGCCACAGAGGCTCTGGGGTCTCCTCCCTGGGGACTTTCCAGAGCCACCTGTGTGAGGGGATGGAGAGAGGAGCAGACTGAAGGACTGGCCATTCTCCAAACTCCCTTTTTGGGCTCTGGTTCGATGGGACAGAATTCCCAGAGCTTGTCCAGCAGGGCAGCAGTACTGGGCCTTTGGAGATGGTTTGTCTCTTGGTAGTCCTGGATTTTGGTTTTTTTTGGAATTTAATGCAGTTGAATGTTTTGAACTGGCCCAGTTCTCCAGCAGTTCCTGTGAACTTCCTTTGGAACTTCCTGTAAAGTTCCTTTGGAACTGTACCTTAAATATGGTGACAATCCATGTGTGAGCCCTGAGGTGGAGGAGCTATGGAGGAGAGTCTTTGTTATGAGAGGAGATTTCGATGAAACCTGTTGGGTCTAGTGGGAGGAGAGTAGGAATCTTGGAATTTACTCCTTAAAAAAAAAAAAAAAAAAATTATTATTAAAAAGTAACTTAACTAAACTAGGTGTGGGGGGTTTTTACTACCAGTTAAAAAACCCCCTTGCATTTAAAGAACTCAGTTCTGTGAGGAATATCACAATTTGATTTAGTAACTATACTGTTAAATTCCTGGTTTTTGTTCTAATTTCTGCCATGTTCCTATTCCAGAGGCGGATGCCCCAAACTTTTCGTGATCCAGCCACTGCTCCATTGAGGAAACTCTCCGTAGATTTGATCAAAACATACAAGCATATTAATGAGGTAATGGCTCCAGATGTCTTTAATGTGCCCTGATGTTTGTTACAATACATGATTTAAATGTATTTTCTATGAATAATCTCATCAAGAGATAAAAAATCAAGTTTTTTCTCAGTTGTTCACATCTTGTTTGAGGTCGTGGGTGTCATGGTCCTGCTTTCTGTCCAGCACACAGGAAATCTCTTGTGCTGGGATTTATTTTCTGTTGTTTTATAAACAAATGTTGAGCTTGCAGGATGAGGAAACCTGAGTGCCACAAGCACACTTTGAGCTCAATAAAACTTTATTAATATTTCTAAGATCTTTTAAGGAAAGTGCTGAAGTGTTTTCCCTAAATTATTTCAATATTATTGACAAATGTAAAATACAAAATTGTTGTGGTTGATACAGGAAAGCATCAGTTGGTTTCAAACTTCGACAATTATAGGGAATGTGAAGGGATTTTTATGGTGATTAATGACTTCCTTGGAATTCCTTCCCAGTCTTGTGGGAAGATCAAATGATAATTCTTGTTTCCAGGCTCCTTAGCATTTTGGTTTTGCTGTGTGCACCGTGTGCTGGGAGGTGTCTGTTCCTTTTGCACTTGTGAACTCCAGAGATCAGTGTTATTGCATTTATTAGTGTTGTTATTATTATTATTTATTACTGTTAGTACACTGATCAGTGTTATTACTATTATTTATTAGTGTTAGTACATTCCTTTAGCTCTCCTTTCCCAGTTCTTCAATTATTCACCCAGACTTTCCTTTGGAATAATGGCCTGACTTCAAACAGAGCAATAGGAGGAGAGGATTGCTTGGTTTTCCACTTGGAGAAGTTGACTTTAAAGCCACAGGATGCTGAATAAAAGTTGATTCTCCTCTTTCTTGAGCTGCTGTTCTAAGCAGGGCTCTTAAGGAAGCTCCTTTTCCCCTCCAGGTTTACTATGCAAAAAAAAAACGGCGGCATCAGCAGGGCCAGGGAGATGATTCCAGTCACAAAAAGGAGAGGAAAGTTTACAATGATGGTTATGATGATGACAACTACGACTACATTGTGAAAAATGGGGAGAAGTGGATGGACCGCTATGAAATCGACTCTTTAATAGGCAAAGGATCCTTTGGACAGGTAATGGCTCATTATGTATTTATAGAATGTATGTGGATCACATTTGTATTGAATTGGAAGTGCTATTGCTGTTTCATTTTGAAATTAAAACTGTTTTTTCTCAGTGCTGTTATCCTGAGTTCCTGTTCAGCCACATATTTTTCTGCTATTTCATGTTACTACAGAAAACTTTTAATTATGTTTCAGTGTGTGTTGGATTTTACAATGAGAAGTCCCCACCTTTTGCCATCAGTTCACATTTTTAGCTTGAGTTTAGTTTTGGTTTGAGTTAGCTTTTTAGTTGGAGCAGGGTTTTAAAATTAAAACAATAATTAGTGCTGGATCTTACTCTTATAAATGTCATTAGCAACATTTGTTTTGACTGGTTGCAACTTTAGCCAAGGGTGGAAGGAGGATGGAGCTTTTATTTTGTAGTTTTTAGTTTTTCTCAGACTTACCAGTCCTTTTACAGTGTTGGTTTAGATAATTTTATTTGCATATAAAGTGACATAGCTGCAATAAACATCACACAGTCAGTTGTAGCTTTATTGTTGTATAGAGTTAAAAAGGAGAACATTTCCTCTGAATTCAGAAAGGTGAGAAAGGGAGTTTGGGTGGGGTTTTTTGAAAACTGGAGGGAGTTTCCTGATGGATTTGGCTTCTCCTGCAGGTTGTGAAGGCTTATGACCGAGTGGAGCAGGAGTGGGTGGCCATCAAAATCATCAAAAACAAGAAGGCTTTCTTAAACCAGGCCCAGATTGAAGTGAGACTGCTCGAGCTGATGAACAAACATGACACTGAGATGAAGTACTACATAGGTATGGAAATAATTCTTCTTTATTTTTATTTTATTATGAATGGTTTAGATCTTGCTGTAGAGCTTAGGCTGCTTTCAGCTGATTTCCACATCTATTTGGGAACATTTGTGATGATATTTGGTGGTTCTTGCCAAGATGGTGGGTCCAGCGAGCTCAGGTAAGGTGGGGAGGAGTTGGAATCAAGTGTAAGAAGCCCACCAGGACATGGAATGGTGGGAGGAGAGTTCCAAAGGTGAGAGAACAGGAATTTGGACAAGGATGTGTGGCAGGAAATGGCAGCAGGGTGGGAGCAGAAGGTCGCATCTCAGGTAAGTTGTAAAGGACACAGAAGGAACTGGTCTGGGATAATGGAGAAAACAAATCCATGGACACCAAGTTGACCAAAAATCCTCCTTAATTAAAAGTCTGAATTCTCATGGTGCTCATATTCAAGATTTTATTCTGCCAGAAAGGGGAGTGTGCTGCTTTTTCTCTGGAATGTTTTTCCTATTTCAATTTTCTTGTGGCAGCCTGAAGGTGTGACAATGGCAAACCCTGTCGGCCTCTGAACAGAGCAATGTGATAAATATTTCACTTATTTAATGAAATAAAAAGGCTTGGATTGGTTCCTTTCATAAACTGACATTGTACCTGAAGGAAATAATAGGAAATCCAATTCCTATGGGATATCGATCAGTTTTATTAATTCAAGTAATCAATTGAAGTCACAGCTTATTAATTGCCTTGATGTCATTGTGTATTTTAAATTATTCTCACTATTAAATATTTTCTCTGTCAGTGTAAGGGAGTGATAACCTATTTTGGTAATCTTATCATTTCATAAGGTCTTGGTTAATGCAGAGGATGTGTAAAATGCCCCCCTGTACCCCAGGCATGGCAGAAATATTTTGTAAATAACACAGAACTAGGGAAAAAAATGCTCTTATTTCACACATTGCTTGAAATATTTAAAAGATTCCACAAGTTTTTGCAGTTTTTTACTGAGGTGCACCTGAGGATGTGTAAAATACCCTCTTGTCCTCCAAGCATGGCAGAAATATTTTGTAAATAAGACAGAACTAGGAAAAAATAAATGATGCTCTATTATTTAACGACAGTCCTGCTTCCTACGTACTCTGTTGTAATTAACCCATAATTCTTAGTGTTTGTTAATGATACTTTCCCCTTTTCCCCAGTGCATTTGAAGCGCCACTTCATGTTCAGGAACCACCTGTGCTTGGTGTTTGAGATGCTGTCCTACAACCTGTACGACCTGCTGAGGAACACCAACTTCCGCGGCGTGTCCCTCAACCTGACGCGCAAGTTCGCGCAGCAGATGTGCACGGCCCTGCTCTTCCTGGCCACCCCCGAGCTCAGCATCATTCACTGTGACCTAAAACCAGAGAACATCCTGCTCTGCAACCCCAAAAGGAGCGCCATCAAGATTGTGGATTTTGGCAGTTCGTGTCAGCTTGGGCAGAGGGTGAGTTTGGGGGAAAATCGGTGAAAATTCTGTTTGTGCTGCTGGAAAATGCGAGCTTTTTAAGTCATGGTACTCACCTAGCTCATTGGAACTTCATTCATGGTGATTTTAAAACAATAACTCAATTTTAAATAGAGATCCACAGTCCACAAGAACTGTAAATATGAGTTTCAGAATCCCAGAATTGCCAAGGTTGGAAAAGACCTTTGAGATCAAGTCCAGCCGTGAACCAGCAGCACCACATTCACCACTAAACCAAGGCCTCAAGTGCCACACCCACACATTTCTCTGAACACTTTGGCACTCCACCACTTCCCTTTAGTGCCCCAGTAGATAAAAAGCCACCACATGATAAATTTTCCATGGTTTTTATTTCTTCTTGGCTGTGTTTTTGTGCCTTGTCAGTAGAGAATGTATCAACGCTCGGTTGTAGAAATCTGCAGTACTAATTAATAAAATACTCCTTTATTATTATCTTACTCCACCTAACTCTTCCTTCCATGAGCACTCCTTTAGCATGCCCCCTGTTCACAATTAGTGACACTGCAGTTTGGATCATTAGGAAAAGAATTCAGGAATTCAGGAACTAACTTCACCAAAAGTGCCCCAGTTCTCTCTTGAGGAGTTGGGACTGGCCAGTAGCACCCCACTGCTTTGTCCCATAATGAACTAGGAAAAGCAGATCACAATATTGAATATTATATGGAAAGCAGCAATGAGACACAGATTTAGATGTATAAAAGGACCTTTTGCTATAAACTAAAAGGAAGGGCTGAAGGAAGACAGGGAGAGGTGAAATCACATCTGGATTATTTATCCAAATCCATTATTCATCAATAATACGATAATTTTGAAGTGTTAAGAATCACAATTACAAAAACATTGCTCAAGCTGAACTTCCTGCTTTTTTTTTTTGTGAGCATAATATTTTCCTAAAAATCAACAATAAGATATTTTTATTACTGTCATGAATGTATAGATTTTATTATCTCTGATACCTTGTCTTTCCCTCCACCGAAATGCTTATGGCAGTTGTGTTTTGTCACGTGGAATTGTCATTCTTTCCCTTTGGATGCTGAGTGTGATTGTGACCTTGAGATGCTTTTATTCCAGATATACCAATATATCCAGAGTCGTTTTTATCGATCACCAGAGGTGCTACTGGGAATGCCTTATGACCTTGCAATTGATATGTGGTCCCTTGGGTGTATTTTAGTCGAGATGCACACTGGAGAGCCTCTCTTTAGTGGGGCAAATGAGGTAAGTTATGTACCAGTAATTGGGTTTTTTTCTTGTTAATTACCATCGTGATTTTCATCTGTTTAATTGGAATGCATAAATGAGGGAAGTCTGGTAATTCTGAAAGGATTAAACATCAGTATCATGACTTTCGTCAGGACACAAAATTGCCTGTTCATAATTTTCTGTGTCTCCCTCTTACTCCTTAACTTGTTTTGTACATACTAAATTTTTCTTTAATTAATTAATTAATTTAGAACTTGTGTGAGTTGCTGGCATTTGTGCCCCAGCTGGGCTGGCTGTCACCTGTCCTTCACAAACACATTTTATTTGGGACAGGTGGATCAGATGAATAAAATAGTGGAAGTTTTGGGGATACCACCAACCCACATCCTCGACCAAGCACCCAAAGCAAGAAAGTTCTTTGAGAAGTTGCCAGATAGCACTTGGAACTTGAAGAAGACCAAAGATGGAAAAAGGGTAGGTTAAATAATTAGGATGATAATATATGTATCAAAATACATAAAATGGTGAGTTGTTACTTTGTTTTACATCTTGTCTTACTGAAAATGCATCTTTGTTGTTTGTTAGCATTCTATCTTGTCAATTAAATAACATCTCCTTTAGTGTTGAATAGTTTCCTTACTTGATTTGACTTCTGATACAGAGTCTGTGCACACCCAAGGCTTCACCCGTTGATTCCAAGCAATTCCTCCCTTCCCACAGGAATACAAACCACCGGCAACTCGCAAACTCCACAATATCCTGGGAGTTGAGACAGGAGGACCGGGTGGGCGCCGTGCTGGGGAGTCAGGTCATACTGTAGCTGACTACTTGAAGTTCAAAGACCTCATCTTAAGGATGCTTGACTATGACCCCAAGACACGAATCCAGCCCTACTACGCCCTGCAGCACAGTTTCTTCAAGAAAACAGCGGACGAAGGTACCAACACGAGTAACAGCGTGTCCACGAGTCCTGCCATGGAGCAGTCCCAGTCTTCAGGAACCACCTCTAGTACATCTTCAAGCTCAGGTGGGTTTTGGTCATGAACAGGTGACAAAATTCTGCTTTCTAATGTTGGGCACTGCCCGGGCTCCCCAGGGAATGGGCACAGCCCCGAGGTTGCCAGAGCTCCAGGAGCGTTTGGACAGCGCTGCCAGGGATGCCCAGGCTGGGATTGGTGGGGTGTCTGTGCAGTTGGACTGGATGATCCTTGTGGGTCCCTTCCAACTCAGAATATTCCATGATTCTGTGAAATGTTGATTTTTTTTTTCTCTCCTGTTAAAAAATGTATCAATCATGATCACTAAACAATTATTTTAATCAGCTGGAGCAGGTAAACAGAAAAACCCCAAAAACCCAACTAGATGAGCAAAAATGTGAGTGATTACCACAGATCTTATACTTTTCCCTTGCAGCACTTCATAAATCTTGATGCTGCCATTGTTTCATAGCTGTAAATTCCTTGTCCCTTTAGTTACTGTCGTGTTGGGGTTTTCCAGGTGGATCTTCCGGCACGAGCAACAGCGGAAGGGCGCGGTCGGACCCCACACACCAGCATCGACACAGTGGTGGGCACTTCACTGCTGCTGTTCAAGCTATGGACTGTGAAACACACAGCCCACAGGTAATGCTCCAGTGGGGCTGAGGCAGTGATATCTTAGTATACAACAGATAAAACTGTCAGTTCCCCCTATAAATGTAACTATAAATTGGTGCGGAGATAGATTTTGCTCTTTTAGTAACCTTTAATCAGCTGTGTTGTTCCAGAGGTTCCTCTAATGCTGTTGGCACCTTTCAAGGTATGAGCTACAACATTTTAATTTAATTTGCTTTGCTTATTGTCTCCAGGCTCCTCAGCCAGAGGTCAGGGCTTTATTTTTCTAAGTGTTGTACAAATGCTGTTATTATTACTGTAATGTAAAGCTGCTCCTATAATTTTGACAGCCGAATCACTTACCAGACTTTCTTAAATTGTTTGAGAAAAACATCCAGGATGTGCATTCATTTTCCTTAAGGCAAATATAGAAAAGTATTGGAAATGACTCTTAACTACATGCCTGCATTTCTAGAAAAATTGTGCAGCTGCAAGGCCTGGGTAACATTTCAAAATAACGAATAACTTCATCTCTCATGTGTTGTTCGAGAACCAGCTGGATGTGACACTCAGTTGACAGGGTGGTCAAAGGTTGGACTGGATGCTCTTGGAAGTCTTTTCCAACCTTTATGATGCTGTGATTCAGTGAAATCACAGCTTTGAGTCAGCATTTTAATTGTAACTTTGCTCCTGACCGCAGGTTCGACAACAGTTTCCTCCTCCGATCGGTTGGACAGCCACCGAAGCTCCCACCCAGGTCACTGTCGAGAACCACCCGGTTCAAGAAACCACCTTCCATGTAAACCCTCAGCAACAGAATGCATTACACCATCACCACGGCAACAGCTCCCACCACCACCACCACCATCACCACCACCACCACCACCATGGACAGCAAGCCTTGGGCAGCCGGACCAGGCCGAGAGTCTACAATTCTCCAACAAACAGCTCCTCCACCCAGGATTCTATGGAGGTGGGCCACAGTCACCACTCCATGACATCCCTGTCTTCCTCAACTACTTCTTCCTCTACATCTTCCTCCTCTACTGGTAACCAAGGCAATCAGGCCTATCAGAACCGCCCAGTGGCTGCTAATACCTTGGACTTTGGACAGAACGGAGCTATGGACATGAATTTAACAGTCTACTCTAATCCGCGCCAAGAAACTGGCATAGCTGGACATCCCACGTACCAGTTTTCTGCTAATACAGGTCCTGCTCATTACATGACTGAAGGACACCTTGCCATGAGGCAAGGCATTGATAGAGAAGAGTCTCCCATGACAGGAGTTTGTGTTCAGCAAAGTCCTGTGGCTAGCTCGTGACTAAACTGAAACTAAGTTTGTTTCTTGTGTGTTTTTATAGAAGTGGTGTTTTTCCAAAAACAAAGTGCAAAGCTGCTTGAATCAGAAGGAGATAAACTCACTGAACCGCTACAGGAGGGCAAAGTTGACTATTTTTTTAAACTTGAAAAGATTGCAAAGGGACAATGAAGTTTTTTTTTTGTTGTTGGTTTTTTGCTGGGGGGAGGTTTTTTGGTTGGGTTTTTTTTTTAAGAGCCATGTCTGGACCCACCTTAACGGATAGCTTAGTGGTGTTCACCTTTTGCTTCCCCCATTTTAACTTGCCACAACCTAGTCATAGTTTGGTTTTTTTGGGACGGGGTTTTGATTTTTTTTTAAAATTTTTTTTTTTTTTGCTCTCATTCGACAGGGGTTATTGTTCAAATGTTAGTCATAGTTGCAAGCTAGTTTCTTTTTAAAGGCATTGCACATGATTTCTAAAAAAAGGCCCTTTGAAGTTTTTGGGGGTGGGAGGGGGAGTGAGTAATATATATATTTTTTTTAGTTCCCCAAACAACCATGGGCACAGAAATGCAGTACTGTAAGAAAGAGGGACCTTCAGATTACACAAATATATTATTCTTCAGCTGTAAAAAGGGACGGTTGTGACGGAGTTTGTGAGGCACATTGAGCATGCGAAGTGGCGGTGAGCAGAACTCTCCTTTTCTGAATCTACTGAGGATCAAAGCAGCAATTGTGATGGGAATTCTGTGGGTGCCACCTTTTGGAGCCCACGGGCAGTTAGGATGGAAATCTGACTGGTTTCATAACTGAGGTGCACTGAGAAGCAATCAACGGGTCGGTCCTGGCCAGTCCTGGGGAGGTCTAAGTGGTGGTCTTTGGGATAACCTTTGGCCTTATGGATTTGGACTCTTAAGTTAGAAGAGCCTACCATTTCAGATGCAATCACTTTTGGACATGCTTTTGCAGACAGTCCTTAATGCTGAAAACACAGAGAATGGGTAATTCAAGAGGCCTTTCTTTTAAAAATAGACTTTTGTGACCCACTTATTGTAAGGTATTGCAAGGTCACTTTGCGTGTGTCATAAAGTTGACTTCCTTATTGGTTGAAGGTCACAGGAGTAGTGGTTTGCGTTTGATGGAAATAGCTACAACTGTGTCCCTTCCTGCTTTTTACTTTTTTCTTTTGCTTTTTCTCGGCACGTGGTTTTCTCCACCATTACTTCTGCACAAAGACGTCTTCTGTTCATCCTGAACATTTTTAAAAAAAAAAAAAATGCAGAATTTTATGTGACTGCTTTTTTGCCTCACAATTATGCTGTGAATTTTACAAAAATTTATTTTCTTTTTTGATAATTTATTGTACCAAAGCTGTTTTTATAGCACATAGATGTCTGTAACCAATAATGTAGCAGTTCTGCACTTTGACACAAGGTGTAACTAGACCATTTTTAAATGTCAGTTGAAAAATTATGGCTGTACTATTGCTTAAACAAAACTGGAACTGTTGTTGAATTCATAGCCAATACATTTACAGCAATCTGTGTACTGAAGATAATAGATTGACATCTACTTGGAGACTATAACATCTGTTACATTATCAATGTGTTCAGGCTTCTGAAGGTTAAAAGGGACACTAGATCCAGAAGCTATGAAACCAGCAGTTGATTCTTGTATTCCTTATTAACATAATTGTAAACTTGAAGGCAAGACCTTGATTGCATGAAACAGGTCCAAAAATAATAGGCTGAGTAAAGCAAAACCCTCATGGGAGACCTGAGGTTAGCAGGCTGTATTTAACAGGTGCCTAATTTTTGGGTAACGCTGCCTTAATATAACACAGTCAGCTTGGCAGTTGCAAAATTTATGGGCCCATCCAAGAGATCTTTTTTTTTTTGTGGGAAAAGGAAAAAAAAAAAAAACCGAAAGCTGCGTGAGAAAAAAAAAAACCCTTGGTGAAAGAATGAAGGTGAATTCCTTGATTGCCCATCCCAGATGAACAGTGTTGCCCATCCTCTCTTACAGAAGCAGTGATCTACCTCTGCCAGTAAGCCCTTGGAAAAGTTAATTTTAGCAGCAAATGGTCAATTCCATGCGGCCAAGTCGATTTTTTCAGCCGGAAAGGTGGAATTTTTTATACTCACAGTGGCAACACAGCAGCTGACTACCATGTAAATGGGAACGAATCCTTGGGATTATCATCTTTTTGTAAATCATGGTTCTCTTAATCAAATATTTCTTTTTGTACCGACACATCAACCCTGTGGATGAAAGTGGATTGATTTTTTGCCCCCCCCCCCGCTTTTTTTCCTTTTTTTTTTTTTTTTTTTTTTTTTTTGGTTTTCTTTCAAAGCTCAGTAATTCAGAGAAGTTTACAGGATTTGGAAGGCTGTCACCTTAGAAAAGGATGCTGAGTTTAGCAATATAAAAAAAGGAATCCAGTTCTTACTGCTGTCTAGGAATAGAAGGGTAATATGGAATCTGGGTAACACCCTGCGCGCCGGTTGCCACCCCTTAGCAAGCGCCAAAAAAACCCCCCACCAAACCTAAAGCAGTTCAAAGAAATAACCTCTACATCAAGAAGAAAAAAACAAACAAACAAAAAAAAACCATCATAAAATCCAGTGCTTCTGCATACTGTGTTATGTTACAGTCCAGTTTTGTGTGCTTTACTACACAGTTTGGTTACAGGACTTCTGTGCATTGTAAACATAAACAGCATGGAAAAGGTTAAATACCTGTGTTCAGATTGTAAGATCTAGTCCGGACTTGCTGTGTATATTGTAACGTTAAATGAAAAGACAAGCCCTTTGTATTATAGTCATGCAGTCTTATGTATGATAAACAGTTGAATAATTTGTCCTCAGACTCTTTACTGTGCTTTTTAAAAAGAAAAAAATGAGAGAGAGAAAAAAAAAAAAAAGTAATTTAAGGAAAAAAAACCAAAACCAAACAACGAAAAAAATGTAAACGTAGTAAATCTTCCTATGCAATTAACCTACTCCAAGCCATGGTATGGTAGGTATAATTATACTATAATATGTAAATAGCAGATACATTGAAACAGACTTAAAAATATGAAAGTAAAAGTTGGAGGCATAACAGCTAATTTGGAGTTTTTAATTGAAAACCAGCGAGGTCTGCAAATCCCTGATGTGTGAACACAGCTCTGCTTGGTTCTCATGGACTGTGCTTGTAGTTGGAGTTCTTTAATCCTCATCTCTTAGTCTGAGTGTTCTTATGTGCTCTGCAGCTTCCTCCTATCCCAGACAAGCTGGTTTTGAGGCCATGGAATGGGATTTTGGGACTGGCATGCCGTCATCCCTAGAACCCAGCCTAGATCTTCCTGCATCACCAGCTCCCTGTCTTTGGGTGCAGTAGGACATAGTTCTGAAAAAGCTGATTTTCCTCTAGATTGTGCCAAGTGGGAGGACTTTTCCGTGTCTCTGGAGTGATTCAGCCAGGTTGTTTCCATGCTCCCAGCCCTCCTTTGGTTCTAGGACTGTTTAGTTACAGCTGGTGGCCACCAGAGCCTGGCAGAACGATGAGTAACAACTCCAGTTTGAAACTATTCCACGTCAGAATATGTTAACTTGATTAACCTCCTTAAATCCTTTAACTGTAAAGCTCTTATGGCTCTTCTGGAACTTCAGATGTTTTCAATCCCATTCTAAAAGCTGGAATTGCTGCACACAGCCCCTGGGATTGGTGCCAGCCCTGCTGTGTGCAGGCAGGGAGGTGCAGGTACATCCTTGAACCTCTCACTCAGTTCCTTGTCTGTTTATCCCTCCAAGGATTGCAGTTTTCAACCTTTCAGCCTCAGTTCTTTGCATTAAAAGATTGTAAATTTAGATGATTCTCCATCCTGATTGCTCAGTCCTTTGGGAATGGATGCTCTGCCAGGATTTAGGCTTCCATCCCGTAAGTACAGTGGTGTCTGGAGGGACCTGGATGCCAGAAGGGTTGGATTCACCTGGAAATGTGACTCATCTCCATTGTTTATCATTCTGCCATCCCTGTCTTCATCACACCATCCATGTGCTTGCATTTTATTCTGGACAACTGAAAAAAAGACTTTTGAAGATCCTCTGTGGAAGAATTCCCATTGAAACCCATCAGGAACATCCTTTCTAATGAGAGAGTGAGTGAAAACTCCAGCCTGGTGACACAGAATGTGTTGTGTTGGTTTTTAGAACAAATGCATCCCAGTAGGATCAGTCTGGAACTTGTGGATAGAAAGGAAGTGTCTTTCTGGTCAAAATTACATGGGGAAGTGGCTGCAGGGTAGAGTTACTGTGAGAGTTGATCTCCTGAGGGTGGATTGTGTTAGGCTGACTTTTGCATAATTTATTTATTGGATTTCTCTCAGGAGGGACCTTGTGGCTCTGCACAAGTCCCTGGCAGGAGGGGGCAGCCGGGGGGGTCGGGCTCTGCTGCCAGGGAACAGGGACAGGAGGAGAGGGAACGGCCTCAGGCTGGGCCAGGGGAGGCTCAGGGTGGACAGCAGCAGGAATTTCCCCATGGAAAGGGAGCTCAGGCCTTGGCAGGGGCTGCCCAGGGAGGTTTGGAGTGCCCATCCCTGGAGGTGTCCCAGGAAGGGCTGGAGGTGGCACTCAGTGCTCTGGGCTGGGGACAAGGTGGGCATCGGGCACAGCTTGGCCTCCATGGGCTGGGAGGGCTTTTCCAGCCTCAGGGATCCTGGGGTTCTGTGATATTTTACTTTGAATGATTCCCTTTAAACTGCACAATACTTGCCCAGCAAAGGGCAAACCACCTGCTCAGTGGTTTTCTGTTCCATATCCCTGTTTTTGTGGGGTTCTACAGAAACAACTCCATGTTGGAAATTCCCAGCTGGTTTTCAGTTCTCCACCTTCTGGCAACTGTTGAGCTGTTCCTCACTGATGATGATGCCTTGATTTGATTTCAGCAGTTCTCCACAGGAGCCTTGTGAAATTTATGGGATCTGCCTAAACCTGAGGGGGTTTGTAGTTGCTGTTCATGATGTTTTATGGTTGATGTCCTGGAGCATCGGAGTTAATCACAAGCTGGTGTTGTTCAGCCTGGAGAAGGATCCAGAGACCTAAGAGCCCCTTCCAGTGCCTAAAGGGCCTCTAGGAGAGCTGGAGAGGGACTGGGGACAAGGCATGGAGGGACAGGAGCCAGGGAATGGCTTCCCAGTGCCAGAGGGCAGGGCTGGATGGGAGATTGGGCAGGAATTGTTCCCTGGCAGGGTGGGCAGGCCCTGGCACAGGGTGCCCAGAGCAGCTGGGGCTGCCCCTGGATCCCTGGCAGTGCCCAAGGCCAGGCTGGACATTGGGGCTTGGAGCAGCCTGGCACAGTGGGAGGCCCTGCCATGGCAGGGGTGGAACAAGATGATTTTTAAGGTTCCTTCAACCCCAAACTTCCTTTGATTATGTTAAAAATGGGTTAAAAACTTCTCAAATCTGGTGTTGTGTGATCACTGCGTCCTGCTGAGCCCCGGCTTATGAATCTCTTGAAAAATCCCAGGAACTGTAACAGTTTCTTGAAACTTCAGGTTTTATGGGTACTGCTTGTGGTGTTGAGTAATAAAAGAGTAGCGTGGCTAAGGCAGGAGAAACTAATAACAACATCCCCCTCCTGCAGGCCTCCCCTTGAGAAAGGAGATGGATTTGATGGATGGTGATTGTCAAAAACCAGGGAGTTAATGATTGGAAAATGATATATAGAAAATTCAATACAGAATTTGTTTGTTCTAAAGAAACTTATGGAAGATGTCAAGCAGAAAATCCCCAAAAAATCTTTTTTTCAGGATCTCTCTTCCCCATCCCTAGCTGGGGACATCTTTCCCGCTTCCTGTTGTGTTTCCAAGCTCTCTTTTCCTTCAGATATTCCTGCCAACCAGCTCAGGCAGGAATCCAGGACTCTCCCATCAGTATCAACAGCTGGTAGATGGAATAAATAATTCTGAGGCTGCAGGGATGATGATGAGGAGGAGGATGACGATGATGATGATGGAGTTCCCTTTACCCAAGGCAGGAAGAAAAGCTCGTCCTGAATGGAGCACATTGAGCTGAACTCAACAAAGCCTTTCGTAATTTGTGCTTGAGGGAAATTCCCATTTTGGAGACCTTTGGAGTCTGGAATGAGCTGGGGGAATTCAATCATAGACTCATGGAATATCCTGGGTGGGAAGAATCCACAGGGATCAGCCAGTCCAAGCCCTGTCCCTGCCCAGACCCCCCAACAATCCCAGCCTGGGCATCCCTGGCAGCGCTGTCCAAACGCCCCTGGAGCTCTGGCAGCCTTGGGGCCGTGCCCATTCCCTGGGAATTTTCAAGGCTTGAGTGTCACAACCTCAGTGAGGACAAATCCAGGGATCTCAGGAGCCAGGGCTTGGAAAAGCAGAGATGTCACAGAGTTCCTTCACGGGAACAGTGAGAGTTGTCTGAAGAAAAAGTCCAACATTGTAACCTTGGCTAAAGGAATTTAATGCTCTTTGTGTTTGCTTTTAGGTTGAAGCTTTGGTTCATTTCCCTCTTCAGGAACATTTCAAGGCCTTTTCACCCCCTTCCCAAATTCCTGTCCTTTCTTAGTGCTCCTCCCTTTCCCTTTCCCTGCTTTCCACTCTGACCCTTCTCCCCCTTCCTACACTTTTCTCCCTTTTCACATTTTGCTTTTTTCTCCTTTTCCCATCTTTCTGCTTTGAATTTTCCCTCTGCTTTTCTTTTTTCCCCTTCTTCATCCATGTCTGTCTTTCCCTGCTTTCCCCACTGCTTTTCCCTGCTTTCTCTCCCCTGTTGCTTTCCCAGTCTTTCTGCTCTTCTCACTGTATCCCTCCCCTTCCCCTTCCTCTTCCTTTTCCCCCTTTTCCTCTTCCTCTTCCCCCTTTTCCTCTTCCTCTTCCCCCTTTCCCTCTTCCTCTCTCCCCTTTCCCTCTTCCTCTTCCTTTCTTTTTTCCTTTTCTTTTTCCCTTTTCCTTTTCCCTTTCCCTTTTTCCTTTTCCTTTTTCTTTTCCTTTTCCTTTTCCTTTTCCTTTTCCTTTTCCTTTTCCTTTTCCTTTCCTTCCCTGCTTATTCTCTTCCTCTCTTTACACAGCTTTTCCTGTCTTGTTTTCCCTGCTTTTTTCCTTGCTTTTGTTTTCCTGCCATTCTTTCCCTGTTTTCCTTGCTCCCCCTCCCCTGCTCTTCCCTTCCTCTCCCTCCTTCTTCCCCTTTTGGCTTCCTCCCAAGTCTTTCCTTTTTCCCCTTTTTCTTCTTGGTGCTTTCATTTTTTTCCCTGCTTTGACTTTCTCCCCCTTCCTTTGAGTTCTCTTTTCTTCCATTATTTTTTCAGGATCCTTCAACACCGTCCCCCTTTATTTTCATTATTCTTCCCTATATTTTCACTGCCTATCTTTCCCCACTTTTCCACCTTTGATTTGCATTTGCTTTTCCGCCTTTGCTTTTCCTTCTTTTCCCCCTCTTCTTTCCAATCTTTTCTGTTTCCCCCCCCTTTTTTCCCCATTATTTCAATACTTTTGAGGTGCTTCTGTGCTTCCTTTCAAGTTTCTTCCCCCTTCCTTCTCTGCTTTTTTTCCAAATGCTTTCCAGGTGTATTTCTTCTTCCCTTTGCTCATTTTTCCATCCCCTCCTTGCTTTCCCCTGGTTTGACTTCTTTCCCATTTTTCTCCCATCTTTTTCATGCTTTTTCTGGGTAATTTCATTTTTCCGTCTTCTTTTCCTTCTTGCCTTTTCCTTGCTTTTCTATTCTCATATTTTCCTTTCTTTTCATGCTGTTATTCCCACACCCTCCATCCTTTTCAGTACTTAAAGAGACTTTTCTCTGCTTTGCAGGTCCTTTCTTTGCTTTTCCCTTCTCTTTTCCCTACTTTTCCCATTCCCACTGCCTGCAGTGCTTTGACTTCACTCTCACTGATTTTTCAGGTATTTTCTTTCTTCTCCCCTCATGAAAAGATTCCTTTTTGAAACCCTCTTGATTCCCTTCTTGTTCTTTCCCTGCTTTCCTTGCTTTTCTTTTTCCTCTCTCTTTTCAATCCTTGTAACTCTTTCTATTTATTTTCACTCCTTTACATAGGTCTTTCTCTCCCCCCACCTTTTCTTTATTCTCACTTCTGAGGAAGGAAGGAGCATCCTTTTTTTTTGGTGCCTTTTTCCCCCTCTATAATTCTAATTAGATTCTACCAAACCTGTAAATGCTCCATTAATTCTTTTTAGTTCTCTTTCAACTGTTTCCCCATTTTCTGTTTAGTTTTTTTTGTCTTTATAACCTTTTGTTTTACAGCTGTGAAAATGGCTGAGAGAGCTTTTCTCCCTAAATTTCCTAAGGGAAATTTCCTAAGCAAAAAGGGTTGCCCAGGGAAAAAAACTTGGGAGACACAACCTGTTCTGGTGCAAAGCAGAGCTGGAATTTTCTCTCCTGGGAAGGGCTAAAATCCAGACTTTTCTCATTTTCTGTATCCTTACCAGACATTTGGGAAGTGGGTGATGGCAAACTGGGACAAAGTTCATGAAAGCTGTGAGAAACCCTAGAGGCACCTCCCCAAGACTGGAATCCAGGGAATGGCACGTGGACTATCTGCAGCTCCATGGAAAGGCCTGGGGGAGGGAGAAAGGATGAAGGGAATGGGGAAAGTTCTCCTGGATGGAGACTGGAAAGACTCAGGCTGATTAATGAGAAAAGAGAAAAAAAAACCCCATGGAGAAATCAAAAATCCACCTGGTGTGGTGTACTCAGACCTACACACCTTGGTCTCTGTGAGGTGAAATGGTTTTGCTTGAAAAGTTGAAATGGAATCGAATTTGAGAGTGGGAAAATCAAAACTTTTCCATGTGATGTAACTCTTTCCTGTGAGTCCCACTGGATCCAAGGGCTGGAAAAGCATCGGAGAGCTGATGGATAATGGTAAATCAAAATGAACACACTGAAGAGACCAGGCACCCTCAGCCCTAGAGGCATCAATCCTAATTATTGGAGGTTAGGAGAAACTTCCTGGCTACTTCCAGGCACAAAAAGATCATTAAAAGCTGCTTAAGCCATCCTTGCTCCCTTGAGAACTTGGGTGCTGCTGTGGCTGGGGAGAAGATCCTCAGGTGATCCTGTTCTGTGTCCGTGTGGGGCTTCCTGAGGCCTGCCCCTCCTGCAGCTTCTCCCTCATCCCAAATCCACCTCCTGCCTCAGCTGGATCACAGAAAAAGCTCCTTGTCTCTCCTTTTTTGAGCATTGGCCAAAATCCCACAGCTGGGAGCTTGAGCAGGAGTGTTTTAAAATCCAGCCAAGGGAGACCAGGATTTAGGAGGGGTAACAGGAGAAGCAGGGAAAGGCAGATCTGAGCAGGCACATTTCTCCCAACTTGTTTTTCCTCAAGTTTGGAAAAATTCTGACCAGTAACTCTCTGTCATTATCTGAAATAAACTTCAGTCTGGCTGGGTGGAAGGGCCTTCTTGAAAGAGATCAAAAATATTTCAGTTGCAGTGGGTTCTTGACACATCTGACGTGGGCTGTCCGTGGCTAATTTTAGCTGCTGCTCTGCCAGCCCTCATCACTCCCAAATTCTGACCCTAAGTTTAGAAGCAGCAGCTTTCCAAACACTAATGGGCCTCATGCTTTGCATTGAGGCTGCAGGAGTTAAGGCCAATTAAAACAAGTGCCTCAGCATTTGATTCTTTTCACTTTTAGTTGGTTGAACTTCACTTTAAGGTGTTCTCCTAAGGGGAAATTTAAATGAAATCTGTTTTGGCCTGGGACACTGACAGTGCTTTTATTAACGTGGGTGGTGTTTGTGTGAGTTCCCCTCAAGTATTAATTCAGGAGGAGAGAATATTTCTTACCTGTGCCCCCAGCCTGGGCAGCAGGGAAGGGATTGGGATGGTGCCCCTGTGCCCCTGTGCCCAGGTGAGAGCCCACCTGCAGAGCTGCCCCAGCCCTGGGGCCCAGCACAGGGAGGACGTGGAGCTGCTGGAGAGAGGCCAGAGGAGGCTCCAGGATGAGCAGAGGGATGGAGCAGCTCTGCTGGGAGGAAAGGCTGCCAGAGCTGGGATTGTTCAGCCTGGAGAGGAGAAGCTTTGGGGTGAGCTCAGGGTGGCCTTGCAGGGCCTGAAGGAGCTGCAGGAAAGCTGGAGAGAGACAATTGCCAAGGGCTGGAGGGCCAGGAGCCAGGGAATGGCTTCCCAGTGCCAGAGGGCAGGGCTGGGTGGGAGATTGGGCAGGAATTGTTCCCTGGCAGGGTGGGCAGGCCCTGGCACAGGGTGCCCAGAGCAGCTGGGGCTGCCCCTGGATCCCTGGCAGTGCCCAAGGCCAGGCTGGACACTGGGGCTTGGAGCAGCCTGAGACAGTGGGAGGTGTCCCTGCCCATGGCAGGGGTCAATTTGATGACCTTCAAGGTTCCTTCCAACCCAAACCATTCTGGGATTCTATGAAAGGAAATGTCCTGGGACACATCCCCTCATCATTCTGCCAGGGGAGAGTAAATTCAGGGTGTGCAGCCCCTTCCCTCTGCTCTGGAGCGATGCTGACCCCTGATTTTGATTTGTGTGTGTGGGAGGGAGGGTCAAGGCTCTGAGCTGATTCTTGACAAGGAAGCTTCAGACAAACTCCTTCACTTCTCCCATCCTGAGTTACCAACCCTGCTGTGAAAATCTGTGATAAGGGAGCTTTTTATAAAAGGTTGTTTCAGCCTTGCATCTTTTTGGTTGTGTTGGAATGATTTATGGGCACAAACTGACCCAGCAAATAGGGAAAAATATTTTAGTTCTGCTAGATGGGTGTCCCTACTCATTCCCTGTGGAAACATGGAATTACTGAGGAGTTTGTGACTTGTCTCAAGTACAGAGACAAAGGAAAAGCTCACAAGCCTCTGCTGAAGAACAGGAAAGCTGGAGTCCAGCAGTTCTTTATCTGGGTGTACCATGGGCAGAGAAACTTCACAAGGCTGAATTCCACAACTTGGGAAAACCAAAAGGATGTTTGGATGTTCATTAGGGGATTCAAAAAGCTCCAATACAGCGAAGGTGGAATCTGGGCTGTTTCTGGGGGCAGGAAGGCAAAAGTTCTAACTCAGACCACGATGCTGCAGCAGAACAGAGTTCCAGAAGGGGAAGCCACACGTGATGGATCAGATAAAGTGCAGAGGCTGCAACTGTCAACACAGAAATAACTGAGAGTGGATTTGAGGTAAGGGATACGAAGGAGGAGCAGCTATTAATAATGAGGAGACATCGAAAAAATCCCGCAGCCGCCCGGGGGGGAAACCTGAGAGCACAAATGCTGCTGGAAGGATTTGCAAAAATAGCAAAGGCATCTTTGCAGGGGATGCTTCACAGTCGTGCCACTGCAGGAATGGAATATAAAATGCAACTTTCTAGAGCTGGAGGTCCCTTAGCAAGTGAAGATTTCTGGAGCTGACCAAATCCACAGCAGAGGAAAAACCTTGGAGAAACAGCTGAGCTGCTGGATCAGATGACTGGATTTGATCCAGGATGGAAAGCAGGAGCACTTGGACACGTCAGTCAAGAGTGGAACGTGACGGGGAGAGAGCGGAGGGGATGAAGCTCAAAGAAAGTGAAGAGTGTAAGGGAGCCACAAAAAAGAAAGGAATAAAACCCTTAGGAAATCCATCTCCTCATGCAATTGTGATTTTTAATAGGCAAGGACAGGGGTTTTCCTGTCTTTGAGACAGGACAAGAATATGGGGGGAAGAAAAGGAGTGGAAAAGGTAACATGTGGCTGGCCTGGGTGGAAGCAGGGATTTTTCCATGAAGTGCAGCTGAAGGAAAAGTGTTGGGCTGAGATCTCCCTCTTTTCTTCACAGTCAGAGTTAAATCTCTTCACGTGATTTGAGCCTCTCTGACCTGATTTGCACTTTATAGGGGAAAGATTTACCCAAAAAACCCACTGTTCTCTCCTTTTCAGTGTTCATATAAAAATCCAGAATGTCACAGAGGTGGTGGAATCACTGTCTCTGGGAGTGCTCAGGAGGAGTCTGGATGTGGCCCTTGGGGACAGGCTTTGGGGTGCTGCTGGTGCTGCTGGGGTGGCACTGGGTGATCCTGGAGGGCTCTTCCCACGTTGATGGTTCCATGTGAAAATGGTAAATTATGAACCAGTGGCAGCATGGTCACTTCCAAGTACTCCAAATCTTAAGACATTTAGAGGAAAACATTGATTTTCATGGATCAGGACAACACCAAACATAAAAAAAAATCCCCCTAAGAAATGAATTGTTCCACTTAAAATCTCCTTGGATTTTCTGCTGCTCACTGAGAACCACCAGGACTTTCCCAAACCAGCACAATTTTCTTCTTTTGTTGTTGTTGTTGCTCCAAATAAACCAAATTTACCCGGATTTATTTCAACCACCTCTGCTGGTGGATCCTGCTCCTTGCATACCCTCCTCCCTCAGGGGCTGCCCTGGCTGATCCCGTGGGCACAGGGAGCAGCCTGGCCCTGGAATGAGGCTGGAACTGCTCAGAGGGGAGCACACAGAGCAGCTCTGCAGCCCACCCTACTCCATGGAATTCAGGGATGTGTCATTCACCAAACCAGAAGGGTTTGAGGCCATCCCACAAAGTGCTGAGCAGCTCTGGTAGCACTCCCAGGCTCTAATTTGGGAAAGGAATCCGTGCACACCCCTGACCTCAACGCACGACTCCGCTCCTGATCCTGAACACCAAATTGCCTGATTTGGTGTCAAGAGAACTTCAATTCCCAGAGAAAAAAAAAATGACAAAAAACCCCCCAAAACCAAACCAGAAATAAAATGCTGATAAAAAATGTTGCTTTCTTGTTCTTCTTCCAGCACATTTTAGCAAAACATTGAACAGCAACATCCCTGTGTTCATGCAAAGAACACATTCCTGTTGTTTGGAGGGTGTGGGTTCATGATTTCTTTGTATAAAGGCAACTTTTCCCAGAGTTTTGTGCAAGATAATAAATTTTCCATGAAGATTTAAAAATTCTTTTTGCTATCCTTGGTCCTTTCCCAGGAGTTAACTTACGTGATGTAAAATTAGGTGTGAAGGGATTAATAGTCTGTTGGCATCATATAAAACTATATCTGAGTGCTCTCAGTTCTTTAAAATCAGCAGGGGACTGAATAATAAAAAAATGCTGTTTCTCCTCTTCTTTTTTGCCCACAAAAAAATAAATCTCAGAGACTGGTTTTCAGCTTTTTATATTTTATATGTGTTAGACCTCAGGTGTGGGGTTTGGTTTGTGTTTAAATGACTCACAATCCCAGGATTGAGGGGATCTTTGGTACATAGGATTTCTTTAAATTCTTACCTATTCTTCATGATTTTTATCAAGAACTGTTTGAATCCAATCCTTCAATCTGAATATTCAGTGTAGAGGGGATATGGTGCTGTGTAGGAGTTTGACCCCCACTCCTACAGAATCACAGAATGGTTTGGGTTGGAAAAGACCTTAAAGATCACCCAGTTCCAACCCCCTCCAGTTATTAATTTTTAAGTAATATTTAAGCTCCCAGCTTTGTCTGTTCTGACAATTATTGATTAGCAGGCTGTCAGCTCCAGGTTTCTCCCCAGTCCATCTCTGCCTTGCCCAACACTCCCCTACAATTCTTATGTCTAGCAAACTTCCAAATAACCCACAATTTGCAACGGTAGGAAAAAGCTGAAAAGCAGCCAGAATTTTGGAGAACAGAAGAAACAGCTCACAGGAAAGGAAAAGGACCTTTGCTTTTGTGCTCTTCCTTTGCTTCTCTTCCTTCCCCTGCCCCTGGAAGGGCTCCTGGCTGATCCCTCAGCCACATTTCTGTTCTGTTCCCTCCTTTTCTTCTGAGCTGCGTGGGATTTGTGACATTTCATCGCAGCACAAGCGCTCTCCACCATCTCCCTCCTCCTGTTCCTCGCCGTGCTGTCCCTTGTCCCCTGCTCCCCCTGGAGCAGGAGGGATGTGCGGAGCTTTCCCTGCTGGAAGATCCTGGCACGGTGCTCCGTGTGCCCCCGCCTCGCGCTGGAGCCTTTGGAACACCAAACCCCCTGGATTCTCCCTCCCTCTGGATCGCTGCACTGGGATCTCCTGGAGATCTTCCCTCCAGAGCTGCTCCTTCAGCTTTTCTGCAGAGGATTTCTCCCACTCCCTCCAAAATGAGCTGTGGGAGCTTCTTTGTTCTCCTGGATCCCTTCTCTTCTCCCCACCTGTCCCCCTTTCTGTCCCATCCCATCCTTTGACACGGGAAAAACTCAACTCCCTCTCTCTCTTCCAGCCCTGCCTTGTCTGTTCCTCCAGCTCCACTCAGATTCATGGCCTGAAAATTTAAATTGAATTTATATTTAAGTGCAAATTTCTACGTTATAAATTGAAGTGTAAATTATCCAAAGTCTTCTTTTCTTCCTCTTGCTTCTCTTCTGCATGGGGGAGTAACTCTCCCCAAATAATAAACATTATAGTTTTATGTATAGATTTAATTTTCCTCCTTGAAACTTCTACTTTTTTGGTGGCTGTTACAAAACCCTAAATAATGGTATTCACTGATACTGAAGCCTTATCTAATTTAACCAAAATGCTGCATTACTGCATTTTCTCTTCATATTTTTCTGTTATCTCTGTCTCTCTCTGTAGCTGAGACTTGTCTGCTTAGGAAATTTATCTAAATTAGCTGCTGGAGTAATTTGAAGTGGATTTGTTTGATTGCACAGAATCAGTTTGTGGCACTTCACTCAAAATTTAAATGGCTTCAATTCAGTTTATTCCACTCCAGATAATGATCAAATGAGGTTTAGAGTTCATTCTTATGGGCTTTTCAGAGGTCAGTTCTAAAGAATCTGAGCCATGAGGTGCAGGGATTGGCCTTGGGATGTGGCCCAAAGGATGGGCAGGACTTAGTGTAGGACAAGGACCAGAGAGACAAGGGCCAAGGGATAGAGTAAAAGGCTGAGTTCTCACTGAAAAATGAGAAAATTAAAATTTTCCCAATTATAAAGCACATTTAAAGAAATATCTCCTCATTTGAAAACGGATTGCAGCGTGTTACATGATAATCTGGTGGTGTAACATTTAGAGAAGGTGTGAAGGAAAATAAACATGGATATAATGTGAGTAAATGCTCCCTGAAACTGTGGAAAAGCAGCTTTCAAGGTGTCCCAGAGACTGAGATCATCTCATTTTAAAGGGGGTAAATTATTTTCCTAGAACACATTTTCATATATTTTTTTCTTTTATTGGTTCTCTAATTACATTATTTTATGTGCTTTTTAAATGAAATCCTCTGATCTTTACCCACTGCCAGGTGTGTTGGAATTATTTCTGCCTCATATCTGCTCTTACCTGGCTGTTCAGTGCCAGGGACACTGCTGGGACAGCAAGGAGGTGACCACACCTTTCCTGGAAGGGTTTTGCTCATTCCTGCTTATTTACTGAGATGATTTGAGCAAATATTGTTTTATTGCTTTATTCCTAAACTTCTCTGTGAGTATTTTAAGGCAGATACAATTTACTAATTTTTTAACCTAGTCCTGTTAATATTCAACTTCTGGGATTCAGGCAGAAATGCAGAAAAAATTAGTTTGGAATCTGGCTATATGTTATTATTTCTTACTCTTCTGGGAATGAGTTTTTCCTTTTGTTCTCTTCCCCTCTTTCTTTTCCCTTTTCTTGCCTATTTTCATTTTTCCCTTCCCCCCCTTCCTCCTGTTTCCCACTTATTCCCTTTTCTTTTTTTCCTCTTTTCCTACTTTTCCCCTTCCCCCCTCTCCCTTCTTTTTCTTTTCCCCCTCTTTGCACTTTTCCTCTTTTCCCCCTTCTTTCCCTTTCCTTTGTTTTAATTTTTCTTTTTTCTCATTTTTCTCTTTTTTAATTTTCCTTTTTGCCCCTTTTCCCTCCTCCCCCCCTTTTTTCCCCCCTTTTCATTTTCTCCCTTTTTAAATTTTCCTCTTTCCCCCCCCTCCTTTGCCTCTTCTCTTTCCTTTTTGCTCTCTTTCCCCTTGCCCCCATTTTTCCTTCTTTTCTCCTTTTTTCTCCTCCACTTTGAGAATTTCTACCCTGCTGGGTAGAACCTGCCAGGGGAGGAAGGAGACGTGGTTTGAGCTTCTGCAATTCCATATTTAAGATAATCTGAGATTTAAAAAGTCCCTCTGAGTCAGTACCAGCAGGAAGTTGAGCCTACACTTCCTAAATCCCAAGTGGGTCCTTGACATTTTGGTCCAAACCCTTCCCAAGTCCCATTTTTTTGGGATGAAAATGTACAGAATGTCAGATTGGGAATAGTTTAATTTTATCTGTAATCAAAGTCTGGCAATGACTGACTCATTGTCAGGGTGAGCTGATGGCAAATTTCTTCATTTCCAGATATCTCCAGCAGAGTATTTGATGAAAATAACAAAAATTAATGCCTATTCCATTTTGCAGTAGGAAAACTGATTTAATTTGATGCCTGAATTTGTTCATTATCTGCAAAGTTGAGCAAAAATGGGTTTTTTCAACCCATTTCAAGAAAGTCTCCAGATGAACAAAACATTTGTTCTCATAGCAAAACGCTTCATTAATTTATTTTGGGAATGTGAGGGGGAAAAACCCTGGGAATGGAAGATTCTGTTCTGATCTGTGAAGTGCTGGGATTTCATTTTTGGGAACTTTTTCTCTGAGAGAGTTCACTGGATTGATCTTGTTGTAATTATCAGTTCTGATCCACAGCTCCCTCAGTAATTAAAAATTAAAGACCTAAAATAAATGACTTTGTTACAAAACGAGAAATGCTATTAAAAGGTCATATTTTTATGGCCATGCAGATTTTTGGCAAATCAGTCAGAGCTGACACAAAGAAAGAACAAAAAATCACTAAAAAAGAAAATAGAATTTGTTATTTTCAATTTATGAAATTAAGCCCCACTTTCCCCTGGCAGTTTCCCGGGAAATTCCAGTGTCGGTTTTGGTGACAAAAGGAAGTTGGAGTCTTGAAGGGGCCCAATGGTTTTTGTGCATTGAACTTTTCCCTCTTTCTTTTGAATCCAGGGAGTTTGGAAATGATGCCATCTCTCATTGGAGTTACTTTGCTGCATTTCACAAGGTGGGGGGGAAATTCTGTGTAAGGTTAAAATTAGGAATTCTCTCCCTTTTCTCTTCTCCTCATGGAGATTTCACGGTGGTGATTTGTCCAGCCAAGAATTTTAAGCAATAATTTTGGTCTTGCTTTATTTAATATATTTATTAAGGGTTCTTCTGTGGTGATGATTTGTCTGGCCAACATTTTTAAGGAATGATTTTGGTCATGCTTTATTTAATATATTTATTAAGAGTTATTTGGTGCATGTCAGAGAATTGACAGAGAGACTGTAAAAAATGGCTCAGCACGGCTGAGCTCCGAACTCCTGATTCCACTGGCCCTGCCCTGTGTCCAAGACTTTTGTTGGCTTCATCTGTGGACTTTGCACTCGTTTTTATTCCCCCTTTCTGGGGATCTTTGGTATTTCCATCCCTGGCAGTGTCCAAGGCCAGGTTGGACATTGAGGCTTGGAGCAGCCTGGGACAGTGGGAGGTGTCCCTGCCCATGGCAGGGGTGGCACTGGATGAGCTTTAAGGTTCCTTCCAACCAATTCCAGCTGATTTTGGGAAGAGCTGATCCATGTTCAGCATTCCTGAGGAGCACGGGCAGAGATTTAGGAGGCAGCTCCATTATCCCATCCAGCTAAACCAAAAATGTTGCTGTTAAAAGGAAATAACTTCCATCACCATGTGAGCAAGATTCCTTGGAATGACTCCAAAGTGGGACAGTTTGGGTTCCCCACCCCAAATCTCACTGATATTCTCAGATTAGAGACTTCTCATTGTGATATCCAAATCTGCTTTTAAAAATGCCATTTTTAACTTGATCAGAGCTGCATTTGGGGAAGATTTGGGAAGATGAAAGAGCTGTTGATGCTCCAGCGAGGAATTCAGGACACAGTGATGGAGAAGCGGCCAGGGAAGGTGACTGTGAGGGTTCATCCTGGTGAGCCAGGAATGCTCCTTCCCTGAGCTGGAAGGAGTCCTCTGGAGGACATGTGGAGGAAAATTTGGTGGGATAACAGTTGTCCACCAGTTCTCCCAGTTTAAATTCTCCAGGAAAGTCAGTGCAAATGATTGCCTATAATCATTTGAGGGAAAAGAGCTTCAGCTGTGAGTTTGGAGCTGCTGCCTTTGATTTAAAAGAAGGAAAAAAGGAAAAAACAGTAGGGATGGCTCTCCCCATTCCTGCCCTCTGGCAAAAAAAAAGCCCTAAAAGCAGCTGATGTTATTTGAAATTGAAGTTTTTACTCTGTGTGGATGACATGGGAGCTGGGGAGAATGAGGGAAGAGCTGTGGTTTGTAGTTGTGAATTTGCTGGGAATAGAAACCAGATTTCACACTTGAGGTGAAATAGGAAGATCCGAGTCCCTCTGGAGCTCTGTCTTTGGATATGACGTGGGAAACCTTGGAGCATCAACAAGGAAGAAATAGGGCAGTGGAAGGGGTAAAATAAGTGCACCTTTGCACTGGGGTTGCCACTGGATTATAATTTCTGGAAATCCAGAGGAGCTGATAAAACTGTGAGAATAAACTGGGAGAAAGAAGCTTTGGCAAAAGCCACAAAATGAATTGTGAACGTCTGACACCAGCTCTCCCCTCCAAAATGCCAAACCCTAGAAGTTTCAAACTCCCTCAGGAAATGAGGAACAAATAACAGCTTTCAGGTCTTGTCTTTAGGAATTATTTACAGCTCAAAGCCCAGATTTATGCCTGCTCTCCACGTGCTTGTTTCCAAACAGGTGTCTGGGAGCTGAGGGAACAAGGGTAGAAGAGAAGCCAACTCCTCGTGTTTTAGGTTTGATTTATGGCCTAAAAAGTGCCTGAGTGAGGTAACCTGGCTGTCAAGGAGGCTGATAATCTGAAAAGAAAGATATTTTGATCGATAGGGAGTACCACAACAGTAAAAATTTTATATTTCCCAGCCAGAAGCTCTGGTGGTAGCACCTGAGGAATGTCCGAGGTGCCCATTGCACGGGAGACAAATTGTGTTGAACCTCTAATTCACACCCACATCAAAGAACTGGAAGAAATGGTATAAATTCACCACTTCAAGTTCAAATCTGCCAAAGGCAGGAGTGACAGGTATCCCAGGGTTTCTGGGAATAACACTGTGCATCCTCTCAGGGCTGGGCAGTGAAGATCAAACTACTCCAGCTCAGGAAGTGAGAAACCTGCTTTGCCATTTAGCCAAGGAACACCCCGATGGGTAGGCTGGGCCCAGGGAATGAGGGATTTTCCATTCTTCCTTTAAAAACCTGTCTTGGGGTGACCTTATGATGTGTATCCCATATCGCTGCCCTATGCCCAGAAATTAACTTTGTGCATTTCTGTGCCTCTCAACTGAGCCTGAGAGGGGGAAGGAAAAACTGAGCAAAACTTTTTCAAAGCAGTTTGCAGCTTGTTCAAGGTCACACAGAGATAGCAACTTTTTTTCCCAGCTGTGGCAGGGGAGGGAGGAGGCACCCAGCTTGCTGCTCCCAGGGCAGTTTTTTGGCCAGGAGTTCAACTTCTTTTTCTCCGGAGAGAGACTGAGAGTTGAATTTTTTTTTCTTCCTGGGAATTTCGGATTTTCTCCCTTTTCTACTGGACTGCTTTCAACCTCAGAGCACATCGGGAGGACTTTCCACCGGGCACAGAGGGCCTGGCCCTGGGCCAAGCCCCAGCTCCGAGGAGACCAAAGGGAGGACTTGAACACTTTCCCAGGTTTTTTCTTCACAGAAAAAGATTTTATTATTTAGCATTATTTTCCTTTTCCCATGTGTTTGTTAAATAAATAGTTTTTACCTCTTTCACTTTCCTTTGAGGAAAATTTATTTTTACCGAACCTGGTGGGGGAGGGGTGGTGACCTGCTGTCATAGGTTAGCAAGGATAGTCCCAGAAGGGATATCCTTGCTAAGGGGTGCTTACAGCTTCCTCTGGGACCTGACAGAACCTATCAGCTGGCCACTTTGAATATGGACAATTCTTTAAGCCACTTAAAGTTGTGACCGCCTCTGTGATACACACTTAAGAATAGACAAACTCCCCCCACAGCTCGTCTTTCGTTTCCAGTGCTGGGATGGGTGGCTGCGGGGCCTGATCGGGGCCCAGTGGGCCTGGACAGGCCCTGCTTGGGCCAGGCCGGGCCGGGCCACGGCCAGCCTGGAGCCATGGGCCTGTTCCAGCCATGGAACCCCCCCCACTGCCTTGCCGTGGGCAGCCAGAGCGGCTCGGAACCCCCCCCCCTCCACTGCGATAAGAAAAATTCAACATTCCAGCTGCAAAGCTGCAAGGCCGAGGTGAGATTAACCCTTTTATTGCTGTGAAGAGCTGAAAACCTGAGGGAAGAGAGAGAGGAGATGCTTAAAGCTGAAAGTCTGTTGTGAAGCTATGATATATCAGAGTATCCTGTTGTAATTTCATGAAGATCTGGGGGGTGGAGTGTTCAACTCGTAAGCAAAAGCACCTGCGCTGAGATAGGCAGATGCTGACGCAGCTGTAATTTCATGAGAAGTTTGGACAGAGAGAGATGAACCAGATGAGGACTTTTGCTCCAAATGGGAAAGGAGAAAACCTCAGTCCCTAGAGATGGACCAGATGAGGACTTTTGCTCCAAATGGGAAAGGAGAAACCTCAGTTCCTAGAGATGCTTCCAGAGATAGTCCTAACAATGAAGATGAGGAAGACCCTTTGCTCCCAGGGAAGGAGAAGGGCCTCTGTTTTTGTTTCTGAACGGCTCAACCTTAAAATTGTACCCCAAAAAACTTCAAGAGTGGACCCTCGAAAGCAGTTGCGGGAAAAGCTGCAAGTTGGGGGAAGGGACTCACATCGCGAGCAGAGAGACTCCTCTTCCTAAATGGACTGAACAATATTTGGAAGTGGGCGGCTGTCTCGGTGTGATACTGTTTTCATAGCACGAGCAAGAAGAGACTTCTCTTCCTAAATGGACTGAACAAGGTTATTATGGAAGTGGTAAACAGACTGAACATCTCAAGGGTTGTCTTTTTCCATTGTCAGTGGGAGAAGGGAGGAAGGTGGGGGGAGGAGGAGAGTTCTGAAGGTGTGGTATAATTTTTTCCCCCTCTTTTAGGTCTGTTAATAAACTTCTTTATATTCTTTCAAGTTTGGTGCCTGCTTTGCATTTCTCCTAATTCTTATCTCACAGAAGATAAACAGTAATGAGTATTTTAGACCAAACCACTACACTAAATTGGTGTTTCTGCCCGGTTACAAACCCAACCCGCTACACCTGCCCTCTCTCAGAGGATATATTTCTAAATTTGGCCAAACTGGTACAAAACCCCAAAGATTTTATAGAATCCTAGAACTGTAGAACTGCAGCATCCTAGAATGGTTTGGGTTTGAAGGCACCTTAAAGATCGTCCAGTGGCATGGATCCTTCCACTTTAGAAGGTGAAAGTTGGGCTGTTGGGAGAATTCCAGAGCAAGTCAGCCCTTGGCATGGGGCTGGAGCTGTTGGTGCTCTTATGGCAGGGTCTGTTTTTTGGGAGGACTGGGATGCGGCTTTGGACATCCTTGGGCTGAAGAGAGCACTGATTCCAGGCCTTCCCTCTCCTAAATAGCCCGAAGTGGTGCCCTGTGGCTGGAAACAGGACAGGGATTTCAGGAATTTAGTTCTTCCCTGGTTTTGGAAGGCCTGAGTAGCCACTTTAACTCCAACAGAGGAACATGAGCAATGCAGACTTGAAACCAAAGACCTGAAGTGAACTTCAAACCATCTGTTGATGCTCTTGGATTTTCCAGCACTTTGTCCCTCCTGGTTTAGGCAGCTGCTGGATTTGTTGGGATGGCTCCCATGGCGTTGGTGTTGTAGGGCAAAGACGCAGATCAGAACAACTACAGACACCCACCAGGACTCCTGCATTTTTGGGTGATATTGTAAAATAATTGTGGAGATGTATTTCAATGTTGATAAGGTGGTATTTGTTGCTAAATGATAAACCTGAGCTTGGAGTATTTGTTGAAGGTCACACTCATTCAGCAGGGTTTCTGGTCATTGAAGAAGGAATTGAGAGCTCCAGGAGGTTACTGGGAGCTCACATTTACCTCTGGAAATAATTTTTCTCCTGGAAATCATAAGAGACTCCAAGAAAAAGCCATCAGAATATATTAGCGAATGAAATAGAATTATAATGGGTCTGGATTAATTATGTAGTCAATTACATTAAGATGTTACATTATCCATATCCCTTAAATGTGATCTGCCACAAGTATTCCCATAGGGAATTGAGCTTTCCTAGAACATTACTCAGGATTAAGAGGTAAAAATCCTGGGTTAAATTATTTACTGTCAATGAAAACACCACTCAGGATATACGGCTTGAAAATCCATTGTTAATTAACAGCATTCAATTCTTAATTGTCTTTGTACCAATTCAGTTGAAATCATTGACACAAAATACATTGTTAAACTGCTTAATCAATCATTGTAGAAAAATAGAGGTGTTTGATAGGGACATTCTAGTACAAAGTTTCCGTGAAGCTTCCCCGTTGAAAGCTTTGGAGGCTTCTATATTTTTTTTTTTAAAGCTTATGTTACAAAAAATGAGAGTTCATAAACTTTACAGTCCGTACTACGTGGATACCAAAGACAAGAAAATACAAGGAGGGGAGAGAGAGAAAGAGACAAAACACACACACCTTAAGCTGTAAGTGCCCTATTCACAAAAATAAAGCTTACACATGCGCATGCCCCAGTGGCGGAAAGTCTCTTTTTCTGTGCTGAAGGACACAAAAAAAAGGTTTCATCAGGGCCCTGAGCTGCTGTTCCGACCACAACAAATTTTCTCAACCTGCAGCAACGACTTCTAGAGTGGCCCAGTGAATTCCAAGAGCGAAAAGCAGGTTTATCCTCGGAGGGAAAGCTTTGCTTTCAGCTCATGCACCTTTGGCGGGACGGACACGCGCGCGTGGCTCCTCGGCACCGGGGTCGCACCACCCCCGGCTCCAACGCTTCCAGAGGGGCTGTGGAGCTGCCTTTCCCTAAAAACTCTCAGCACCCCTCGTGGGGAGCCGTAGGGGTGGTGATGGATGGGCTGGAGCACGGGGCAGCTGCTGATGCTGGGGCAGAAGGACGAGCTTGGGAAGCGCTGTGGCCAAGTGGGTTCTGTCTCCCAGAAGTGTCTCCAAGCTTCACTGAGCTGCTAGAACCATCCACCCCGGGTGGAGGGACCAAAAATCCTCATCCTGCACCATTCCTTGCATCCTGGGAAAGCCTTTTAGGGGAAAATGGTCAGTGCTGAAACCAAAAAACCTCTTCCCGTCCAGCCTGACCTGCCCTGGTGTGTGACCCTTCCCTTGCCCAGGTCCTGCTGTGCCCTCCTCACCTGGAGGCCCCCCCAGATCAGCCACCCTCTCTGAAAATCAGCAAGGGGCAGTTGTACCAGCAAAAAAAAAAACAATAAAAAAAGGAAGAGAGGTGTGAATGTAATGCCAAAGCTATATCACAGTGCAAATTTTCCACCTGCCCACCAAGTTTCTCCTGAGGTTTATTTTTATATATTTTTTTTTCTCTTTTATTTTAACGTAAATTTTTCTGTACAAAAAAATGCTTCGGATTCTCTTCAGTGTTTTCTTTCTTCCCGAAGTAGGCAGGCATTAAAAGAAAAAAAACAAAATTAAGGCTGCAGCTTCTCCTCCTGTGCTGGCAGAAAGTCTGTTCTTGGTGGGGCTGAGCTCCCCCACTCCCGTGAGTGTTGCTGTGGAAGCAATGAAAGTTCTCTCTGCCCGGTGGATGGAATGTCCAGGGTTTCCCAGGGATTTACAACAACCAGGGAGCTACCTAAGGTGGAAAAACTCACTGGGGAATCGCCCTCCTGAGCGTGGGTGGCAGGATCTGTGTGTTTTCCTGGGAATCCTCGTGGAAGGATACCCCCAGGGATGTTGTGCCCCCCACGCCTCAGCACCGGCGCCGCCAGCAAATGGCAAACCTCATGGACTTCTCACACGAAATCCAGCTGTTTCTTTCACAGCTGAAGTAGCTAAAATCTGCTGGCTGAGGGGCAACATTCATTTTTCAATGGCTTGTGTGGGTTTTGGTTGTTTTGTTTTTTTTTTTTTTTTTTTGTGTAGCAAACTACTCTGCTGAAATCCCACGGTTTGGGTGGGGAGGAGGGAGGAGATTCCCTGGATATTGCACAGTGAGGATAACACCTCCACACGACACATGCTCGCTCTATGAAGAGTATACAGGAAATTCTGGTTAGCCATGAGTTTGCCACAGCCTAAATTTTTCGGTTGAACTGCCCCCAAAAAAAGAGTAACGAGGAAGGGTTTTGCCTCATTTGTAAACATTTTCACAGTATGTCAGGAGTTCTGGTACAATTCCTCTACCCTGCCCTCTCCCAGACTTTATGGCTTTTTAGAGTGAGTGAAACGCTCTGTTTGGCAAACAGTGAGGTACTCTAAATAGCTGCCAGTCTGGTACACTGAAGAAAATGTCATGCACTAGAAGAGTCAGAGAGGGGAGGCAAAAAAACCCCCCCAAATTAAAATCAATATTACACTCCAAATATTTGAAGAGAAATGCCTACTCGATGGGTAGTTAGTTTTTGCATCCCAATATTTCTAGAGCTCTGTTTCTAAACCTACATTAATTACACAGCTGTGTACATTATTTAGAAGTTCTTTACTACAGTACTTTTGTACATGCGGTGTTTATTACTAAATGTAGAGAGAAATAGTTACATAAGGCATATGTACAGGATCTGTGGGGTTGCAGGTCCCTCTGCTCACCTTCCTCTTAAAGCTGCAAGGCCCATTCCACTGTCACCCAGTCTGTGAAACTGTCCTGAAATACAGAAAAACCACAGTCAAGGCCCATTGCTTTGATGAACATTGATGAGTCTTTCCTCTGAAATCCCCTGCATGCATTTCCTTTGCATTCAGGGATTGGTTTTTGTGTTGTTGCTGTGAATAAACCTGGAGGGCTGCACTGGAGAGGTGCCATCAGTCCCTGCCAGGGGGAGATTCCACCATCCTTGATGGGTGTTGCAGCTTTAACCCACGCCTTTGCTGACTCTGGGAATCTCTGGGGTTGAAGTTGGGCGGGGATTTCGCATCTAAAGAGTTCATTTTCTGGGAGTTACCAATAACAGGAAGAGAAAAAAATTAAAGGCGTGTCGCAGAAAGAAACAGGGAGCAGAGAGGGAGAAGACAAAGGAGGTGGCGTGGCCCTGATTTCTCCGCTGGTTCTACACTTTGGACTCATTCTCCAAGTTGGCCACGTCACCGTTTCTTTCGTTTTGGTCTTCTTGGTTCTTTTCCTCCTCCTCCGTTTCCAGCTCGGCGTGTTGGTCCAGCTTGCTGGAAACAGACCAGGTCAGGGGCAGTTCTGCTCGGCTGGCCATCTCTGCCAGCTCTTTGGCACTGTAAACGGGGGTGTTGGTCTCATAGGTTTCATGAAAACTGTTGTAGTCAACCTCATAAAAGCCATCCTCCAGCGTGAGGACGGGCGTGAAGCGATAGCCCCAGAGGATCTCGCTCGTGATGTAGGAGCTGCGAGCCTGGCAGGTCATCCCTGCAAGAACAGAGAAGGAACAAGTGCTGTAATCAGGACCCACTGCTTCCCCAAGTCTTTAATTTATTCTTTTTTCTGTCTGTAAGAAGGCACATGCCAGGACAGAATGAGGTTTGACATCACACGAGGTGGAGCTTAGCAATCAACTTCAGGTGTATAAGCTGAAGTGCTCAGTCTGTCAGCGGAGATTTTAATAATAATTTCTCTGTTAGACACTGTTCTTCTGCCTGGGTTTCACCAACTCACCTGCTGCTGGGTCTCAGGTGGTGTGGGCAGTGCCCGTGCCTGGCACTGTGCCATCCTCTGTCCCCTGGCTGTCACAAACCCATGCTTAGCATGTGCCCAGGGTGACAGGAATTGTCACCAAAGCTTCCCTCTGCTGGAGTCCACCCCTCATCCTGAGATCCAAGGGGTCCCTTGGCTCCCCTGAAGGTGGGAGTCACCTTTTGGTTACTCTGATCTGAGAGCTGGGCTGGTGGGCAATGCATAAACACCAATGAAACTCCGGAAGGATGTTGGGATAGTGTCTGGAGTGGAACTGGGATAACTGGGAGTAATTCCTTTGTTTCATTCTCTCCCCAGCTCTGCTGAACCTCACTTTAAAGGGCAAAAAAATACTGTGCTTTGTTCAGAGGCACAAAAAAGAGGTGTGGATCCAAGCCCAGTGCACATTCCAGAGTGTCCTCTAGGTGAAGAAATTCCTGGGAATGGCGGGGACCTGTGAACTTGGAACCTGCTGCATCCCAGACCCTCAGGGAGGCACTTCAACAAGATACTGATGCTCAGGAGTGGAAGGGAAAAACCCAGGAAAAATGGGAAACCTGGCAGTCTGGGCAGAAATATCAGGAGAAATGAATTTAAGAGGCCAAAAATGATGCCAGCTTTGATGGCTGCACATTGTTAGCTTTGTATTACTAAGCTGGACAGTATATATGGAATATTTAGTAAATGAAATTGTTTAAGCCCTGGACAAGCCTGCCACACATCAGTTATTTAGAAGGCAATCATAAACAGTTAAAAAATACTAAATTTAGAGAGCACAAATGGCAGGCTGTAGAAATGCCCATTGTGTCTCTGCACTGGTGACATCATGGAAAGTCACACGGAAGGGTCCTGTGAAGAGGCAGTGCTGGGAGTTTAATATCCCAAATCTCTTTCAGGGCTGTGAAGACTGTTCCAGGTAATTCTGCCCTCATTCTTTCGAGCCTCCTCTCCCAAGTTCTCATTTCTTCCTTCTGGTGGCTGAAAACTGCTGTTTCTCCATAGTCTCACTTAGAACATCACCTTTAGGAAGATATTTACCAGCTGTCACCACACCGTGACTCTGCTCCAGTGTTTCCCTGCCCTTCCTGCAGTTCCTTGGACCCTGCGGAATGTTGATTTCCAAGGAAAAATGTGGGAAAGCTGCTGCTCTGGACCTCCCTGCTGCAGCCAGGCAGGAACACCACCTCAGTTCTCTTTCTTTAGACCTGACACAAATATTTAAGCCTTCATTTGTCTCTTTGTTCTTCCAGGACAAGTTGCATTTCAATTCCCAAGAAATGCACAAATGGAAATACAAAGATCTTCCCATTTTCCTCCTCTTCCACAGGTGGGAAGGGTGGGAGGACACCAAGGCCTGTGACAAAATCACCTCTTGTGTCATTTCCTGTGTGATTTTGAGTTCTAAAGGGTGTTTTCTTTCCTGCGAGATCATGGAGGGAAAGGAATGTGGGAGCTCACAGGGCACTGTACTTAACAACCCCATGGAGCTCCAGGCTGGGCAGAGGGGCTGGAAAGCTGGGAAAGGCCCTGGGGGTGCTGTGCCAGCGGCTGGACACGAGCCCAGGGGTGCCCAGGTGGGCAAGAGGCCACTGGCCCCTGGGCTGGATGAGGAATTGTGTGTCCAGCAGGAGCAGGGCAGGGATTGTCCCTCTGTGCTGGGCACTGAGAGGCCCCTCGAGGGCTGTGCCCAGTTCTGGCTCCTGCAGGAGAGCCCTGGAGGGGCTGGAGCGTGTCCAGGGCAGGGAAGGGAGCTGGGAAGGGGCTGGAGCCCCAGGAGCGGCTGAGGGAGCTGGGAAAGGGGCTGAGCCTGGAGCAAAGGAGGCTCAGGGGGGACCTTGTGGCTCTGCACAAGTCCCTGACAGGAGGGGGCAGCCGGGGGGGTCGGGCTCTGCTGCCAGGGAACAGGGACAGGAGGAGAGGGAACGGCCTCAGGCTGGGCCAGGGGAGGCTCAGGGTGGGCAGCAGCAGGAATTTCCCCATGGAAAGGGAGCTCAGGCCTTGGAAGGGATTGCCCAGGGAAGTGCTGGAATCACCACGCCTGGAAAGCAAGAACTCGGTGATCCTGCTGCTTTGGTTAGGAAAAATTGCTCTGCCTGGTGGGAAAGAGGAGGGACCATTTTCTGCAGAAATCAAGAAGATTAATTGAACTGTGTTAATTGAACTATGGTTTACGGCTCATAAAAAACAAACCCTCCTCTGAAATGTAGATCTCCATTTTTAATTTAGGCTCCCATTCAGCAGTGATTTAATTCCCGTTCCTTTTCCACAGCTGGATGAAGCACTTTCAGAGCTAGAATGGAAGTTAGGATTTTTCAAGTCAGTGAAACTAAATTATGGGGATTGAGTGAAGGAGATTTTTAATTTTAGGCAACCAAGCTAACTTGGCTTTTTTGTTTTATTATTATTTATTATTATTAAAAATTGTTACTGTTTTTCTTTTAAATGGGAACAAAAAAGATCTTTGCTTCAACAAGAAGCTGGGACCTTGCTCTGGCTCCACTGTTCCTCTCCAGAGCAGTGGCTCCTGTGCCTGGATGGAAGTGTAGCCTCTATTTATTTCAGGATGCCCTGCCAGAAGGTTCCTTTGCAGCAGAAGGAAAGGTGTTATTAATGTATATTAATTTATTAATGTTTGCCCCACACAGCCTAAGAGAATGACAGAATAAATTCCCCACAGATGCTGCTGAAAGGCAGATAAGGTTCACCCCCACCTCTGACTGATGAGAATTAATTACAAAGTCGATGTCACCTCTGGCTTTATTACTCCTGAGATGTTGCCCTGTGCAGAAATTTGGAGGTTCCTGCTGTCTGCTGCTGTTCAGGCTCAAGCTTTGCTCTGTCTCACAGTGCCACAAGGGTTTGCTGTGATGACCCAGAGTGAGCTGATGCATTTCCTCGGAGTGCACTTAATTGAAGATTTCCTGGTGGCTTAGACAATAAAAGGTTGTGTCAGGGACTCTTACCCAGCAGTGTTCCACTTTGGGACGGGAGCCATCAAAAGTAAAACGCTTGACAAAAATCAGGGGAAAAGGTTGCTTCAGAACCATGGGATCAAATCCATGTTTGGGCTGAAATGCAGGGATTTTAGTGATTTTCCAGCCCTGCAGTTTGCACACAGGGACAGCCTCATTCAGCTTTCGTTTTACTCAAGACAGGCCCTTTTTTACAACATCACCTTTTCTTTTCAAATTCCATTTCTGGGATAAAAAAAGGGCTCTCAGTGAAATGAGGGGCTGAGAGTTATGGCTCACGACTGGCTGCACCTCTGTGACAGTCACAGCGATTTCGAGGTTTGGCAATTTGCTGCTGGCACTTGGCAGGGCCAGGCAGACTTTCTGCTGCAAATTATTCGGGATATCCCACAGGAACAGCCTGTTTTCAATCATTGCCTGGGAATTCTGCCTCACACTTCAGCCTGGAGTAAGACTCAGCAGCAAATTGTGCATGGAGCACAGGGGTGTCCCCATTTCTGGGGTGAGTGGGGTTTCACTCATGTGCAGGAGGACAAAATTTGGTCTGGGGTCTCCATTTGGGAGCTGAGATTTCCTCCTGCCTGTGATGCTCCTGTTGAATTCCTTTCACCCTGTCTGTATCCATAAGAGCCTTTGCTGAGCTATCACTGCAGAGGTTTTGATCTACTTTGCAAGAAGTTCACTTGAATCATGAGAACCTTTTAAAACCAAACCAAAACATGAAGTTCTTGCCCCTTTGAGATTAATTTCTGCAGCCTCTGTGTGCTCATGAGGGAGCTGTGGGAATCAGGAAGCAGGAGAGGCTTTAGAGCTGAGTTTGCACCTTGTCTGGGGCAAGGGGGAGAAGATGGGAGAATTTTATTCAATCACTGTGATCAAAGAATCCCAGAACGGTTTGGGGTTGGAAGGGACATCAAAGATCATCCAGTCCCAACCCCTGCTATAGGTGGGGAGTCTTCTCTTAGATCAGGTTGCTCCAAGCCCCAATGTCCAGCCTGGCCTTGGGCACTGCCAGGGATCCAGGGGCAGCCCCAGCTGCTCTGGGCACCCTGTGCCAGGGCCTGCCCACCCTGCCAGGGAACAATTCCTGCCCAATCTCCCATCCAGCCCTGCCCTCTGGCACTGGGAAGCCATTCCCTGGCTCCTGGCCCTCCAGGGCTGTGTGAAAAGTCCCTCTTGCAGAAAAGTCCCTCTCCAATGACACCAGTACTGAGGGAGTTGGAGGAACGTGCACCTTGTTTGTAGCTCCAGGAAACCCAAGTGGATTCCAGCTCTGCATCCAAGCCCTGCTCCCGTGTTTGGGAAGGATCCCCAGCGAGGCAGAGCCGTGCTCTCTGCCCCGCTGACCCTTGGCACTCCGATGGATTCGGTGAAGGATTTGTCACTCTGCTATTTTTGGGTGTTCTCAAGGGAATGAGAAAGCAACGTGGGCTATCAAAAACAAGCCAAAGGCTTGGAGTCAAGACCCCCTGCTTGATCCCTCAGTTTTCCTGCAGACACTGTGTGGGCTTTGGCAAATCCCCCAGCTTTGCTGGCTCCGTTTCCCTGCTGTGCCACCAGGAACACGCTGAAATGGAAAAGCAGGAGATGTGCTGGCAGTAGATTCTCTTCCTCCTCTAGAATTTTTTCGCTGTCAAATTTGTACTAAACAGTTCTCCCTGGTGTGAAAATTATTGCCTCAAAAAAAAAAAAAAAAAAAGAGAGAGATTTGGAATAAAATTTCCAGAGTGCCACCAAGTTGGTGTCAGAAACAATCCATGGGCGTTAATTGGTCCTCTTTAATCAAGCTAAAAAGAAGGAAGCAAAAAGTCATGTTGGAGCCTGAATTCACTGCAGTATTTTAAAGCTGGGAGCATAAAATCATCAAATTTAGGTACAGCTGACAATAAAGCCATGGTAGTTTCAGTTTATTTGAGTTAACACCCCACAAATATATATTTTATATTTTGTACGTATATAATCTCCCGTTCAGAGGTAGCAAAGGGGAATTCCCAGGGGTTCTGATAACTTGGTTCCAGGCACACCTGGAAATTGGATGTTTATCTCACCCTGAGCAACGTCTAAACCTCCTGAAAGAAGTAAAACTGCACAGGGGCCTGGGAGCCTTTTAAATATTTTAAATATCTTTGCTTCAGCACATCTGAGGATCTGGGTGTGAAACCCTCGTGTTGTGGGGGGTATGAATGGTGTGGGAGAGGAAGGGAGCGAAGGCAGATGTTTTTTACTCTTACAAGAATATAAGGAGTTAATTTTGCCAGGTTTTGTTTGTTTTCTTTTTCCTTTTTTAATGTTAAAACTGGCGTGGTTTATTTTTCTTCCTTGCAAAGGATCCGTGTAATTTGATATTTCTATTTTCACGTCTCTTACTTAATCAGCCTGAGGAGCAGATCACTATATTTGAGATTTTATTTGCTGACACCATCTGTGAATGCTGCTCAGGGGTCTCCGTGGTAGCTGAGGAGGGAGCAGGGACCAGCTCAATCCAGAAAATCCAAATTTCCATGGAGTGAGTGGGCTGGAGCAGCTGCTCTGACCACCCCACCCCGTAATAAAATCACAGCTCTGCAGGAGAACACGCAGATTATCAGCTCCCATTTGCACAGAGATGAATATGCAAAGGAAACTGAGCTGATGAGAAGCCACAATTTCAAGCCAGTTGAACTTTCTGACGCTCTCAATTCTATTTCTTGCTGAAACAAATAACAGGCATGAGAAAAAAATGGAGTTGAAATTCAGTCAAATTCTAAACAAAGCCCAGCGTGAATCAGTCAAAGCATTCTGGTTTCATTCTGACTTCTTCAAATGTGATACATTGTGTAATGCAACACCTAAATAAGAAAAAAATGGACATGCTTTAGTCTTTTATAGACTGTTAAAATACACATTTCCCCCCCCAGCAGGAGATTTCAATGCCAGAAAAGTGATGTTTTCCAGTGGAAAAATGCTGAGTTAGAAATGTTTGATTTACTTGGTTACTGTTTCTCCTATCAGGAATTAAATACTGGGTAATTCGTGCTAATTTCTTGCTTTCTGACAAGTGTACCTGGTGAGGCAGGAGAGTTTGTCTGATCCAGCCTCAAACGTGCTGCCACTTTTAGCAAACAGTACCAACACATTCTCAATGAACTGCTTGTAAAGCGATGGTAATTTTACCAAAAAATTACAATTTTACCGCAAAATTACAATTCAGCCAATATTTAACCTTTATTTAGCCTCCTATTCAGGCCATGCCCAGCAAATCCTGATGTGGCTGAACTTTGATGTTATTTTTCAGCTGATCTTTACCCAATGGGTGATAATTACATTTTTCTGTCACCTAAATGTGGGAAATTGCTTATATCCAATAATGCCTGACCAGAGAGGGAGAAGCCTGTTCCAGAGCTGGCACTGGGAGTCCTTGGGAACGGGGAGCTCAGTTCAGAGGAGCTGGAACATGAAGTGCCAGGATTTTGTGCTCTGCTCTGTGTTTGGATACATTTGTAAATCCAGAGCTTCCTCAGACATCGGATCAGCACCACACAAGAGATTTATTTTTCCTACTGGGTGCCCACCACAGGGGGATTTGTGGGAATTGTGGTTAAAAGAAGCTGCAGCTCCGCTTTCCAAAGTGCTGAGTAAGGAGAAGACCTGTCCTGACCTTTTAAAAATATATTCCTACTAATCCAAGGGCTTTCTCCTGAATCCTGCAGATGGGATGTTCTCCCCTGTCATGGTACACTGGCATCCTGGTCCACAATTCCTTGACAACCATCCAGGAACAGGCAGCAAGGCTCTGGTTCCAGCTGCTGCCTCCCTGGAAAAGGGTCCTGTGGGATTTTTCACTAAGCAGTGTGAGCTGAGGCACCAGCATGAGGGGCTGAGAGCATCCTGGGTGGATCTGAAGCAGGTTCCTCTCTCTCCACTCCTTGCTGAGGAGGCAGGAGATGGGAATTAGGCACATATAAAATACAAGTAGGAAGTGAAGAATAAAAAATTCCTGACCCAGAAATGAGCATTTGCATCCCTGAAAGCCAAATGTGCCCTGGGCTGCTTCCAAAGCAGGTGGGCAGCAGGAAAAGGGGGGGACTGTGCCCCTGTGCCCCTGTGTCCAGGTGAGAGCCCACCTGCAGAGCTGCATCCAGCTCTGGAATCCCAGCACAGGGAGGACGTGGAGCTGCTGGAGAGAGGCCAGAGGAGGCTCCAGGATGAGCAGAGGGATGGAGCAGCTCTGCTGGGAGGAAAGGCTGCCAGAGCTGGGATTGTTCAGCCTGGAGAGGAGAAGCTTTGGGGTGAGCTCAGGGTGGCCTTGCAGGGCCTGAAGGAGCTGCAGGAAAGCTGGAGAGAGACAATTGCCAAGGGCTGGAGGGCCAGGAGCCAGGGAATGGCTTCCCAGTGCCAGAGGGCAGGGCTGGATGGGAGATTGGGCAGGAATTGTTCCCTGGCAGGGTGGGCAGGCCCTGGCACAGGGTGCCCAGAGCAGCTGGGGCTGCCCCTGGATCCCTGGCAGTGCCCAAGGCCAGGCTGGACATTGGGGCTTGGAGCAGCCTGGCACAGTGGGAGGTGTCCCTGCCATGGCAGGGGTGGCACTGGATGAATTTTAAGGTCCCTCCCAATCCAAGCATTCTGTGACTCTGTGAAATGCACTTGGCCTTGTAAAAGGATAGAACATTTTTTGTGAGGGAGCTCTTCCAAGATGGCATCCTTCAAGGAATGTGCACGGAGAGTCAATCTTTTGTGGAAAACTAAATGGTTCTATCCTACACAACCCTCAGCATCTGCACCTCTCCTGGGGAACGGGCACTCAGCACCCAGTGCCATGGGACTGACACCAAAACAAGGCATGTGTGGGCACTGCTGAATTCCCATTAATGGGAATTTGTGCCAAGGGATGGTTGGGAGAAAAACCCCTTTCCTTGGAATGGTGCTTGCTGCAAGGGAAGCGTTTCCTGTGACACTCTGTACGTGCTGCACACTTGTGCTGTCACTGCTGGGGGACAAACATTCCATTAAAATAGAAGTGTGATCCATTCCACCACACCTAATTCCAGTCTGCCTGTTTGGATGGCTTTTGTTCCTCTCCTTAAAATGCTGAACATCCAAGGTTTGCTCCGTGCTGAACTTTCCCGACTCGGAGCTTTTTATATAAAAATGTCACATTTTCCCGTGGAAATGCTTGTGAAGCCAGGATTAAAGACAAAACAGCGTGAACATGCAGCTTGGCATGCTGTAAAATCCAGGCAATAAGGCAAGATCAGGAGCTTTTTGACAGCAAAATCTGTGAATCACCCACCAAATATTCTGGGGGTTGTTTCGAGGTTTGTGGCTGAAGCCTGGTTGCTGTGAGAGCAGAGGGGGAGATGAAAGAGAGCTCAGGAGAAAGCACTTGTTCCTGCCAGGCAGATGCTGGTGAGAAGTGATGCTTGGAAATGCAGCACGAGCAAAGGTTCCAAAATCACTGGGATTTTTTGGGAAGCAACAGCCCAGTTCCATGGGGTCGCCTGGGTGGTTTCGTAACGCTGCATCCTTTTAGGTGGGCTGGGACAAGCCACACGTGGGTGGGTGGTGCTTGCTTTTAGAAGAGAAAACTTGAAGAAATCAGCTTTTCTAAAGATATCCTGCTTTCAGAGATGATGGTTTTGACTTCTGTTTCACCTGAAAGAGGAGCAAGAGGACTGGGGGAGACGAGCTCCATGGTTTGCAGAAGAAAGCTCTAAATCCCAAGCTCTGGGAGAAGGAGGAGGAATATCTGGGCTGGTTTTGTTGCTATTTTAAGTGATGGGCTTGGATAGTAGATCTTAACCCCTTTAATTTTCTTAGTGGGAGAGAATTTAAGCAACCAAGCATTTGTTCATGTCATTATTTAACATGATTGATCCAGCCCTTTATAAAAATCTCTTTAAGGGAAACCATTAAACACATTAAGCTCAAAGTTCATCTGACACAACAACGATCTTTAATTAAAATTTAAATGAGGGTTTATTGATATCTTGATCATAACAAAAGACTCAGCCAATGCCAGGCTCCCTGCAGCTCTGAGTTTTGATGAACTTTTGCAGGCCTTCTTGCAGTTCTGCACAGAAAATCATCTGCGCTGTTAAAATCCTCCCACTGTGTAGCAAGTGGGTTTTGGGTTTTATTCTGAGTTGGTTTTTTTTCAGTTCATGGGATGAGACTTATTAAGTTGATGCTTTCAGGTTAATAATATTTGGCTATCTGACAACTTGAGCAGCATCTTTTTTTGAAATGCAGGAGGGAGCAGAAAGTGGCTGCCTGGGGGAATGAGATGCAAAATCTTTCACTTCTGAAACGCTGTTTAATATTCAAGTGATGTCAAATTTTATTTCCATATTTTATCTTCTTGGCACCCCATCCAATAGTAGGGGCTATTAATACACCTGCTGCTAGATCAATGACCATTTTTTAAAAATTAATATTCACCTGGTTTTAATTGGCTTTGGTTTTATCGGAGGTGGTGTGGAAAAGCTGATTCGGATCTTTAATTACTGCCCACATTTAGCAAAGGGTCCAATAAAGGAGAAGAGCAGCAGTAGGGTTGGGATTTTAGGGAAGCTTCAGTTCTACTCTCCTGATATTTCTATTCTGGGAAAAAATAGGAACAACACATGTCAGGCTCTGGGCTTTTCAGTCTGCACTTTCTTCAGTGCTTGAATTCATTTAAAGTAGGGGAAGAGGGGACCAAAAACCAGAAAAACCCCCAGAAAAACATTATTTTTTTCTATTTCTTCATATTTAAACTAATAATACTTAAACTAATTGTTTCTGGAGGAGCACAGACAAAGCAATCCATAAAGAGATGTGTCAGATTTTCCTCAAACTGTTCCAACTACTGATGGAGAAGAGAAATTCTAAATTTCTTTGACACCTGCACCTCACTTATGGAAGCAAGAAAGAGTCATTAGGACTTTTTAATTCTCCTTCGTTTGACAAAAATTATGTCAGATGAAAATTTTGAGAAAAATCTGTTGGTTTAGTAAGGAAAAAATAATGAACTTGAGAACAGTGTCTGGGGAAAGGGCAGCAAGGTGAGGGTGCTCACACCTAAACTGCAGAATTCCCAAGGGAGAGGTGCCTGAGATGATGGAAAAGAGTCTGAAATTCAATGAGGGGTCTTGCAGAGCAGGAAAAACTTAGTGTAAAAGCCTCCATAATGTCAGCTCTCCTGAGTAATTAATTAATTAGCGTTCAGCAAAGCACACAAACACGAGCTGGGGAGGGGGCTGATGCTCTCAGGGTGTTGTGGTGCTGGATGAAAACCTGCTGGGAGCCCAGGGCATGAGCTGTCCCTGTCCTGCACAATCGCAGCTCCCCCGCTGTGGCTCGATCCATCCTCAGCATCAGTCATGAGGTGGCACTCTTCTCCCAGCAGAGATGCCTTGGAAGGGAGTGTGTGCCTAAGGGGGAAAAAAACCAAGCAGCAATGCCTGGAAAATATTGTCGAGGGATTATTGCGAAAGTTGCTTTCGGAATGTCTGGGCAGGGAGGCCGTGAGAGAACAGCAGGATGTCGTGGGGTTGTGGCAGGGATGGATTATTTGAAGGATGTGCCTTGCTGAACTCTCTCTGAGCTGCAGGATGGTGCTTTCCTTGGTTTCCCTCTGATTCCCACATGGGTTTGGGGCAGTTCAGACAGCAGCTGAGGACCACATTCTCCTGCATGACAAGCACAATGCCACAGCCTCTCTCCTGCAGCTTCTGTTGCTGCTGCCAGACCTCTGCTGGTTTGGAGCCCTTCGTTGATCCAGACATTGTACAAGGAGCACTTGGCTAAAACTGGACATCCCTCACTCCCAGGTGTCCTCACCAAAATCAAGGCTCCCAGGCTGAGAGGTAAACAGGGGAAAAGCTAAACCCAGGCATTTCTGGCTGAAAACATCTGTCTCTAACGTTTCACGTGAGTGCTTGAGGAGAAATTTTAAAATGTCCCAATTCCAGTCCCAGTCAGCAGCAGTTCAAAGCAGCAGCATCCTCCATCGGGATTTCACAGTTCCACACTGCCCACCTGACTCAGATCTCCCCAGTTTTACACCTCCATGGGATCCTTGCTAAGTCCCAAGCAACCCAACAGATGTCTGATTGTGGGGCAGCATCCCCTGGCTCCTGCTGGGGTCCTGAGGTGTGTTTAACCTCCAGGGTGGGAAAGAGAAATAAAACTTGGCATGGTCTCTTTGAAAACTTCTCAAGCCCTTAGACAGGACAAGGGGAATGGCTTCAGACTGACAGAGAGTGGGTTTGGATGGGATATTGGGAAGGAATTCTTCCCTGGGAAGGTGGTGAGGCCTTGGAAAAGGTTTGCCAGAGCAGCTGTGGCTGCCCCTGGATCCCTGGCAGTGCCCAAGGCCAGGCTGGACACTGGGGCTTGGAGCAGCCTGGGACAGTGGGAGGTGTCCCTGCCCATGGCAGGGGTGGAGCTGGATGAATTTTAAGGTTCCTCCAACCCAAACCATTCCATGATTCCATGATTCTCTCCTTTCTGCTTGCAGGGAGTCAGACTTAGGTACTAGGGGAGCTCAGGGATGGTTTATTCCTTCTGGTACTTCCTGCAGCGTCAATCACAACACCTGGGAGGACTCATGCAACAGGTTGGACACAAGGCAGCCTGATAAAAGGGATGAGAGTCTGGGAGATGTTCAAGAAGACACCAGGATGCTGAATCCAACCAGCTCTGAGCCCTTCTCTCCCTTCCCACCACAATAAAACTTTTCCCTGGCTGCCAAATTAAACCCCTGGCCACTGCCTTCCCCTTTACACTCCAAGAAGAGTTTATTTTTTAACCAGAGAGACAAAAGAAGCCAATATTTTGCACAAGGCCCTTTAACTAAAACTGGGAGGGGCTGCTGGGACAGGTGACAGATCAATAGGGCCACCTTGGCTTCTCCTCAAAGCACAGCTGAACATCAGGACCTTGAGGTGAGGAAGTGCTCAATCACCCACCAAGGCTGGACCCCTGCCTGGCTCAGCTGAGATCAGCTTCTCAGAGCTGTCTCAAAGAATGAAGACTCTTTTTCATCTTAATCACACATTTCGAAAGGGAAAAGGGAGACAAACCAGCAATCCCTTATTCCCAGTAGGAATGTGGGCACTGGAAATTAATTGGAAATGCACCTGTCCCAGCCCAGCTTAAATCCTGACATTCCACGTGGAATGCATGGGAAGCAAAGGCAGAGCTGGCACATGCTGGGCCCTACATTAACTGCAACTCACTCTCTACAACCCAGATCATTTGTTTCTTGTGTTTCCTATCAATTTTTCAATTACTTTTTATTCCAGTTTTGCTGGAAGTACAGGTCAATGGAAACACAACAATACAAGCACAGAAATCCAGCAGGCCATCAGGAAATGAATAATTGAAGCTCATAAAGAACAAGACCAGCAATATTTGGCTCTTATTTCCCATGACCTTTTATCTGGAGGTCTCCAGGGTAGGGATTCATTATTATTTTTCTTTTCCAGTGGGGAAGTTGAGGCAGGGAATGGCGACTTGCCCTGAGGCCTCATGGAAGGTGTGCAGCAAAGAAAGGCTCTGGTGAGGATTTCAGCATCCTCATGGTCAGGTGGGGGCTGCTGGATTTTTGTTGGCCTTTGGTGGAACCAGGAGGAATTTTTGGCCTGGAGCACTGATTTGGATTTAATGGAGAACTAAAGTTTTGGAACCACATTTTTTTTTCAGGTGCTGCCATTTCAACACAAGGCAAGTTTTGGCTCAGTACTGGGGTCTCAGCAGAGCTCAGCATCTTTCTCAACACCTTTTCTCCCCTTTGCTTTAAGCAGAGCAGGGTATGGGTGGCAAAAGTGGATGGGTTGTTTCAGGAACAGGAGGAGGATGAGATGAAACAGTCATGGAATGTGAACGTGCTTTCCTGGAGCTGCAATCGTGCTTCCTCAGCCTTTTCCTGTTCTCTGTGCAGTGGAGCTCTCGCATTCTTTCAATCATGACTGAAATTTTCCTGCTGCCAGCACAATGGAGGCATTTCCTGGGGGAGCTGGGGTGGCAGGAGGCTGTGGCACGTGCACACACACGGAGACACCGAGGGCAGCGACGCCGCGCTTCCCCTGTGCCCAAAATAGCAAAGCCTTGGCGTGGGAGCCTTGGAAATCCTCAGCCCCTTTAAATGCTTCATGAGACTGGTTGATTATCATCAAAGGAAAATTCCTTGTGTCATAAGAAGGGAGGAGAAGAGAATTTAACTGGCAGCAGGGAGAAGACAATTAACAGACTTCAGAGCGGCACTGGGAGGGTTAAGAACTTGTTACAAGAAAATAATTGGGAAATCATTAATAGGTCAGGTTATGTGGATACCCCATGATCCCTTGAAGTGTCCAAGGCCAGGTTGGATGGAGCTCTGAGCACCCTGGGACAGTGGAAGCTGTCCTTGCCCATGGCAGGGGCTGGAACAAAATAATATTTCAAGTCCCTTCCAAGCCAAACCATTCTGGGATTCCATGATTATGAGAACATGGTGAAACTGAACAAAAAATCACCACCAAATATTGTGGTGTGACAGGATTAAATCAGCCAACCCCAGGAGCGAAGTTCTGTTGCACCACCACAGCGCAGAAATGTTTGGGGCTTGTATTTTTGGTGACGTCTAATGGCATTTCCTCATTTCCTCCCTCTCCCCACTCACAAAAACATTTGTAGTGCTGAAAGCTTCACTCGATTTCTAATTTGGGAAGAAGCTGTGGCAAAGCTCATAATTCTTTTCCTGCAGTTTAGCAGGGTAGTGTTACACAATTTGGCTACAAGGATTCCCTGTAATAAATGACAGCTCTTTCAGCCTCTTGGCAGTGTCTGGCCCAGCCATCAGTCTTGTAAAAGTTCCCATAACCATCCAAAAGTTGAAATAATTTGGAACTGTGGCTTAACACATTATTAATCACAGAGCAAAGGGTTTGCTCTGGTCTCACCAGGAATATTAATGTAACTCCCTGTGATTCTCTCAGAGGCCAGCACAGGATAAAAGCCCAGCAAATCAGGGGCTGCTCCCATGATTGGATACAGGATTCAAGGCCAGCATTTCAGGGAGCATTCCTCAAAATTTGGTCAGGGATGAAGGCTTTCAGTTAATAAATCCCTGTGGGAACGTGGAGAGGTTGGTTGTGTGTCCATGGGGTGTTTGTGTCTGTCAGTGGAAGAGGAGGTGATTAATGCCTCGTTCATTGTCCTGACTGATAATGAGAAACTATTTGAGCCAGTCCAGAGGAGGCACCAGGATGAGCAGAGGGATGGAGCAGCTCTGCTGGGAGGAAAGGCTGCCAGAGCTGGGATTGTTCAGCCTGGAGAGGAGAAGCTTTGGGGTGAGCTCAGGGTGGCCTTGCAGGGCCTGAAGGAGCTGCAGGAAAGCTGGAGAGAGACAATTGCCAAGGCATGGAGGGCCAGGAGCCAGGGAATGGCTTCCCAGTGCCAGAGGGCAGGGCTGGGTGGGAGATTGGGCAGGAATTGTTCCCTGGCAGGGTGGGCAGGCCCTGGCACAGGGTGCCCAGAGCAGCTGGGGCTGCCCCTGGATCCCTGGCAGTGCCCAAGGCCAGGCTGGACATTGGGGCTTGGAGCAGCCTGGGACAGTGGAAGGTGTCCCTGCCCATGGGGCTGGATGAGCTTTATGGTTCCCTCCAACCCAAAGCATTCTGTGACCCTGTGAACTGTGTTCCCCTACTCACTGAACTGGAATTACCTTGTGAACAGGCTGCTTGTGGTCAGTGCTTTTTGGGCCCACCAGTCATTCCATTCTCCAGGCTTTCAAGCAGCCAAAGGCTCCAAAGTCACTGACAAGGTGATGACCCAACCCAAGCTTCACAAAAGCCCAAAGAATCTTCTTGCTGCATTACTTGGCTTTTGGAAGGGAGTGGATTAATTCTGGATGAGAACAGGTAGGAAAACTCTTTATAGGAATGGAATCACTCCTCAGGATCCCTTTTGGGATCTTTGGGGAATTTCTCCAGTTTTTCATGTGGCTGCTTAACCACATGGATGTTTCTGAATGCAAATGTGTCAGAGTGACAACAGAAAGAACTCGTTCAAAGGAAATCACCCCAAGATAATGAGAATGCCATGACTGGAGTCAGTCACCTCTAGAAGGTTTAATTCACTCCAGGAATAATGTGGCAACAATCCCACAACAACTTTCCATTACACACTGTGCCATGTTCAAGCCACACCAGCCTGGCCTGCTGCTGTTGTGTGGTACCTTGGACTAAATTGCTGTGAACAATTCTCTCAAAAGAGGGAGCACAGCCAGAGCCCTGACACTGCAAAACTCCGGGATAATGCTGGAGCTTGTTGCTAACAGGAGAAAGATGGAGATTAAGATGACAACCGCAGGAGAAAATCCACTTTGCAGCCTTTTTTTTACACTGTCATCTGTAGGAGAGAGAGCTACAAGCACAGCTGATGAGGTGTGATGCTTTAAAGGAGGAGAGTTTGGATTTGCAAGGAGCTTTGAATGTCTTGTTTTCCCACCAGTGCTGCCATCTCCCTTGATAAGCTCATTTCAGAAGTTAATGGACCAGATCCTTCCCTGTGCTAATGCTGCACTGTGCTGCTTCAGAGGGGCAAAACAGCTCTAAAGCAGTCTCTTCCTGCTCCTGGAGCTCTCCCCCTGTCCCAGGAAATATGGACCAGCCAGAAGGGATCATCCAAAAGCCCAGAGTCTGGAGCAAATCCTTCTGGGGAAGGAGAGGGGTGAGAGGTGTCACCACCCTCCCTAACTCTGAGTGGCTGCTGCTTTGGGCCCTAGGCTGAGGGCAGAAAATGATTTTACAAGCTATCGATGGGACAAATATTCCCAGGACTGGAAGGGCATTGAAAGAGTCCAAGTTTGGCATCACCAGCACTCCTCCACCCAAAGTGGGTCCCTCCCTGCTGCTTTCGACTGCACGCTTGGAAGGGGGCGTGAAAAACAGCGAGGGATAAATTCCTGCTTATCAATTTCCTCAGCTGTGTGGACTAAACAGACAATTCCCTCTTTTTTTTTTTGGTGTCAGCAGGTGGCTGTGGTCGGTGCTGAGCAGGGCACCAGCTGCTCTGGGGTCTGAGGGGGAGGAGGATGGCCCAGCAGGGCACTGCCACATCGACTGGGACAATTTTACCTGGACAACTTTAATCTGCTGCTCTAAATCGGACTCCAAGCCAGGGAGAGACACTGAAAGAGGGGCTGTGAGAGTCCAGATGCTGCTGTCTCTTTGGCTCACCCTTCCCACGAGGATACAAACCCCCAGTAACCCAACCTGAGCAGGGCAGCTAAATCAGGACCAGCAGTGAATGGGCAGTCAGGCTGGGCACTGTTACACACAGCAATGGGTCACACCTCCTGCAGCTGAATTCTGCCACCACTCGATTCCAGGCAGGCAATCTGCTCTCCAGAGCCACACTGGATCTTTTCCACACAAGAGCTTAAGGTTATTGTTGCTGTTTTTCAGTTGAAGGAAGAATTTCGTTGGAATTAGTCCAGAATTAAAGATTTTGGACAGGTCTCAAGCACAGCTGATGGTTCCCCTGCATTTCAGGTAAATGGACTGACTTGGGGCCCTTCTTCACCTCCTACCTGGGCAAGGCAACAGAGGCCATAAATCCACGGGTCCAATCCATGCTGAATGCCAAACACCTTACCTGCCATTTCATCTCTAGAAACAGAATTAAAACCAGTGCTTGTTTTCAAGGTGATCATTCCGTGAGACCCAAATAACTACAGATTGTTTCCATCTTGGGGAAAGGTGGTCAAAATAGAACTTTTCTGTTTGTACAGAGGCAAGAGACTGAGGAATAAACTCCAGTTGCAACTAAAACTCCCCAGTTTCCATCAGAAGTGCCAGAGAGACATTTTTGACCTCGTCTTTTTAATACAAACACAAAATAGAATGGATCAATGCTAAAAAAACCCAAACAGCCATCACATCTGGCACACAATTCTGCTGATGAAGGGAAGGGATGGACCACTTCTGATATTAAAAAAACTTTCTTTCCTTTTCCCTGTTGTCTGTTCTTCTCTCTTTCCTCATCAGAGAATGACAGAATGTCAGACTGACACACCGTCAGGTGTAATCCTGAGCTGAGTGAGGGCTGTAATTTGATTAAGGGGCTCTGACAGGTTTTGAAACAATGGATGAATGAACCTGGAGGATTTAATTCATTACAAGTGTAGGTGCTGCATAATGCAGTTTTCATAAACCTTTCCTGCCAGAGCAGCTGCAACATCCCTCCAGCTCCTGATCCTGCTGAATTCAGAGGGACTGAACAGGCCTTGTGAAAGGGCAGCTAATGAGCTGAAAATTCAGGGAGGTGGATTCAGCAAATGAAGGCCTGCAGTGATCTTACAGCTGCTGAGAGAGCTGTACAGAAAAGGAGCTGAAAGTCTCCCAAAACAGTGAATTGTTTTGAGATTAATTCCTCACCTCTCAGCTCAGATCAGTGGCACAAAATGACTAAACCACGGTCTCTTGACAAAGCCTGTGCTTACACAGGGGGGCTGCTGCAGAAACTTGTTGAAACTCAGTAAAGTTGATTAAAACCCATAACTCTGTCAGCACAGACACAGAGCTCGAGGTGAACAGCTGCAGGTCAGCATTGAAGGGATTTTTTCCAATTAAAGTATTAAAATTTCCTTCTTCTGTATCCAATATGAGGGGCTTAGCAGCTGGGTGGGGATCAGGCAGTGGATTAGACCTAATTACTCTTGGCTGCAATAAATCAGGGCTCTGGATGGCAGATAAGTAGATGGGATGGCCTTGTGGAGCCTCCAGGGGGAAGTTTGGACCTCACATTGCCCATTGCCTTCAGTACTCTGGCTAGAAGACTTTGGACACATTAATATCCAAGTATTTTTCCATTCATCCAGTAGCAGGAAGGACTGGTCCCTAGGTTTTTTTTTTTTCTCTGCTGGAAATTCAGGTTTGGATCACTGGGGGTGTAGAACAGACAAAACATCTGAGACACTTTGCAGACAGACAAAACATCATCATAAATACAGGTGTCTCCTGGCCCCTGAGAGAAGGGAGCCTCAATCCTCTGGTAGAAGTGAAGGAATCTCTTTTTCCTTCTTGAGAGTCGACTTGAGCAGCACCCACGCACTGTTCCTTGTGTTGGAAACTTTAATAACTTCACTTGAAAATCCTGCCTTTTTGATGGCAGTGGAAATAACATGACTTTTAAACAAGTAGAGGAGACTGTCATTGAAGTCGAGCCAGCTACGTGGGAGTCAGATGATTAAGGTAGATGTGGTGTAGGAGGGGAGAAATACTATCATTTGGAAAAAAATACTGTATTTTGAACAGGTTTAATGTTCTCTTCCAGGAAAGTGGGGTTGTTATTATTAAGAGCATTACCAACATTAGATGCAGGGCTTGATTCTCTGTTGATGTGCCTTGGCTGTAATTGTTCCCATCCATGCAAATTGCCTAAAAACGAGTCTCAGCTCCCACTGAGCTGTGCAGCTGAAGTCTGGGGGAGCTGTGTGCTCACTTCTTCAGGTGTGGAAACAACGAGGCAGAGGGTGAGATGGGAGGGAGGGATCTGCTCCGTCCATCTGGGCCACGCCAGTGTGTGTGTCACACCAGGCATCCATTTCTGATCCTGTCAGAAGGTGTTTCATTCCTGTTGGCCTAATCTGAGTTTTATTTCAAGGCTGTGTGATGCTGTTCCCTTTTTTGGGGGCAGACAGTGATGCTCCAGCAAGGATAACTCAGCACATACCCACAGCAGGCTCTGGTGCAGCTGCAGGACAGAGGCAGCAAGGCTGGGTTGATGCTGAAAGGTTCTGCTCTTGTTTGAAGCAGGTTCCACCTCTGAATCTGCAGCCCCTCTGCTCCTCTCTGCTCTTCTCTGTCCTGCCCACCCTGCTTTTTGGAGCCTCTCCTCTCTGTCCTTCCCCTCCTGCTTTTTGGAGCCTCTCCTCTCTGTCCTGCCCACCCTGCTTTTTGAAGCCTCTCCTCTCTGTCCTTCCCCTCCTGCTTTTTGGAGCCTCTCCTCTCTGTCCTTCCCCTCCTGCTTTTTGGAGCCTCTCCTCTCTGTCCTTCCCCTCCTGCTTTTTGGAGCCTCTCCTCTCTGTCCTGCCCACCCTGCTTTTTGGAGCCTCTCCTCTCTGTCCTGCCCACCCTGCTTTTAGGAGCACGGCACCTGTGCTGGGCTTGTCCCTGCTTTCTCTTTGTGGGATCAGCCCCAAGCCAAATGAGTCCAAAAGACTTGGATCTGAGCATTTCCCCTCGCCTCAAAACCTTATTCCAGTGTGGAAGCAAAGTGCGTTGTGCAAAATTTGGGTGTTCAAATTCAGAACCTGAAGTACTCCTCACATGGTATCTCTTTTTTCCTAATCACAGGGTCTTGCATTCCATTGTTCTAACGTGAGACAGAGGGGAGGAAGCAGAACACCTGCACCAACCCCTAACAAATAGAATATCTGAGATAGATTTGGTGTGGTATCTTTTGGTCTGGATGCAAAATCTCAGGGTAGTGATTATGCAAAATCCCTGGTGATGACGTGGTTAGACTTGACTCAAAGCAACAAACCTCTCTGCTGATTTAGTGAACTCAAGTGCTCTCACATGCCCTGAAAACCACTCCAACTCGGGATCTTGGCATCTTGAGACAAAAAAGTGCCCTCTGGGTAGCAGCAAGGCCTTCCAAAAGGTTGTATTTTACCATCAAGATGGTTTTGTGCTGTAAAAAACCCCCTTCTCCACCAGCAAATTTCCTTTTCTCCTCCTCGACAGACCTGTACAACTTTCAATCTGGTAGGAAAAGAAGATAAACCCTAATCTGTGCTCAAAATGCTTCATAGAGAGCAGATGCTTCCTCTCTCAGCACAATTATTGGTCTCTGAGTCTGCAGTGGAGGAACTGATTGACCTTAACCATAACCCAAATGACAACCACAAGATGCTCTGTGTGAGCAAGTGAATTTTGATTCATATCAATCCCTCTGCTTTTCTCCAACTTTTCTCCCCACTAAAAGAGTTAGAGGACCCTGTTACTCATTTTGCCTGGCACTTGAGTGACCATGTGGATTGGAGTGCCCTCAGCCCAAGCACTTTCCTGGTGTTTATTGCAATCTTATGAACTCAGAGGTTTTCAGTGGCTCAAAACTCACTGAGAAAATTACATTTCTTCCTTGACAGATCCCAACTGTTCCCAGGGTCTCTTTAACACCAGGCCTTCAGGCTCACAATAATGAAAAAAGCAAGATTTTTACAGCCTGGAGAACAGAAGGGAACTACCCCAGCACAAATAAGACTTTTTTACAAGATTTCCCAGCCTGAGCTGACTGTAATTACACGACATCTATGGAAAACACAGTTGCTGCCTAATGCCACCACCTGCTTGGAATATCCTCTTTACTTCAGCGTGGTTTCATCATTTCCTTGCAGTGTGATGCCACAGGGTCTCATGATAAAGCCTTTATAACACATTTTGTAAGTGCCAGCATGTATTAATGGCACAAACTGCATTTTCTGGGCTCTCACAGCCCCAGTTGCACACTAAGTGTCATTTTTGTGCCACTACACCTGCTCCTCCTGCTATTTTCTTCTCCTTTTGTCTAAACAACCTACAGGTATGTTGTGTATTTTGTCCATTTAAGTAAGTTATGGCCATCCTCTATGAAATTGCTTTAAAATGGATTTTTCCTTATCTTCTCCAGCCCTGCAATAAGTAGAATAGTGGAGATAAGGCTTCCTGTGCTGCACGGTGCTGTTTTCACCTGGAAGGTGTCTGGCTGAAGGGCTCTCCCTGGATGAGCTGATGCTCTCCCTGTGGTATCCCTGTGCTGGCTTTTTTTGGGAAATGAGGCTGAAGGATGCTACTCCAGCTGCCTCAGTGCTGCCTGGAGTTCTGAGGATTCCATGGGGTCTCACAGGTGTGATCCCTCCTGCATCCCTGAGGGACAGTGAATGTTTTTTGGTGTTCTCAGATCTTCCCAGGTGCCTGGGGGAAACTGAGGGTGTGCTGAGGGAGGAGAGAGGGGCCTGGTTACCTGACATGGATGGTACCCATAAAATATCATGGAATCATGGAATGGTTTGGGTTAGAAGGGACCTTAAAGATCATCCAGTTCCACCCCCTGCCATGGGCAGGGATACCTTCCACTGTGCCAGGCTGCTCCAAGCCCCAATGTCCAGCCTGGCCTTGGGCACTGCCAGGGATCCAGGGGCAGCCCCAGCTGCTCTGGGCACCCTGTGCCAGGGCCTGCCCACCCTCCCAGGGAAGGATTTCCTGCCCAATATCCCATCTAACCCTGCTCTCTTCCTTTTTTTTTTCCCCAAATCTTCCACTTATTTCCTCAGTCACACAAATCCCCTTTACTCCCAGTGCAAATCAGATGAGAATTTTCACCCTTCTCTGGGCTGCTGCTGTTGCATCCCTGGGAATTTGCATCATTGTTTCATCACCCAAAAGATGAACAGGCTCATTTTGTGCTCCCCTCATGTTGGTTTCCATGTCCCAGCAGATAAAATTGGAAATCAGAACTGGTTGAAGGGCAAGGGTTCAACACATCCTGCCCTGGCTGTGCTGCAGGCTCGGGTGCAAGGTGCTGGATAGAAATTGCTCTGGTTATTTAAAGCTTCCTGTGCATTTGATTTTGGTCACTTTGTAGACATCAGTAATGCTTGACTGGTGTCCTTTTCAGCATCAGAGGTCCTTTTCAGCATCAGAGGTCCTTTTCAGAAGACTACTTGGAAATATGAGGATTGTCTGTCTATTGGGTAGTAGACAGCCAATCCTCATATTTCAGCTAGCAAGAAGTGAAAGAGCTTAATCTGCACAAAAAATTTCCTGGGAGCTCCTGGAAATGTTTCCGTTTTTTTCCCTTACCGTGTTACTCTGTTCTGCTGAGTGTGATATTTACACAATATAATGAAAAGAGTTTTAGGAGAGACACAATCTCTGTCTTGGCTGCCAGAAAGAGGATCAGCCCTGAGATCTGTGTTCCCAAGGGTCTCTGCTCCAGGTCTGTTACCTTTCCAAGGGAATCATTAGCACAGATTTGTAATGGACCCTCTGCACCTGCTGAGATTTTGGCTTTTGGTTCCTTTCTTTGTAACAGATTAAGCACGAAACCACAGATGACAGATGGGAAGTGTGGTGGGAGGGATGAACTCAGAACGCAAGGAAGGGAGACAGAGGAAGGAGAATTTCCATGGATTGAGCATTTTTGGCCACAGCAGTGTCTGTGCTGGCCATGGACAGTTTGTACAGTGAAACAGTCCAGGTTTGTTGGGTCTGTCCTTGTGGAATGGCTCCTTCCATCCAGCTGCAGAAAGGACAGTGGCTGCAGAGAACAGAAAACTCAGGGCTGCAGGACAGATTTCCTGAGGGAAGGACACCCTGCCTGGATCCACCCTTCCTCCCATGGCTGTGGGCTTACCTCAGATGTGGTGAAGCCCAAACTTCCAGTGTGGGTACTTTATCTAGATTATAAACATTCAGCTGCTTCTAATCTTCCATTTGCCTTTTAATTAGAGCCTTAATTGCTTCTTCTCTGAGACCATTAAGGAGCTGACAGGCACTGCACAGCTCAATTCAGTCCTTTAGGGTCCTAATTCAGAGGCCACCAGAGACTCAGTCCTACTCCACAGGTTTGGGAGGGCTCTGGATCAGGCTCAGAATTGTACATTAAACCTCAGATCCACGTTGATAAGGGGTGGTTTTGGACTGAATTTCTATCACTGATGGCTTTTGAATGCTTGGAGGGTATTTTATATTCCTTTGGAGGGTAAAGGAAGATGTAGTGAGGTTAAAATTCATGTTTTGTGTCTTAAACCTTGGATCTTGACTAATTTAGCAGGGGTTTAAACTCCTGGTTTAGTTGTGATCAAGCCCTGATGGGAGTGGCTCAAAGAGAAGATTTAGCCCTTGACTCACAGTAGGAGAAGAGCATTTTCCTTAAAATGCAAGAAAAACCTCCTCCCCTTCACAGCTGTGGAGTTGTGGCTGCTGCCTTTGAAGAAGATTTTTGGCCAGACAAGAACCTTTGACTGCCTCAAAACCTTTGGCTTTGGACTCTTCTACACTTCTTCATGGCACCTGTCACAGCCCTATTGGCAGTTTGAGACTCATTGCTGCACTTAATATCTGAAAAAGCAGCTAATTTGTTGTCTTCCCACTGGAGAAGGAGATTAATGGAAAAAGAATTGGAAAACGATGAAAATGGACTGGGGGGTTTTCCCACTCTGGAGATCTAAGTGTAATAAATTAATGCTTCTTATGCAAGGTTGCAAAGAAAAAAAAAAGAAAAAGAAAAAAATAGAAGCTAATGGCTGGTTAAAAAAAGTGCCAGCACAATTTAATTGGAGTGGCTGAGTCATAAATCTTTTTTGTTCTGGTGGTGCCTGGCAGCTCTGCCACAGTCAGATGGATTTTTCTCCTTTAGGGGAAGCCCCTTTCTCTCTCTCTCTCGAGTTCACATTGGCCTGAGCCAGTCAGAAATGTGGAATCAAAGGTGTCAGCCTTGATGTGCCTTAAAGGGGTTACCCCAAAAAAGTCTGGAATGTCTTGAGAGACACAAGTTGTTGTGATGATGATGCTAATGATGCTAATAATGCTAATAATGCTAATAATGACAATTCAGCACCTGTTTGTAGCTGGGATTCATGCTGGCAGCTGGAATCACAGGGGGCCTGTCCCACAGAGAGAGGAGCAGCCAATCCATGCTGGACACCCATCTCAACTTCCCTCACTCTCCAGTGGAGCAGAAAGATGCAAAAAAACCCATAAACCACAATTTCTTCAATGGTCACAGAGGAGAACAATGAAAGCTCTGAGGAGAGCTATGACTTTTCCAAAGCTGTAAAATACAAGGAGGAGCTGGCTTGGTGTTTTATAATCACAGGTAAACTTTGCCTGGAGGGGATTTCTATCCACTTTTGTGGTATCAGGGACATCCTGATATCACCTTCTTCCACCTCTGTTTATTCTATCTTTGAATTCCCTGACAAATCCCTGGGGCTTTGGCTCCCCTTTCAGCCTTGGCCACTGCCATGGAGTGTCCTCAAGAAGAGATTTTGGCTGCTCTGACCTCACTTTGCTCCTGGTATGAGATAAGTCCTGACCAGACCTGCCAGGGGAAATTATTTGTCCACTTTATCCCTTTGTAAATTCAAACTGCTGGGAGAAGCCTGGGAGGAGCCTACAAAATACCCCAGAGTGTGAGTTACCCTTCCCACTACTCTTTTCTGAGAAGTTAATGGAATTTAGCCAAATATTCCCTCTGAATTCATTTTTCTAAATCAAATTTTGGCATTCCTCAGATATCTCAAACGTGTTCCACTGGAAATTTGGTTTTGGAGATCTTTTTGCTTCGTTTGGAATGTTTCTTTAAATCAAGTTTCTTTCTGGTCTAAGTTGTAAGAATGGGATATCTCCTATTCAACAATCCTGTATTTATTAAAATCCCATTTTCTTAAACTAAAGGTTTATGCCATTCCATAGAAATCCCAACTAATGAAAATTGTCAAAATCAGGAAGAAAAGAAATCTTGGAGAGGATTGTGACTTTCTTTAAGTCATTCTTGGGAATGTTGGGAATGAAGGAAAGAGAGAGTGAGTGAGCAAGAGCACAGCAGCGAGTCCAAGCTTGTGCTTGTTTTCCCTTGGAATGCAGTGATTGAGACCACTGAGATCACTGCCCTTCTTTGTGATTTGTTTTTCCTTAAATCCCTCGAGGATTTTTTTTCAGTGGCCTTGGGAATCCCAGGAACTGTGCCATGATGGGAGTTTTTAGTGCTGGCAGCTGCTTCCTAGGATAAAAAATATAAATGCAGGAATTTTCTGTCTTTTTTTCATGTCCTTTATGTAGCCAGTGGTGTTTCTGCTGCCCATAGCCTCGTTCTTTTTGATCTATCAGCTGTTGAGTTTGAATTTCTGGTTTACTTCACAGCTTTTCTCATTCTTCAGCCTTTTAGGTCCCTTTTGGCTTTGCAGTTGCTGCTCTATTGAATTTTGTGAAAACTTTCTGCTGAAGGTGAACAATCTTTCTGCTCACATTCATTAGAAACTGCTGTAAATATCTGCTGTTCTAGAGAGGCTTTATGGTTATCAGGGAGTGTATGCAGAGTGTTTTCCTTCATTACAATTCAGGGAGACAGGAGGAAACAATATTCTACAGCTGGAAGTAAAAAAGCACCAAGGGGAGAAGTGAAAAGATCTTTTAGAAACATGGGAGGGAGCAGAGTTTTCCTAAAAATACTTCCCAGGGTTTTGAACTGCAGGCTGCACAGATAGACTTCATATCTGGAGCTGAAGCAGAGTGAACAAGGTAATCGACATGAAAGAATCAGTTCATTCCAGCAGAATTCCAGGGCTGAGACACTGCCCTGACTCAAACCCGTGCCTGGGATTTCACCACCATTGTCTCCAGGCAGGTAACAACCTCGGATGACCAAAAGTGAAAGTCTAAAATGAGAAATACCAGCGAAATATTTCCTTTCCCAGGAAAATATTTCAGTGCTGACCCTTCTTTTACACCGTTCCCGGAGCAAGGGGGGAAGCTGAGCATGCTCAAGTTGAAGCTGAGCACACTCAAGTTCCTGGTGTCGTCTTGGGAAGTGCTCTGGAATGGAAAAGGCACCTCAGTGGCCCCCAGCACGTCTCTGAGGGGCTCAGGAATCACATCTCCACTCGGAAAGCAGGTGGAACATGTTCAGTGAGCTAATCCTGCCTGGGGGATCCTCTGACCTGGATAAGGCTCAGGTGCCCTTTGCAGAGAATCCTCCCTTTGCTTTTGCCAGGTGGGGACAGTGTGGGCACAGGGACACGGGCACTGGTTCCTCCTGGCATTCCTTAGGGTCTGAGCTGGGTCTGGAGCCCCGAGGACTCAGCAGGAACACCTCTGCAGTGCCTTCTTTCTGGGCTAAAACTGCTGGGAAACTGTTGCTTGAAGCTGTGCTGGAGTCTGGAACCACAGGATTTTAGGAAGACTCTGCTGGTCAATGCAGACAGTGCCAGCCCAGCTTCCCACTGTGCATTTCTGCTTGGAAAACAGGAGCAGGGCCAGTGTTAAAGCAAACTTTGGGATCCTGTCATTCCTCTGGCCGTGGAGATCATGAGCCCTGCAGGAATGTCGTGTGTAGGCTCAGGAGTGATGAGCAAAGACAGGATTTTGGGGCACCTCACTCTGCTTGTCCCTGGTTTAGGAAGGAACAATGTTCACAATGTATGTCTGTGGGATTGTGCCCTTGTTCCATGCCCAGAGAGATCTAGCCAGGATTGCAAAGGCAGGATGTGCCAAATGAAGCTCTTCTCGTGCAAGTCTGATATGTGGTCAGCACAGAATTATTTAATAATATCTGATCTCTTAGGTAATCCTTAAACCCATGGTTTTTTAGGGCTCTTACCTTTTAATATGAGTAACTGCTTGAATCTGAATATTATATTTGAACATTTAGGGGTGAGGGAGCAGCTGGAGTTGTGAAGAGCTGAGGAATTAATCGGTGAGGAAGGTGTGAGAGATGGACAAAAAGCCATTGCCAAACATTCATAACAGCTTTGCAAAGTACAGCAGTACCCAGAGAATAAAGCTGTTAAGCAAATGTGTACTCCCTTTTCCCTGAAAGTGAGATACAGCAAAATTTTAGTTGAGATACTCATAATCAGCATCTCTTTTTTATTTCCCATGAACGTTGCTCCCTAAATTCTTGCTATTCCTCGTAGTTTTGACTATTGTGAAATTGTAATTGCCTCCTTTAAGCCTTACAGTCCTCTTCAGCAATGAAACTCATCTTTTCCACCTGTAGAGAAATCTTCCTGAAGGAAACATCCCAATGAGATGGGAATGCCTTTCCCTGCTGGCATTTAGAACTCCACTCCTGCTAATGCCCCCAATTTTTTGTGTTGGAATAAATAACAATGAAACTCTGTTAGAATCAGTAAAACTAAAATGGGATAGAAGTGAAAGGAATTGCTGGCAACTCCAGGGAAGTGGGGATGTGTGAGAAGTCAAACCTTGTCCAAGTCTATCACCCAGCACCAGGAGATGTTAAAACCCCTAAAATAGAAAGGAAAACTGCAGACTGGAGAGCCCTTGTGTTCTGATCATTCCTGAAAAGAAGAGGATCCAGTTTGGAGCATTAGCCACATATTCCTGACCCTGCTTAAACTGCATTTCAGTCAATGTGCTTTGGTCACACCCTGGAGCACAATGAAATCGCTTTCACTCTTTGTCTTCCAGAAACACTCAGGTGGGAGAAATGCTGGTGCTTTTCTTCCTTTCACCTGCATCCTCTTAAGAAGCAGTTGGAGAGGATAAGCATTTCTTCTCTGAAGAGCAGTAGAAAACTCAAGTGAGAAACTCTAACCCCAGCAGTGTTTATTTGGAGAGCGAGCAAAGCCTGCTGAGAGGTTTTGAAGGATTGGAACTGCTTAAATTCATATCAGAGGGAGGTATTTGCTAGGACTGGGCAAGGATAAGGGGTAAATATGGCAATTCATCCCAGAGAAACCCAACCCACGATAAATCAGTCAGTGAAAGGGGCTGTAGTGAAGAGGGGAACTGCTTTGTACAATGTTTTTCTGGTCAATAGCACCGTTTACTGAATAAATAACCATCCCTGTGAACATTTGATTGCTTTGCACACATATTTTCCACAGCTGGCAAGTGTGGTTGTTTCTGTATCTGTAAAGCCTTCTGCAGATGCTGCTCTCAAAGCTGCCCGTGTGTCAGAATTATAAATGCATCCCAGTCTGAGTTTATTTGTAAAATTATCCCTCTGAACCTGAAGTTCTCTGTCTGGCTTTGTTGCTTGTTTTTTTGAGAGCTACAAATGTGCAGATTATTTTCTTTCCTCGGTGCTGTTCAATGCTCAAATGTTTGTTTTTAGGCAGACGGAATTGCCAGAGTGTCACTGAGTGCACCCCACTGGCCAGATACAACTTCACAAGGTTTGTTCCCAATTTTCCTCTTTCTCACCCTTTTTTTTTTTTTTTTTTTTTTTGCATCTCTCTTCTTCTCTCTGAGTTTCTTTCTCTCAGTTTCTATTGCTATTGTACCACACCTGACTTTCCCACTTCGCATCCCAAATTTAAAAGGGTTTCCATTTCTTCTTATGGGTCTATTTCCTTATCAGAATTACACATTTGCAAGCCTTGCTTAATTTTTTTAAATACTTACTTTGCTTATGATGATAAGACTTCCCTTAAAAATAGATTTCACCAGGTGAAAAAGGCTTAAAAATTTTAAGCCTATGGCTAGGATTCAATGATCATAAAACATTCCTAATAATTATTATCTAATAATTCTAGTAGATCATTTTAAATTTAAAACTCTGGGAAATGGGGGCTGCAAAATGTGGAAATACCAGAGGTGTCCTCCAAATGCAGTGAAGCTTGGTTGGATTTTTTCCCCCCATTCCTCAAAGCTCCTCAGTGGTTCCATGGCAGCCTAAGGTGCTTGACACCGTGATTGTGTTGTCCCAAAATTGGTGGTTTTGGACACCTGAGAGCTGTGCACCACCATCAGGAAAAGCACAGAGAAAAATCTTTGCAGAAGTTTTATCCTTTGAATCCAAAGGGATATTTTTGAATGCTGTTGTAAATAAATAAAGAAAGAGAATTGCATATTGAAAGGATCTGTTACAAATATTTTTAAAAACCAGCCTTATTTTGAGTGTTTGATGATGCTGGATGAAGGAATCAGATTGAGTTCATGTTTTTGGAAAGTGCCTTGCTGAAGATTCTGCCCTCAAAGTGATCTTCATGGTAGAAAGAATGGGAAAAACCAAGGGGGAGGGATTCTCCCTGGGATAATATTTTATGTGCCTTAGTAAAGACACATCCACTTCTTTTTGCATCTCAGGAAGTTATGGCAATGCTTCCATGGGGAATTAAGGGGTCCTTGATTTGAACTTTCTGCTGAATTTTAGTTTGGTTCATTATTTTAATATCATTTAATAAAATGCATTGCTCTTAATTTCCTGTCCTAACACACCATGCTGACTTCCCATGACAACCCATAAAAAAGTTGTGTTTCATCAGTAGATGTGATTTTGGAGCACTTAGGGTGGAAAGTATTATAAATGTATTTACCTGTTCAGTCAAATTTAAACAGAATGATATCAATAATCAATAACAGTAAAAGCAAATGTTTACCCTTATCACTTCCCATTTTATTTCTCATTGAAGGTATATCTGAGTGGGGAAGCTCTGAAAATAGATAAAGGATTGTTTCCCCTGGTCAGACTCAGGAGTGGCTTTTCTGATGAGCTCACTTGGTTCGGATCCATCAGCAGTGACACTAAATGAGGGCACTGCTATAGGTGACATCACAGTTTCCTGGCTTCAACTTTAATAATTTTGTATTCCATGACTTTGTTGGCAGGAATGAGGGGTTGGACTTTGCTGCTCTCACTCTGCATCAGGTGGAAGAAGGAAATGTGTATATTTGACAGTGTAAATCGGCTTTCTGTGTTTGCCAGGATGCAACTTGTAAATATTTGTAAATTAAAAGAGTGAAAATTCCTCGTTTTGGCAGAAGTCTGGCCTGATTGTGCCTTCAACAAAAATCACTCGATGCGTGTGGTCAAAGGACGGCCCAAGCAGCTACCTCTGCACAAAAGTGTTTTAGAGATTGTGTTGGTAATTCTGCCATTATCTGATGGCCTCTGCTCATATCTCACTCAGCAGGAGACTCTACCCAAACAGAGAAGCTTAAAATGGGAAATGGACCCATCCAGTGCAGGGGAAACTCTTTAATCCTGGATATTTTCTGTGGGTTTTCAAATCACTGCACTCAGTTCCTCTTGTAATATGGACTGGAAAGGTTTCACATAACAACAGATTTGATTTTTATCTTCAACTTTGTCAGCCAAGCAGGCTGAGGGGTTTTGTGCTGCAGTGAAGCCTGGTGATGGCTGAGTGGGAGAGGTGGTCAGAGCCAGAGTAGCAAAGGACACCCCAGAGAGCCTGGGGGTGTGCAGGGGTGAAAATGAGGTGAGGGAAGGGGGGTCACAAATGGAGAGTGTTGAGACTTAAGATAACAAATCTACATTTGCTGCACTGCACAAATATTGTCTTTTGATCTTGTAGGTGGTTTTGTGAGACATTTTTTATTCTTCCACTACCTGCCAACCATTTTGCTGGGAAACACGGTGTTCAGCAAACCTGAAAACACTCCCCACCCTCTGGGATGTCAAGTTCCTTCAGCTGCAATTCCGAGACCTCTGGATGATTTCAGGGAACAAACAGCAATTTCCTCATTGTCTCACCCAAAGGTGATGCAGATGTTTGAAATCTCAGTGCCTACTGCACAGATCAGGAGCACTAAACACTTCATCTTGATTTCTCTTCAGTACCACCTACTTCCTGGAAAATTTGGAAGCCTTGCACTTACCACTTCAAATTCCCTGCCAAGTTCCTTTCAGTTTTTTCTTTTTTTTCCCCCCTGCTCCATTTTTGTCTCACACGTTTATTATATGGTGACAAATGCAGTTTTCTTCTGACACCACATAATAGATGTGTGAAACACACACACATGTTCTAGTAAGAGACTGCTCTTTATTTCCTGGCTCCAGTTGCAAAACATGAGTCAGGGTTGGAAAGGTTGTGCCTCTGTCAGAGCTGTGGAATCCACGTGCTCAAACTTCCCTGGGTTTTGCTGCAGTTGTGGGGAAAAATGGCAAATCTCATTCTTATATTTCTATACTCAGTGTATTCTCCTCCCCAAGCACATCAAATCTTCATTTCATAATCACCATTCCCTTGTGTTGATTGTATTTACTTATTTCAGGCATTGATGCTGTTATTAACAGGGGAAAAAACCACCTCCAGCTTCTAAAACACAGATAAAAGTACCCTCCTATAATTCTGGCTTTAATACAAAAAAGAAACATTACTTTAGTGGTGCATTTGCTGCGAATTTCAAGCACTATTTTCTCTGCACCAAGTGATTTCTGCTGTTCTGCTGCATAATTGCAGGTAACAACCACCCAGCATCTCCACAAGACTCCGGTGACACAACATTCCTTGTTTACACATCCCAGCTTCCAGTGTTCTGTGCGCTTCTGTGGGGGCCCCAGTGAAATACAAAATCAAAGATCTTTTGTGAGCTAAACTGGAACAAGCCCCACGTTACAAGTTAAAACAAAAACCAAGCAAAACAAGCATGCAAAAAAAAGAGAGAGAACTGAACACATCATGACTTCCTACTGGATCCAAAGAGGCTTGGAATGCCACAGGGCTGGCAGTTGTTCTGCAGATACCCAGGGGTGATTGGAAGCAGCAGGACCGTGGTGCTTCCACGTTAATCACAAACAGAGTTTTGCATTGAATTTTTTTCTTTTTCCTAAACAATTTTTACCCCACAAGGTCCCTGTGGTTGAGCTGCTCCTGCAATAGAATGACAAATAACGGGGTGACATGCTGTGAAAAATTTAGAAAATGAGAGATGCTATCCCATTTTCCAAACAGAGCAGAAACAACACTAATTCCGTTAGGCAAGATGGAACAGACAATTAAACCGGGCATGCTTTTAATTTTGAAGCTCACCAGAGAACGGACGCCTTTTTCAAATGTAACAACTGTGGAAGTGATTCCTTTAAAACGAAGCAAACCCACTGATTTTCCTTGCTAAAATCAAAGCATTTACCTTATACAAAGTATAAGAAATGTTACCTGTTGCCTCCACCATTCCTTCTAGGATTACAACAATTTCTAGCTCCTCTTTGGGCAACTGGGCTTTGGAAATCTCCCAGAAAGGACTCTGCTGGTTAATCTCATGGCTGATGATCAGTGGTGAAACCAAAAAGAGACGATCATCCCCTGTGTAATAACCTACGTTGATATCTGTCTGGTTGAGTGGTATAAATTCCCCCTCCTTTGTCTGTTTGGATTTGATCAACTTGGCTCGTATTGATGCCTCTACAATGTGTGAATTCCTAAGGTCTCCTACTCGGAACATCAGACACAGCTTTCCATCCCGCATGGAAATGACTGCGTTTGTAGAAAAAACCAAGGTTTCTGCCCTCTTCTTGGGTTGGGATATTTTCACAAACATGCAGCCAACCATGAAGGCGTTGACGATAGAACCTAGGACAGACTGCACTAAAAGCAGGATAATTCCCTCGGGACACTTGTCCGTGATGACCCGGTAACCGTACCCAATGGTGGTTTCGGTCTCGATTGAGAATAAAAAGGCTGAGACAAACCCATTGAGGTTGCTGACGCAGGGGGTCCACGTGCTGTCCCCTATGTGATCCATGTCCCCTCGCATGTAGGCAATGAGCCACCAGATCATGCCGAAGAAGAGCCAGGTCACCGTGTAAACCATGACAAAGATCAGCAGGTTGAACCTCCACTTGAGATCCACCAGGGTGGTGAAGATGTCAGTCAAGTACCGGTAAGTCTCTCTGACATTCCCGTGGTGGACGTTGCATTTCCCATCTTTCCGAACGTACCTCTGGATTTTCCTCTTGGCACATTCTTTGCTTATGTTTTTTGGCAGATCCTCTCTAGCTTGTTTGGGCAACTTTGGTTGATGGATAGTGACAGGGCTCTCGATGTCCTGCTCCATTGAGTCTTCTTCCAGGACGTTGGCTGCCATGGAAAGCAAACAAACAGACAAGGAAAAGTCGTTATTCCTCTCGGTATTTCTCTAAGTCAATACACAACCTTTTCCTGTGTTAATCGATAAAATTATCATCCTTGTTCTCTGCTAACACAAAAATCAAATGATGCCAAGCACCCTCAGTTTATTGCTACACAGAAATAAAATGAAACCAAACTCTCGTTTCTTATCAGGTCATCCTATCTACATCCTACCTTATTTAAATTCTGCAAGATGGGTTTAAGCAGATATTCCTTCCCCCCCCTCACCCCTATTAGAGTTCAATGAATGAAATTTTTTATGCACCAAAAAAGATCTTATGGAGATAAAAGATATAAATGAGGGAATGGATTGACTTGGGGGTGAGCAGAGAAAATGAGCTATTGTTGAGTTATTCTTTTCCATCAATTGCATTGCTGTGGGGAAAGTATTAAATAAGTAGAAGGAGGTTTTTTTTATAAAAAAAAAGCCAACAGTTTTTAGAAAGAACCAATCTTCCTCTTGTTGAAGGACAGTTGTAATATCCATCAAGAGCAATTCATGCACACTTCCACAGAAAATCAATGTCTTGCTGATAATGAGACAGGGAATTGTGTGTCCTTCTCCCAGCAACGTAAAACCCATGGTACTTCAGATTTCATTTGAATTCACTGTGCCTGTGGCCTTTAATTCAAGTGTACCTTGTCCTCTAATGATCTGGACTTTTTTTTTCTTAAGTTTCCCAGCCTTTGGAGATAAATAGCTTCATTATGGTTGCGTGCCAGAGAAAAAAAAGAGTGTACTGAGGAGGAGAGTGGTTTAATCAAATGTCTTTTGCATGGAGGACATGGTGAGGTCTGGGGTAATTGCTGTTTTTAACTGAAATCCTTTTGTTTTTTGGGGCTTCTTCCTGCAGGAATATCAGCTCTTGAATTCCTAATTCTTTCCCTTCTGGCTAACTGCTGTCATTCTTCTGCCAGACTGTAAAGGGAAAAGTCTTTTGGTGGGTCTGTCCAGGTGCTTAACTCTGCATACAGAATCACAGAATGGTTTGGGTGGGAAGGGACCTTAAAGCCCACCCAGTGCCACCCCTGCCATGTGCAGGGACACCTCCCACTGTGCCAGGCTGCTCCAAGCCCCAATGTCCAGCCTGGCCTTGGGCACTGCCAGGGATCCAGGGGCAGCCCCAGCTGCTCTGGGCACCCTGTGCCAGGGCCTGCCCACCCTCCCAGGGATTTCTTCCCAATATCCCACCTAAAGAGCAGCACTGCTGTGATGTTGAACCAGTCCCTTACAGAGGGTTGCACAAGGGGCTGCTCTCGGTGGGTCAGTGTGGCTCTAAAAGCATTTTTCACTCTTAGAAACGTGTGCTGTGCAGCAGATCCCGTGTGGAGTCTCACAGCACCTGTAGCTTTTTCAAGATGTGCAGGTTCATCCCTGTAGAGAAAGATTACAGACCCTTGTAGAGTTTTAGGGGCGATCCAAATACCCAGGGGGGAAAAAAGGGTTGTAGCCTGGTTGTCTCTCCTCCTGACCTGCTCCTCTTTCAAAGAAAGACTCAAAGCCCTACAGTAGCACAGAATCTGAGAGCAATTCCACGTTATAAGGCTGTGCACCCCATCCCATGTCACCTTTTCAGTTTGCTGCTCTGTCTCAGGAGAGCGTTATCGGGGCTGATGGCAGTGGCAGCTCTGGGAGCTGTGTCACAAGGCCCTCAGTTCTGAACGAACTCCCCCAGCCAGTGACAGTGTGCCTGCTTGCATTATCCCTGATGCAGGGTAATGCATGACAAAACACAATCAAAAGGCATTGCAAGGCCCTTGTGAGGCAGACTGAAGCCAAAGCCAGAAAATTTGAAGTTAAGGCTTCCCACTTTATGCTCAACTCTCCGTTGTGCCTAAGGAAATTCCAGTCCACAGGAGTTATCATATCCCTGCAGCAACAGAATCCCCAAATAATTATGAACAGCCTATGAAGGCTCTGGCTTTTGAAGCTTTATGTTAAACTACTAATGCTGATATAATGGGGTTCATTATCTTTCAGGAATTATGAATAATTTGCTTTCCCCTCCCAGTCAGAGCCTGGCATGGACCCAGAGACCACGAGCGGAAGAGTCCTGTTGGTTTTGACAATATTCCTTCCTCCTGGCCCTGCTGTTGAAGGGAACCACATCCCAAACCTCCCTGTCTGAGCATCTCTTACCAGAAATTATCCTGGGAGGGGACCCAGGTGCTGATTTTATTCCTGGCAGCAGGAGGAACGTGAAGGGACATCCAGGGCTGCCCTCCCGCCACATGGCTCCTGCTTTGCATGAAGAGTTTATTTCCTGTGGAAGTACTTTGAGCAGCAAAGCACCTTTTATTCACACAGCAAAGTTTTACTGATGCTTTCCAAATGCTTTGTGTGGGTTTGTGCATCACAACCAGCCTGACCTGTCTCTCACAGCACGAGGGAAGGGCCACATTTTGTCAAGTGTCCATAGGTTTTGTAGGAGCCAGGAGCTGCTGTCACAATAAGTGGGATCAGGATGTGACACTTCCAAATTGGAAGGGTTTTTCTTAACCTGGAGAGGTTGTAGTTGAGCTAATTCTCATCTGGCTTTGTAAGGGGGCAGCTTTGGACAACCAAACCCAGTGTTTAACCAAGGTCTCTCCTATTACAGCATTTATTTGACACTCTTGCAGACATTTCCATCTTCCTGGGGGCATGTGGCTGTTTATAAACTCTCCAGGCTCTTCCCAGTGCTTTCTCAGCTCTCAGTCTCTTAGAGGAAAAATTAAGGTCAAGTTTTTTGTCTTTTTCTCTTTTTTTTGCAAGATGCCCTTTCCTTCTTTCCCTCACCCAATCCTGCTATGAATGAATCCCTTTGTGAAGAGGTTTCTAGATCAGAATCACAGTTTGTTACCCTCTCCTGGACTGACTTCTCACTCCAGAGTGAACCTTGGGAGCAGCAATTCCTGAAATATCACACACAGATATATATCACACAGAAAAACGAGGTTGGAAGAGACCTCCAAGACCTTCGAGTCCAACCCATGCCCTAACACCTCAACTGGACTATGGCACCAAGTGCCATGTCCAGTCTGTTTTTAAACACATCCAGAGATGGTGACTCCACCACCTCCCTGGGCAGACCATTCCAGTACTTTATCATTCTTTCTGTGAAAAACTTTTTCCTAACATCCAACCTATACCTTCCCTGACGCAGCTGAGACAGTGTCCTCTTGTTCTGTCAGTTGTTGCCTGGTAGAAGAGACCAACCCCCCCACCTGTCTGCAGCCTCCTTTCAGGGAGTTGTAGAGAGTGATGAGGTCACCTCTGAGTCTCCTTTTCTCCAGGCTAAACAACCCCAGCTCCCTCAATTGTTCCTCACAGGGCTTGTGCTCCAAGCCCCTCACCAGCCTCGTTGCCCTCCTCTGGACACACTCAAGCACCTCAATGTCCTTCCTGAACTGAGGGGCCCAGAACTGGACACAGCACTCAAGATGTGGCCTCACCAGTGCCCAGTACAGGGGAAGAATGACCTCCCTGCTCCTGCTGGCCACACAATTCCTAATGCAGGCCAGGATGCCATTGGTCTTCTTGGCCACCTGGGCACACTGCTGGCTCATGTTCAGTCGCTGTTGACCAGCACCTCCAGGTCCCTTGCTGCCCGGGCACTGTCCAGCCACTTTTGTGGCCAAAATGCAGAACTTGGCACTTGGACTTATTAAACTTCATCCTGTTGGACTCTGCCCATCCATCCAATCAATCCAGGTCTCTCTGCAGAGCCCTCCTTCCTTCCAATAGATGGACACAAGCTCCCAGCTTAGTGTCATCTGCAAATTTACTAATGAAACACTCAATAAGTGATCCAAAGATTATGCATCTGTGTGTTTCCATGGAAATGCTTGATGAATAAGTTTTAAACACATGGCAGGATCCCTGTTCACCACTGAGGCTGAGGCACAGCCACATACTGTCAGCACCTTTGCCACAAAATACTTTAACTAATTATATTTTTACTTGGTATCAACCCAATTAACTTCTGCTGTTTATTCCATCCAATTTTCCTATTGGTTACATAGTGGCTGTCATGGATCCAGGAACAGGGGAGTGAGTAGCAGCAGCCTCACTTGAGAGCTATTTTTGCTCTCTCTGCTTTTCTTCCTGACAAAAATATATACATATTATTAATCTGCACTGAAAAAAAGAAAAAAAAGGTGTTTCTGAACTCTTCCTCCTCTCCCAGTAAACATTATGTTTGTTTGAACACAACAGCCAGGTAACGAGCCAATTTAAGGGATTCTGTTCAAAGGATCTGCTTTGGTTACTCTCTTAGGCAAAACCTACAAGACATAGGAGATTTCAGTGATTTGTTTAATTTCCCAGCAAATGACAAGGAGTTCTCCTAAATAAGTCCCTGAATAGTTCACTTGTGTCCTGGCTGTGGCCAATTTAGCAAATTAAGTGTGCCCAGGCCTATTATTAAGGGTGGAGGGTAAGGAGAGTGCAGCCCACACTTGGATTATTGAACTCCAATTCTTTTCCAGGCAGGTCAGTGTCATACAGTCTGCCAAACAGGAATAATCTGTGTCCTGAAATGGAGCCAGGAATTGTGTGTCCTCAAGTCTGCACTGGTCCAAACCATGCCAAGGGCTTTTCTAGAAATTTCACCCTGCAGGGGGTTGTGTGCCAGTGCTCAGAACATTTTATTTTCCAGTAAAATTGCAGCAAATGTTGTTGTCATGTTCTTGTCTACTCCAAAGCAGCACTGGGAAGGCACAAACCCGTTCTTCCATGCACATATTTTTATTTAGAGCCTGTAGAACAACACAAAACCAGTGTCAACAACAAAAGAGCTGTGCAGGACATGCTCTCTCTCTTTGAGGCTGTGAATGTAACACATCAATATAACCCTTAAGCAATCATTTTTTCATCAAAAATGTGATTTTTGGTGTATTTTGGTAGATCTTGTTGTGGTGCTGTGCAAATGCAAAGCAAAAGGAGGAATGTAAAGGGCCTGCTTGTCCAATTTAAGTACTGGAAGCCTATTTTGGTTGTGTATGATCTGTAAAATAATGAGGAGTTTCAACAGAGAATATTGCAAATTATAACTGACCTTTCTGTAACAGAAGCTGACTCAGAAAGTTCTGTGGATGTTCCACTGTAATTTAGTGATTTTAACTCTCGTAACGCAGTTGTGAACACTTTGTGTGCAGATTCATTGAAAATGCCCTGATTTCCAAAATCATTTACAATCTAAAAATCGCTCTCATGGGCTTTGCTGCATGTAGACAGATGTGCTGAGTAGACAGATGTGTTGAGCAGACACTGCCATTCCTGTCTGCATTCCTCACTTCCTGCTGGGATGAGGGCCATTTTTAAGTGAAGTAGGCGTTTGCATCTCTAAGGTCCAAGTTTGACTTTTGGGAAGCCTTGAGTGTTTCACCTCTCGTTTGCTGTGCTCCCAAACCTCCCTGGCACTGCATCCAGCTGTGGAGTATTTGGCAGTACCTGGTGGCTGTTTGGGTTCCCTCTGTGGGGTTGTTGGGCTTTGCACAGCACAAGGAATTTCTTGTAGCCTTCAACACCCTAAATCCAGGTAATTCTGCTTCTCCTCTTGCTGGCAATGGAAGAAGTCAGAGAAGGGAAGGAGAGATTTTGGAATGCTTTGCCTCATCTGTGGCTGGTTTTTGTTTCAGAGCTCTGCAAAATCTCGTTTGTGATGAGCACAGAGGGGCACAGGAACACAGGAATTCTGGGAATAGAGGGGGATTTGTCTGTGGGATGAGCCCAGCCAGATAATCCACACTGCAAGGAGCCATCATCACTCCCAGATATGAGGAGAAAGAGTCTTGTTTACAGAAAAAAGTGGAGCCTTTTATGATCAGCTAACAACTGTAAGCAGTCATTAGCACAGAACACAGATCCTTTTTCCTGAAAAAGAAAGGAATTAGGATCTGGTCCTGCACTGTTGAAATCAATGCAAGATTGTCTATTCACTCAGCTGGAAGCATTGCTAGGCCTTGCTTTGAGAGGTTGGAGTGCTCAATAAACACTGACTTGGCAAATCTCTTCAGGACCCAAATTACTTCTTTGCACCCATGGAATCATAAATCTAATTTCAGAGGGAGCATGCGTGTGACTGAGGTTTATTTCAGCAGCAGCTTTCACTAAAAAGTGCATGAAATGAGATATATTTATGATTAGAAAAGAGACTGTAGAGATGATACTTTGTTTTTTCACATTACCTGCTTCATCACTGCCTTCCAATCCAACTTGATAAAAATAATGGTCTACTATTTTCATTTCTTTTAAGCCTGTACAGCTGCAAGAAATCAGTCTGAGTAACACTTTGTGTCTCTGCAGCACAAACATTTCCATTCACTTCTGCTTCTTGGCCCTTTTATTGTGGAGGGTGGAAAATGAAGCTGGTAACTGAAATTTAAAAACACGACTCCATTTTTGGTAGTCATTTGACCTTGCAGTTTTTGTCTTGGATTCTAACCAACTTCATTGCAGAATTTACCACTGAAGGCTCCAGAATGCTGTTTTTACATCTGCTTTGCTAAATTTATCTTCATTCGAATCACGGGGAAGCCAAACAGCCCTGGCTTGGCAACATTTATGGGGCAATGTAAAAAGGCTGCATGTTGTGAACCTGCAAAGATGTGCAGACACAGTTCATTATAAACATCTTCAGCCTTTCATGAGGCTGTGGGTCCCAAACTGGATGATGAAACTTGTTTGCTACCTGAAGTGTGAGCCCTTGGAGTCAGTGTTTATTCAGAGCCATCTCTACTGCAAATGCCTGGCACTGAACACAGATCTCTGGAATAAGGAGACATTTCCTGTCTGATTAGTCTTTTACCAGGTCTTTGGCTCCCAGAAAAGCTTAAGCTGGAGCTTCAGAGCAGGTATTTCTGTGTCCAGGGCCAGGTTGGACAGGGTTTGGAGCAACCTGGTCTAGGGGAAGGTTCCCTGCCCATGGAACTGGATGATCTTTAAGGCCCCTACCAACCCAAACCATTCTGTGATTCCATGATTCCATAATGTCCTTGTCCTATCCACAACCACTCCAGAAATCAGCCTCCTCAGAGCCCTGTTTCATCTGAGAAGGTGACAAAGCAGAGAAAAGGCTTTTTTTACACTTGAAAAATGCTTAATATTGTCAGTGCTGCTGCCAGCAAGGGAGCAAGGGCAGCAGCAGAGACAACCCAGGTGTCCCAACCTGAACTGTGCCACCTGGCAACACCAGAGCTGGGCTCTTCTCTGGTGTTTCCATGTGCCAAACTCGTGCCAGGTGCTGCCAGAGGGATAACAGGGATCACTGAGCATGGTGCTGACAGGCCTCAGCAGCTGCAAATCCTGGCCACACATTTGCCTCCTGGTGCCTCTAAGTCAGACGTGTTCCCTGACTTGCTGCAAGGTGTCCTTGTCTGATGTGACCCCTGAGACTTCTTTTTCCAGTTACTCAACCCCAGTTATTCCTGCCCGTTGCTACCACATGTCCAGATACCAAAATTTTTGTACTATTGCACTATTTCTTCAGAGGTTTACTAAGAACCAAGCTTTTCTTCTCTGTGGGGTGTACCAGGAAAAGGAGAAAGCACGAAAGACCTGTATTGACCTTATTGTTACCAGCTTTAAACTGTGTTTATATGCTTTAACTGCTAAAAATAATCAATCAATTAATTCAAAATCTGCTCAAATCAGTGAATATTCTGGGTTGCAAGGAACCTCGAAAGGTTTCAATGCACTGCTCAACACAGAACCAACTTCCATGGAGTGCCCAGAGAGGTTTGGAGTGCCCATCCCTGGAGGTGTCCAGGGAAGGCCTGGAGGTGGCACTCGGTGCTCTGGGCTGGGGACAAGGTGGGGATTGGGCACATCTTGGATTTCTTGGAGGCCTTTTCCAACCTCAGGGATTCTGATTCTGTGAAAATTGGGTTACTCTGCTCTGGGCCGAGGTTGGGAGTGTCCACAGCCTCTCTGGGCCCTGTCTCAGCACTTTCTCTCTCACATTGAGGACTTCTTTTTGCTTTGTTTGCATCCTGTTGGAATTCCCTTCCCTGCATCTTGTGTCCATCGCTCTTTGTTCTTTCCTCTGCACCTCTGAGAAAGGAGGACTTCATCTTCTGTTCAGCTTCTTTTTCGAATCCGAGCTCAGCCTTCCAGAGAAGTTGAGGGCTGGTTAAATCCTGATTCCTCCATGTATTCTCTTTACTGATTACATGGAAAAAGAGTATTCCCAACTTTTGTGAGACAAGATTCTCCAGATTTTTTCCCCATTAAAATTTTCCCAGATGAAAACTCTGGGAACAAAAATGAGCTGATCAGCTGAGCTATTTTGTGTAGATAATTCTGACCCAAATATTTCATATGGATAAGCCTGACTCATTTAATTCTGCGCTTGTGATATCTCTGATACCTGGGGAGCTCTCCTGGTTGTTTCTGGAAGTGTAAGTAGGAGTTTGGCTGCCCTGTCCAGTGGTGATTGCCCTGCTAATTTAGCAAACTGATTGTTTTGGCTTTGGCCCAATTAGTGCTCTGAGAAAACACCTGGGAAGGGTTTGGGAGACAGGATGTGCTCCCATTCAGCACCATGGATGAGACTGAATCAGATTTGGCTTTTTTCACTCTTATCTGCCAACACCATTCCACCTTTGCTCCCTCAGACACCTCCACAGGCTCCCATCCCACCCCTGCATAAAGCAACACAAACCCCTGGTCTGCAACACAGACCTCACCTTGTTCCAGATAAATTGAAGAGGAAAAAAGTCACTGTTAATAAACGAGTTATGCCCTAAACCCAAGAGAAAGTCCCCACAAGCCTCAGGGCCAGGTGCTCTGCAGCAGGGCATCCTGTACTGCTTGGCCTCAAGGCTGCAGAACAATTCCTGGTTTTATTTAACATTGGAGGTGGAGTCAGCTTGCTGGTGGGGCTGGTGCATGTTCCAAAATCAAGGCAGGCAGCTTGTCAAAGTCTGTCTGTCCAGTTAGCTCATGAGAGAGGAGAGAAATGCACTCTCTCAGAAGAGCTGTTCTCACCAATTGTCATGTTGGCAGCCACTCTCTCCTTGCTGTTTCCTATCCCAACTCAGTTCCTGTCCTTTTTTCCCTCCCCTCCCTGAAGTCAGGGTGTTTTCACTTGAATCTTCATCCTTGGCATAGCCAAATTCAGTATTTTCCTGCATTGCTGAACAACCTTGAGGCAGCCTTGTGCCTGAATATTCATAGAGCTCCTTGGGCAGGTGCTGGAACCACCTTGACTGCTGCACAACACACTCTGACAGCTTCTTTGCTTTGATCAATGAACTCTCATAAATATAAGGCAGAGGAATGATGGAGAGGAATATTTTTGGTCAGAAGGAAGGACTTGATTCAATCAAGATGCTGAAGCAGTCGAGTGAAACCCATAACTTATGCAATGGTCTAAGGCTGCAGACCAAGGCCAAGAGCTTCTAGCACTTTCCTACCAGAAGGAGCAGAAGACTTCATATGATGGTAGAGAGCTTGGATCTGATCAATTCGAGGTTAGAGGATCCCAGATGACTTTGAGAGCGTTCACTTTTGCTCTGCAAAACATTGTTTGCACTGAATTACCTTTCCCTAGGTCAGGGTGGTCGCTGGCTGGGGAAAGCTCCGGCGTTGGCGCCCTGGGTCGGGTGTGGGTTTGCTACAATGCAAAGCAAATATTTACACACTCCTGGCTGTACTTTGACACTGATTTTGCAGCTTCCTTGGGCAGCAAAATTTTGGGAGAACAGCGCAAATCCCACTGGTAAAGAGATGTGTTTGGGTTATGAAGAACTGTCAATTGCTCTGGTTTTTTTTCCCTCAAAAATGATGAACTACAGGGGACAGAATGACTTTGAAGCACAGATATGTGATTCCTCCTGCCTTCCAATTCTCGAAAGAAAAATGAAAAAATGCCAGAAACTTCCCTTCTGAAATGATTTTCTTTTCCTCACTCAGTTTCCATCCAAACTGGCTGCCCCCAGGTCACACATGTTGCTCAAGCATATTGGTTTTCTTGCTGCTATTACTGTTGCACAAAGCTAAAGAAGGGGTTGAAAAGACTGGAAAAATTGAAACAGGCAGAAATTATAATTATTTTTTTTAATCTGGTAATGGAGATTTCTTTCTTGACAACTTCCCTGCAGTCAAAGGAGGATTTTGATGGCTTTTGCTTCTATTTCAGGTGAGCTTCTATTTCCCGCTCCTCCTTTACAAAAATCAGGCAGGATTTTAATTTTTATGCACTTGAGGAGAAAAACTACTGAAATGTTTCACATGGATGCCAGGGAAACAACATTTCTGTGGCTGCTGCTGTCCCTCATGGTGGTGACTTGGTGGATGTGCACAGACTTCTGCTGGTTGAGTATTGGCTCATTTGGCCTAAGATACAAACCCAAACTCTGGCATCCAAATGTTGCCTCAAATAATATCTCAGGGGCCAGGCAATTACCCCTCTTAAAATGAGTTTATCTCAACAGCTCTTATGTTCTTTCCATGCTGCTCCTTCCCCATTTTTGCAGGTGATACTGGGATTTTGGCTGCTTTCTTTAAGCTAAATAATTAGGCCATCACTGCCTTCATCCCTTTTCCCTGCCAAAAAAAGTCACAGTGAAATACAAAGACCTTGTTTCTTGCTGATGATTTCACCTTTTGTGCAGTTTATAGACTGAAGGAAAAAAAAAAACAACCTGAGAAATCAGGCTGGAAGTGGCATTTAGAAAAAAAAAAATTTTAAAACCTCCTTAATTTCAGCTGAGTCAATGTTTTGTTTCAGGCTGTGGTGTTTTGATAACCTGGAAATGGTAAGTTCAGAATGGTACTTTAGCAATGTTTCCTAAGGAAATGAGCCTTATCCATCACCCTGTCTGGCCTCCTCTGAATCACTTTTGAAACTGTGGTTGGTATTTAGGCTTTTAGATCTCTTTCAGATCTTCAGTGAGATTTTGGAGCCCTCAGAAATACTGAATTCCTACCAAAGTCATGAAAACAGGCTGAGTTCACCACACCGTTGGATGCCAAGAAATGCATCTCTATAAGAGCGAGCTACAAGAAATGTTTCTTTTGTTTCCATAAATGCTGCTGCTCCCAAAGCTCCAGTCAAATATTTTTTTAACTCACTATTCCACTCCACGTCCCTGTGAAGTCTCTTTAAAAGGAGAAACCCCTGCTCCTGCTTTGTGTGCTTGAATTTTCCAAGCTGCATCTGCCTGATTCTCATTTTCCATACAGGGACTTCCACCTTCAACAACAGCTCAGTTTAGGTCAGACTTTGGGGGTTTGTCCACAAAACAACTGGAGTGCAAGAAAATAAAACTCAACTCGTGCTTTTTATTTTTAAGTAAAAGGTTGAGTAAACATATGTTTGGTTTCAGTCCAGATTTTTGCTTACTTTTGTTTAATCTGAATGAAAAACCTCATATTTTTTCTGCAATGAGCATCAGCTCCACAGGATTTTATACCCGTTTTACACACAAGAAGTTGTTCAAAGATGTATTCAGGCAAGGACTATGTCAGACCCAACAAGAGTAGAAATATAAGTTAAAACCACCAAAAAAAAAAAAATCTTTCCATGTTAACAAATAGCAACATTTTGTCTTGAAATAAGCAATTCAGTGGTGTCTAAATTACCATTTACTGTGCTATTTCACTTAAGCTACATAATAAAGTAAATAGGTCTATAAATTTGTTTGAAAAAATCTCAAAGGAGTTGCTGTGAAATTGCTATAATTGCTCTAATTGCCATTATCTTTTTCTATATGGATATAAGCAGAGAGAAAAAAAAAAGAATTAGAAGCAATGAAGTATTTTTTGTAAATTGGATTTGATTTGACCAACAGCATTTTCCAAAATATTTTATAAGGGAAAATACATTGAATTTCAGGCTTTTTAAAAGGTGCTATTTTGGGTGCAAAATGCTGAAGTTTTGGTACTTTTAACAACAGTTTCATAATTCATATTTGCACTTCTTTTTCACAGTAATATTTTACCCAACTCTACGAAACAAAGTTGTTCAAAAGGACTAAATAAACTCAAAATGGAGGGATTATATGAAAAACTCTGTAATCCCTATTTTGGGTGAAGTAGGGATTTTCTGCTTGTTTTTCTTACTTTGCTAAAAAGTATAAAAGACTTTTTGATTGCCCTTGATTTTTCCTGTAGGTTTTTCTAATCTGGCTAAAAATAATCCATCATTCCCCAGGATTTTTCCATGCACGAGTCACCAGTTTCCTCTCTAAAAATAAGGTCCTTTGAGGGCTAACTGAAACCTTTTGGAAAAAGTAGAAAGACTTGGCAGTGCTGGACTCTCCCATTATCCCAGATTGCAACATCCAATTTCTTGCATATATCTGAGGGAGTCTTGATGGCTTTTGATTCTGGGTGGCTGAATGGAGAGTTTAACATAAAAATGAAGTGATATTGTGGAATTATGTTTTATTTCTGTGGATGGATCTCACCAGAACAGGCTGCACTGGTGTTATTTTTTTTAAAGAATTGAGATTTTTGATGGTACATTCAGCCTGCAAAGCCCGTCCATCCTTACTGGAGCTGGCAAAGCTCAGCAGCAGCACAAATAATTCAAAGCTTTCGTAGCCTTCAGATCTTGAGAGAAAAAGGGGAGTTTCTGCTCTTTCCATCTCTCCTGAGATGTGTAGGGAAAGTGAAATGAGGGGAGCTGCCTTTCAGGGATGTGGCCATGGACAGCAGAAATACAGATTGGTCTTGTTAGAGCTGCTACGTGAGACAAGGAATTGGTACTGCACTAAAATGTGAATTTCATGTCTTTCTTAGACAGGTACAAACTCACTTAAAGAAGCAGTTGATAAAGGAGCTGACCTTTCAATGAGAAAACAGTAAACAAAAGTATTGAGCCCACGGAGGGCAGCTTTTGATAAATGAATAGACTGGTAATGAGAACACACTTCTTGTGCATCCAAACCCAAAATTAAATGGAGAACTGAGGTGGTAAAAATAGACATTGGCTGCTTCAGAGCAGCTTTCAGTGCATGAAATAAAGCTTGAACATTTGCAAACAAATTAGGCTGTGTGTTGGGAAGGTTCTGGTTTTCTTCTTTTTAAAGATTACTCACTAGACCATTTTTTGATAACCCAAAGGCCCATCCATGAGGTGGAGGCCAGTGGGACAAGGGAAATGCCAGGAATGATCACAGAATCCCAGAATCTCTGAGGCTGGAAAAGACTTCCAAGGACATCCAGTTCCAGCTGTGCCTGATGCCCACCTTGTCCCCAGCCCAGAGCACTGAGTGCCACCTTCAGCCCTTCCTGGGACACCTCCAGGGATGGGCACTCCAAACCTCGCTGGGCAGCCCCTGCCAAGGCCTGACCACCCTTTTAAGGAAGAAATTCCTCCTGATGTTCCACCTGAAGGGACTGATGGGGCTTTTCTGCCCTCTCTGGTGCCCAAGCACCATGAGAGCCCACCTGACTGGTGTGAAGGTGGGACTAGTGGCTTTGTAGACACTCAGAGTTTCTCAATATGGACAAGTTGCACGTGAGGTCTTCTAGATGAGACCATGTTCCATGGCAGAAGGGCACCTGGAGTCATTTTTAGTGACATGGCAAAAGCTTTAAAGGGCCTTCCCTGGAGGTCTGGTTGTGCTATCCTGGTGTGCATTGAAGCATCAGAGGCCATGGATGTGTGGGAAAGAAATGAGGATGTTGGAATGTCCAAGATGTGGGGGAATGGTGGGCTGAGTGAAATATTTGGGATTGGCATGTGTGTGTTTTAGCAGGGAGAAAGAGAAAGTGAAGAGAAGAGAAGCAGCTGGTGAGGAAGGAGGAAGGAAAAAGGAAGAAGGAGGAAGGAAAAAGGAGGAAGGAGGAAGGAAGAAGGAGGAAGGAGGAAGGAAGAAGGAGGAAGGAGGAAGGAAGAAGGAAGGAGGAGGAAGGAAAAAGGAGGAAGGAGGAAGGAGGAAGGAAGAAGGAGGAAGGAGGAAGGAAGAAGGAAGAAGGAGGAAGGAAGAAGGAGGAAGGAGGAAGGAAGGAGGAAGAAGGAGGAAGGAGGAAGGAAGAAGGAGGAAGGAAGAAGGAAGGAGGAGGAAGGAAGAAGGAAGGAGGAGGAAGGAGGAAGGAGGAAGGAAGAAGGAGGAAGGAGGAAGGAAGAAGGAGGAAGGAAGAAGGAGGAAGGAAGAAGGAAGGAGGAGGAAGGAAAAAGGAGGAAGGAGGAAGGAGGAAGGAGGAAGGAGGAAGGAAGAAGGAGGAAGGAGGAAGGAAGAAGGAAGAAGGAGGAAGGAAGAAGGAGGAAGGAAGAAGGAGGAAGGAAGAAGGAGGAAGGAGGAAGGAAGGAAGGAGGAAGAAGGAGGAAGGAGGAAGGAAGAAGGAGGAAGGAAGAAGGAAGAAGGAGGAAGGAAGAAGGAGGAAGGAAGAAGGAGGAAGGAGGAAGGAAGGAGGAAGAAGGAGGAAGGAGGAAGGAAGAAGGAGGAAGGAAGAAGGAAGGAGGAGGAAGGAAAAAGGAGGAAGGAGGAAGGAGGAAGGAGGAAGGAAGAAGGAGGAAGGAGGAAGGAAGAAGGAGGAAGGAGGAAGGAAGAAGGAGGAAGGAGGAAGGAGGAAGGAAGAAGGAGGAAGGAAAAAGGAGGAAGGAGGAAGGAAGAAGGAGGAAGAAGGAAGGAGGAAGGAAGAAGGAGGAAGGAAGAAGGAGGAAGGAGGAAGGAGGAAGGAGGAAGGAAGGAGGCACTACAGCAACAGAGAGAAGGAAGGGACTGTATTTGTACTTGAGGGGTGACAGGAAAGAATTTGCAGGATCCAGCCTTGTCTGAGTTTGTTCATAGGGTGAGATAGTTTTTTGTGGTGTTACCCAGAGTATTTCTGTTTAATTCCTTTTAAATCTGGTGGCAAAACAACCTCTTATCTTTGAGCTGTAACTTCCTTCTCTTTGTCCAGGATGAAGTTTTCCAGGCCAGGTTGGATGGAGCTTGGAGCAACCCAGTCTAGTGGAACAGGCCATCAAATAGATGCTAAGGAAAGCCTGGAATATTCAGCCTAAAGAGGGTGAAGGCCAAAAGGGTTGACATGGGTGGAGAATGGAAAATCCCATGGATCTCACACAACGAATTTGGTTTTAAAACAGCTGAATTTTTTTGGTTTTAAAATTAATAAGTTTTCCTTTAACAGCAGGTTGTGGCTTCCGAAGCTTGTTGCCCCTGGGAGGCTGTGGATTTGGATAATATCAGGGAATCTAGAAGTTTGGCAAACCCACTGAATCCCAGAACGGCCTGGGTTGGAAGGGACCTTAAATATCATCCAGTGCCAGCCCTGCCATGGCAGGGACACCTCCCGCTGTCCCAGGCTGCTCCAAGCCCCAATGTCCAGCCTGGCCTTGGGCACTGCCCAGGGATCCAGGGGCAGCCCCAGCTGCTCTGGGCACCCTGTGCCAGGGC